>NC_081824.1:192905414-193212877 GCF_030867095.1 Alligator mississippiensis | reverse complement strand
TACACTACTGGCTATAGTATGTATGGAGTCCTTGGTTGCTTAGTTGACAATTTGAGTTATTTTTCTGATAGTGTAAACCAATGGCTCTGTATAGGTTTTGACGTCTGATAAAGTTGTGGATTTCTATTGCCAGACTTGTCTGCTGAAGGTCTTGTGTAAATTTCCTTTGAAGGCAAGGACTATGAGGTCAGAAATGGTGTAGTTGTTCTGTGAACCATGTACTGGTGATTGGGTGTTTCTGTTCTTTAGCACTTTTGTGGGAGGTCATAACACAGGCATTTGGTGCATTAGATGAGGTATAGCACATAGTCTATGGATCCTACATGTACCTATCACATCATATGATATATGTCATTTAATGCACTGAATACCCAACTACATAATTGGCACATAAGTAAAATATATCACCTCACTACACCAATCTTGCTTCTTTAATAGGAATATTCCATTAAGAATGAGGAACGTGAATTGGGCATCCTTTGCTGCACTGTATGTCCCAATCTAAACCTCAAAGTGAAGAAAATACAGGCTCAAATGAACAGCACTTATGGATACAAGAAGTTTATTTTGAGCTGTAATTCATTGGTATCAGTAGTATCTTCTGAAAAATATTGTTGTTGAGCAAGGGCAACTTGTGCCACCTTAGTCAGGGGGGCACATGACCCTCCTGAAACTAGTCTTGTGGCTGGGGGGGAGTGGTGCGTGTGCGATGGATGATCCTGCGGCAATCCTGCAGACTGCAGCTACTCCTGGAACTGGCCAGTCAGGGGATGCACCAGTGCTCTCAGGGGGTGCATGTGTACCCCCGAGCATCACCTCAACAGTGATGACATGTAGGGAACAGCTGCATAAGCATTGTGATAATTGTGGTATTCAGTGAAATGGGTAATGAAATACTTTATATCAGATTTTTATTTTTTTTTTTGGATGAAACAAAGAAGAAATATCAAGGAAGACTAATTATTTAGTTTTTAAAACACAACTTTTTTTATTTCTCATGTTGAAACAATATTTCATCTAGAAGTTTTCCTAAATTTATTTTTTAAGGTAAATAATTGTCCCTCACCTCAAATTACAGTTAAAATTATGTGTTTACTTTGAAAATAAATGATATTTTTCCAGTTTGGCTAGTGAACTGAAAAGTAACTATTAGAACTGTTGATTATCAGTGCCACAAATAGCACCCCATTAAACCACAAATGTAGGCAGCAGTGAAGAAAGAGGATGGTGCTATAAAATAGGCTTATGTTTCTTGATATGTAGAAAATAACAAATACATGCAGAGACCTGATGTTCAAAAGTCTGTGCTGAAATGTTTACAGAAAAATCACAGTTATCTACAGAGAGTTTGCAAGATAAATTACCCATCTCTCAGAATCTATTCAGCTTTTACCTATATCATGTTTTCCACATGACAGGAATTGTATTTATCTCCAGTGGCAATTATGTTTAAGTAGATTTTTCTGCGCCTCCCTCTTTTATTTCTTATCAAGAATGAGATGTCTTTTGATTTCTGTAGGTGTATTTACCACACAATATTTTGTGAATGATTAGTTCTTGTAATGATCCATAACTTACTGTCTATTCATCAAGTTAGTAACATCCATAAGGCTAAGGACAGACATTCAAAATGCCTAAGCCTGAATTGATTCAATCTTTGCTCTTGATAACAGAGCATTTATCAGCTCTGTTATCAGCATTTAGCACCCCATCAGGAAACAAAGTCTTGCTCATTAGTTCAACATCCTCTTAAACGACTTTTTCCAAAGGAAAGAATGAAGGGGCATTACCAGCTGACCTGTTGATTAGCTCCAAAAAGCCCTAAGTGGACACTGTCCTATCTGCCTTACACAGAAACGTCTCAACAATAGCTAGCATACCACATGCTGGCTACAGTCCGTGCTGTGGGAGAGAGGAGGAAGGGATCCCTGCTTAAGCAGTGAGTGGGGGTGGGATGGCGGGGGGAAGTACTCCTGGTCCACTTCCGGGTCCGCTGCCAAACACATGGCCCCTCCCTCACACTCTTGTGGGACGCTCCATCCACCCCACCATCTCAGTGCTCACAAGCTACACCTGGTACCTCGAGGTATGTAGAAAAAACATTTAAAGCTGTGTCTATGGCCAAATCACTGATTCTCTGAATCAGCATTGAATCTTCAGATTCAGCTGAATTGAATCGGGACAGTGATCTGAATCAACTAATCGAATCATAGTCCCCCAATTTGAGCTGAATCTGAATCAAATATGGCCCATTTTGCACACCCCTACCAATTAACACAGTATTCTGTCTTCAATAGTAGCAGAAATGGATGCTATAGAGGGAGAGAATTAAACTGGATAGCTCTAGATTGATCTATCCCCTATTCAATATCCTGCCTGGTATCCACCATTACTGGTTTAGAGATGCAAGAGGAAATGTCTCCAACCATTCTGTTCAATAGCTGTTAATAGATTTATCATCCATTAATTCATCCAGTTCCTTTTGAAACCTAGCTGTGCTTTCTGCTGCCTCTGCCACCAATGGCAATGAATTTTGTAAGTTAACTAATAGCTTTAGTTAACTTCTGTAAGTTAGCTAAAGCTACACATTGCGTTCATTTTTTTTTTATCTTGTTAGTTTAAAACCTGTCACCACCTAATTTCAGTAGGTTCCCCCTCATTCTAGCATTCTGGGATTTGGTGAACAACAGTTCCTTGTTCACTTGGTTCACACCGTTCTTGATTTTTAAAGACCTCTATCATATCAAAGTCACTTGCATGGACTGGATGTGTTTAAGTCAGCAGGCCCATATGAGCTTCATTCAAGAGTACTGAAGGAATTGGCCCGTGTCATAGCAGAACCACTGACACAGCTGTTTGAGTGCTCATGGTGCTCGGGTTAGGTCCTGGAGGACTGGAAAAGGGCCAATGTGGTCCCTCTTTTTGAGAAGGGGGGAAGGAGGATCCAAGTAATTATAGGCCAGTCAGTCTCACCTCCATCCTTGGAAAGGACTTTGAAAAGATTATGAAGGATTATATTTGTGGGAGTCTAGCAGGAAAAATAATGCAGTAGGGAAACCAGCATGGTTTCATAGCAGGTAGATGATGCCTGACCAATATGGTTTCATTTTATGACAGGGTCACAAAATGCTTAGATGCAGGAGTAGAGGTGGATGTCATTTTCTTGGATTTTAGCAAGGCCTTCGATATGGTATCTCATCCCATTCTCATAAATAAATTAAGAGGACATGATGATTACACAGTCCAGTGGGTGGCAAATTGGCTTAGCAGTTGCACCCAGAGAGTGCTAGTAGATGGGTCAGTATCGACCTGGAAGGATGGGGGTTGTGGGATCCTGCGGTGTTCGTTCCTTGGACCTGTACTCTTCAATATCTTCATCAGTGACTTGGATGTGGGTGTGAAGTGTACTTTGTCCAAGTTTGTGGATGATACTAAATTGTGGAGTGAAGTGCGCACTCCCGAGTGTAGAGAATGATTTCAGGCAGACCTGGACAGGTTAGAAAAGTGGGCAGTACACAATAGGATGCAGTACAGGAAGGACAAGTACAGAGTGCTCCACCTCGTGTGCAAAAATATCCAGCACACCTACTGGCTAGAAATTGACCATCTCAGCAGCACAGAAGCAGAAAGGGACCTTAGAGTCATAGTGGACTCCAAGATGAACGTGAGTCGTCATTGTCATGAAATCAGCAGCAAAGCTAACCGCACTTTATCATGCATCAGCAGATGCATGACAAATAGAACCAAGGAGGTGATACTTCCCCTCTATGTGGCATTGGTCAAACCGCAGTTGGAGTACTGCACCCAGTTTTGGGTGCCGTACTTCAAGAATGATGTTGATAGACCCGAGAGAGTCCAGAGGAGGGACACTTATATGGTTAGGGGCTTACAGGACAAGCCCTTTGAGGAGAGACTGAGGGACCTGGACCTCTTCAGCTTCCCCAAGAGAAGGCTGAGAGGTGATCTTGTGGCTGCCTACAAATTCATAAGGGGCACACAGCAAGGGATCAGAGATGCTCTGTTGACTAGGGCGCCTTTTTGGAGTAACATGGAACAATGGTCACAAACTGACAGAGAGCAGATTTAGGCTAGGTATCAGGAAAACATTCTTCACAGTAAGGGTGGCCAAAATGTGGAATGGGCTTCCAAGTGATATGGTGCTCTCCCCTACCTTTAGGGTCTTTAAGAGAAGGCTGGATAGGCATCTGGCTGGGGTCATCTGACCCCAGCACTCTTTCCTGCCTAGGCAGGGGGTTGGACTCAGTGATCTGTTGAAGTCCCTTCTGACCCTAGCATCTATTAATCCCCTCTCAGATTTCTTTTCCAAACTGAAGAGTCCTAGCCTTTTTAGTCTCTCCTGGTATGGCAACTGTTCCATGCTCCTAACCATTTTGGTTGGCCTTCTTTGTGCCTTTTCTAATTCTACTAATCCTTTTTGAGAAGTGGAGACCAGAATTGCACACAGTATTCAAGGCTCCCCATAGATCTGTATAGTGGCATGATGATGTTCTCTGTTTTATTTTGTGTTTCCTTCTTAACCATGTCTACACAAGACATTGAATGTGCAGTAGCCTGTGACTACTGCACAGTAATGTTGTGTGGCAGCAAGCATGATGTGATGCTACTGTGCAGTATCCTCTGGCTACTGTGCAATCAGCATCTCAAAAAGGCTGTTTGGCAACGCTTCTGTGCAGTAACTCTGGCTACTGCCCAGTCATTCATTACTTGTTTATACAGTAATGATGGTGCAGTCAGCATCTCGTATAGACATGCCCAGTGATGCCAAATTAGCACCTTTCAGGAATGGGACCACAAGAAGACATGACTATGAAAACAGATACCTCATTTTCTGTCATGCAACATACTCCCAAAGAAGACACTCACATCTTGTTTTGGGAAGGCAGAATGAAAAAAAAAAAGTTTTTCTAGAGTCTAGACTGAATGCATGCCACATGGAGCAGGGGCAATCTACTCTTTAGTGAATGTGTCTACATATGCACTAACAGGGCCTGAATGAAGTGCACGACTTATTGCTCTGGAGTTAATTGCTTCTGCACACTGTTTTTTACATGCACTCAGGAGCCATAAACTCTGGAACAATAAACTCCCCACTTTATTCAGCACAGCACATGGAGCCTTGCAAGGGGCCCTGGGGGTCAGCCTGTCAGTCTGTTGCTGTTCTCCCCAGCTCAGTGTGCTGTGGATGGGTTGGCTGGGGCATGAGGGAGCTTCAATGTGTGGATAGCTGACTGGCAGCCCCCACACTGAAGCACCCTCATGCCCCAGCCAGCTGGGCAATGTCTACACGTGTGCTACTGTGGAATATTTTAAATACAAGTACTATCTTGTTGCAGAGTAAATTAGTTTATTTCAGCCTAATAGGGATGCATGTGTAGATGCTGAGACATTCACTGTGCATCTTATTAGTCAATTGTCCAGTAAATGTCTCATGTAGATAAAACCAGTGTCACTCTCTCTCTCCTTGCAAGCTGTGCAGCTAAAGCTTTAGCTGAAGCATAGACTCTGTCCTTCCAGCATGCAGCAAGGAGCACAGCAACCACTGCAATGAGGACATTGCAGATTAGCTTCCTCAATTAAACCATGCACCCCTATTTTAGATAGCTAGATTTAGAGACAGGGTGTGTGTCGTATGCAAGTAAATATGGTATCTTCAAAGACAATTGGGAAGGGATCAAAAACAGCTTACTAACTAGAAAATGAGTTATGTTCACCCATTTCAAATTAGTCAGTGTTCCATTTTGACTTTCAAAAATATAATAATATCTATTTGGCCATTTTGACAATTTTAAAAGGATATGCCTTTGAAAGAACTTTTGCCTGAATTCGCACAGCTTTTTTGTTTGTCAAGAAAATGTGAATAAAAATGTTTTCACAAGTTTAAAACTTTCAAAACCTATTTCTACATGCCCTGTGTCGCCTATTAAGAATATACTTTAAGCCTGAAAATAATGAGCGTCTCAGTAGCCCACCTCACTAGCTGCCAGCTCAGGTTGTAGCATCTTTTTGAAAGATTACTTGAAGCTCCATTAAACTCCAATTGAAGGGGAAAAGATCACTGAAAGCAAATGTCTTGAAAAAAATGTGTTTTTTTTTAATCAGATGGCTTAAAGGTCTTCAGGTCATCTGCAGTCTTTGTGCTGTTCACCAGATTCAAGGAAGTATTCAAGCTTATACTTGTGTCCCTCACAATTCCAGATATTGTGTAAGCTTGTATATGGATGCTTACATGAATCTGAGCATAGGAGCTGGGTCCATCCAATGGATATAAAAGTAAGACTACTCCTCAGCTGAATACCATCTTCATTTAAACAGTTCTTTAAAAATTGCAACCTTGTAAGAAGAAATGGTTCCACTCAGAAAATAAGAACTTGGGCTTCTTACAGATGTGGGGAAAAAAACCGAGGTTTTACTTTCAGCTCAGTGTGCCCCTACACCGAGCACAGTGTATGCCCAAAAGAGGCGTTGCATTAGTAGGACCCAGCTTGCCAAACGTCTGTTTAAATTAGGTGCTTCATCAGGGCTTTTTGGCACTTCTATCTAATAGTTGATTTGATCAGCTTTAGAAAAAATTGCCAAAAAGCACTGCTGAAGCACACAATCTATACAGACACTGGGGAGTCAGGTCCACCTAACACACTTCCTCTTCTGGAAAACCACTGTTTTGTTTTGTTTTGTTTTTCACATCTGTCAGCACCCATAATGTATGAATTGTGAGTGCAATATTTAATTAAACCTGCCTAGGTGCAGAACATATGATTCATATGAATAATTTTCTTTCAGTCCTAAAATAGATTAGAATATTAAAGTAGCAAACTTTCTGTGAGGAACCATTTAGAATTAAAACTCTTGATTACTTGCTATAACTTACTGTTGTATTCCCACAGAAATAATCTTCCAAGTTTGTTCTTTCATTTTGTATCTCATTTCTTTAACAAAACAAGAAAAAGCCCTTATATAATTAGCCTATCAGGATGTTCAGAAACTAACAGAAATTTTGAAATAAAACTATTTTGTGTGCAATGGTCACTTATTAGACCACATTGTCACTTTACATAGTCATCTTGTTTGCAATACAGGTATTCCAGAAAGTCGAATTTTTCTTGATACTGTCCTCAAAGAAGCTTTTTGGTGGCTGTTGCACCACCCCTGCATTGAGAGTGGTACCTCTGCATTAGGCCTGTGTAAAGCAGCTAGTATTCACTTCAGATTTGGCCAACTTGGGGGACAGTGATTGTATTCAGTAATTCAAATCACTGTCCCAGATTGATTTGGCCAAATCTGATTTGGAGATTCAGCTGCTGTTGAATCATCTGAATCACACAGGCCCCATCCCACCCCTGTTCTCCCAGCCCCAGCTCCTGGCTCTTTGGGGAAAAAAAGCCCCCACTCACCACCTACTGCCAGGCGGGGGGGGGGGGGGAAAGGGAGCAATCCTCACTGCCCCTTGCCATGTGTGGGGCTCTGCCCCGAGGCCACTGCAGCAGCTGATGAGTCGGGCCTTTTTTTTAAAAGGACTGGGAGCTGGGCTGGGGGGGGGCAGCTATGGGATGGGGGCTGGGAAAATGGGTGGGGGCCAGGGGGCTCATGGCAGAGCCCCCACATGGCATGGGGCAATAGGCGGCAGCAGGGATTGCCCCCTCACCTGGCAGCACCAGGTGACTGGGGGCTTTTTTTTTAAACAACCTGGGGCTGGGGTGAGCTGGGCAGGCATGGTGGGGCTGGAAGAGCGAGCGGGGGTTGGGGAATGCTCAGTGGAGCTGGGGAGCAGGCAGAGGATGGGGCCTGGCAGGGGTCCCCCCTCCTCCAGTCCCCCCTGCCCTGCCCTGCCCCCTACTTACTAGCACGGAGTCCGGGTCCAGCTCCTTGAGGCAGCCAGTGGGGATTGCCCGAATTGCCAAAGCTCTCCAGATATTTTCCAAATCAATTCGGAGAGCTTCAGATTGATTCAGACCTTTTAACTGGTCCTCTGATTTGATTCAGGCTGAATCTCCTCTGAATCGAATCAGCACCTGAAGCTTCGCACACCCCTACTCTGCATCACTAGTGAATCTGTGCTGATAAAAGACTTCTTTCAACAGTCCAAACAGCTGATTATTGCTTGGTGCAAGATTGGGACTATAGGGTAGATATGGTAAGATTTCAAAGCCCAGTCCATGCAAAGTCTAGACAGTTTCCCATTCACTATGCAGCCTTGCATTGTCATACCAGAGAAGAATACCTTGCTTGAGTTTTCCATGCCATTTGGTCCAAATATTTGGCTTCAGGTGGTTTTGGAGAATATAGAAGTACATGTTGCTATTTATCATTACCCTGTGCTCTATGGAATGGACAAGAAGTGGTCCCAGGCAATTCCAAAACAGGTGGGGTGTGGAATTTTTTGGGCGGTGTTGACAATGTGTGTGTCAACTTCATGCTCTGCCTTTTGTTTTGGGAACATATTGGTGCACCCAGGTGTCGTCCCTGGTGATGATGCACAAGCAGAGTCCCTCACTTTCATCACATACATGCTGGGTGCACACTTCCACACAATTTTCATTTATGTACATGCATCAGTTGTTTTGTCACCCAATGCGCACATGCTTTCTAGTAATTCAGGTGATTATGTAAAATGGCGTGCATGTTACCAGCACTTCTGACTTCCACCACTAGTTTAGGAATGCTCACTTGCCTGTTTGCATGCACAGCAGCATCAACCGTGGCAATGTTATGATCCATTGAGGCTGCATTGGGCCATCCTGCTCAGTGTTCATCCACTTACTTATATGTGGCTGTTCTTGAACTTCTCCACCCATTCATAGATCTTCTGTTGAGCTATACAGTTCTCACTGTATTTTGCCACTATCCTAGGGTCAATGTAACTAGGCAGCACACCTTCTGTACACAAGTATAAATGACAGAACTCTGTTCTTTTTGGTGCATACTTACAGCTGCATACTAGCTGCATTACCACCATCACATATGTGTTCAGCATGAAACACTGGGTGCATTTTACAATGCCATCATTGTTCTCTGCTGTTCGGTTCTGAAATACCCTTGTATTTTTCAGATAAGTTGTAGACTAATATTTACAGAATATAAGTATTTGGTAAAGGCTTTGGAAATTTTACCCACAAGTCTATCCAAGTGAACAATATTCAACTAACATGCCAGCTAAAAAAATAATTATACGTCCAGCCATATTCATTCTGCTACACGAGAATGAGATATCAAGGGTTTGGGGTTTTATTTAATGATTTCCATAGATATGTGATGATCTTCTTTGGTCTCAAAGCCCTAATATGTTTACCATGCAAGGAGAGAAAGGTGGCATATTTTATTGATTCAAAATATGGTTTTCTGTAACAAAGGGTTTATGTTAGCTGAAAAAGATGTTCAACTAGTATAAATTTTAAGGTTGTCTCTTTTTAGGAGAATAAAATGTAAGATTGTTTGGAGAAAGCCTAAAGAAACAAATGATTAAAATATGTCCAAACTATACAAATTAATCAAATGAACTGCTTTATTAAAAAGCTCAAATTGTGGATGAATTGTTTGCTCTTCTTTGGTTTTACCAAATCTGCTAACCATTCCCAGCTCTAGATTAAAGGCAGTTTTATACTGAAGACAGCACTATGGCAGATGATGGATTACAGAATGGATCGCTTAGCTTTATTCAATTTTCTTTCCACTGCTGTTTCGATCTAAAGCTTCTGTTGATAGGAAGCATCTTTTTCTCTAACAGCCAGCCAACTATTTAGCCTAGTGCATAGACAGGTTTGTATAAAACCCTTTGATCTATATGTGACTTTTTACATGCTATGTTGAAAATGCAAGTTCTTCAACCAGACTATAAGCAAAGCATGGTATGTAGAATAATGTGCCAAGGAGCATAGAATAATAATAGTAGATAACAAAACTGTGTTCTATCCCATGCTATGTACTGTAAGGTAAACATGGATAAACTAAATTTTTATGGTGTAAAAAGGAAAATAGTTGTCTCCATAAAGGAAGAGCATTGGTTCAGACTAATTGTTTTTACATTGTGTGCATGGCAAGAGGAAGAATGAGCAGAGGAGGAAGGATTTGCCTCTCCAGGGAGTCTATGGTCTTTTTTGTCATGTCATGAACCACCACTCCAAAGGAACTTCCTGAACGAAGGGGAATTTGTAGATAGGTTTCAGAGCAGGATAATGACACTGGATCCTCGACTACATAGATTCAATGGTTATTCCACCCTCTGGAGCAGGAAGAATAGGAGTCCAGGGTAGTGCCACACTGAAATGGCATTACCAGATGCAAAGACATGAAGCCTCATGTTAATTCTTCTCAGCCTGCACAGAAGAGAAGAAGGAAACTTCCCATTGTATAACTGATTTACTTGGGCTGTTCTCCCGGGATGACTATTAAACTTTAATTAAAAGGCTCAATATGTAATAACCAGATACTGATGGAATGAAAAAGGCTACATTTATATTAAGCATGGGAAGTGTTGCTCAAAAATTTAGATTTGCCAAAACTACCTAATTAAAATATAGTTGAAAAACCAGGGGTTTATGAATATCAAGGGTGAAATCATAGTCATCAGGAAGTCATCAGGAGTTTTGCCATTGACTTCTATGAGGCTAGCATTTCATCTTTGGGGGTTTATTTTACTGGCCACTTGGTTTCCCAAAGTGTATTTTTCTTTTATTCGAGAGCAAAATTATATTGTGCTGGGATATGTTTCTTGATTGGCTTCATACTCCACATCCTGAGATTGCAGCTCCAGTTGTCTGGAAGGAAAGAATCAGGGGCTAGTGGCCAGCAAAGGACAGAGGAGGGAATAAGAAGCAGCAAAACATATATAACAGCAAAGGAAACAGGCCCCTACATTCTCTGATAAATGTGAAGGAAGGAAGGAACCAAGGGAGATGCAACTGCCAACTTCCATTCTTTATATATTTCTTAACATTAATTTAATCCCCATGTAAAGAAGGAGGGATACCACTGCACACTGGTGCTTTCCCCTTTGTCCACAGACCTGAGTAGTTTTATGAACTGTCTACTCTACCTCCACTGTTGGCCAATGTGCTTTGAAGCAGCAGCTGGAGATCCTGCATGGAAGGGCACTTTTGGCCTTGTTGCTGAGAAGCACCACTGTGGTTCTCACAGTGATAGTGTTTCATGTGTTGAAAGCAACAATTTGCTGGTGATCAGAGAGATCAAATCAGTCAAAGAGCCAATAGGTAACAGATGGGCTACTACCAGACTGAACCAGAGTCAAATTGGTGACTTTCAGGTTACATGTTCCATATCCTTTTTATTACAAATAAACTGCCCCCTCCCACACTTATATCTTCATAACAGTATTTGTAACTGGGGGGGAGGGACATACCTGCAGTAGCAGCCTCAGGCATCGCCTTTGGGGTCAGGGAGGGAGAGGTACAAAAAGAGTACAGCACAGAAGGTCCTGGTGTCCTTTGAGCTGATGTTGCCCAGGGCAGGGAGTAGCTCTGTTAGCCCTCTGCTTTGTTAGTTAAATGTTGCCACCAGTGAAGGTTTTACTTCTGTGATACAAGTACAATACCAGTTCCATTTATTGTGCACATCCCTCCATTAACCATTGTGCTGTAATAAACTGGGATTTTTTAAGGTCTCTATAAAGAAAACTGAATTTTGGAAAGCAAAGTCCTCTTAAGTGTTTACTAGAATAGGCTTCACCCCTTAATTCATAAATGGTCCCAAACAAGTTTCAGTTCTCCATGGCACTGCATGGTATTATGCTATATTTGCAGTCCTTCTTGAATGTTTTTTTTCCCAAATACTTTATTCAGGGTTTTGTTCTATATTATCTTCCTGACAACACAACACCCATAAAAAATTTACAAATTTGTATTAAAAACAATACTTGATTATGTCAGTGTTTATGAGGTTTCCCATGAGCACAGTATTCTTTAGTTAAACCTAACTATAACCCTCATAATAGTAATAATAAAACAGACCGTATATCACCATTTCTCTGTTGGGTGACTTATTGCTGGCAGTTACAGTAGCTCTCACGAGCTTGTTGATTTTAAGGCTTTTCTGCCTTGCAGAGTATTTTTCCCCATCTAAACATATACTGGTGTATTTTCAGTGGGTGTCCTTAGGAAAGATTTGTGGGCCTACCCATTCACATGAAGAGAACTCCACATTTTTACATGCACATGGACAAGAGAATCTGCATCTGGAGTGACCCTTTGGGAATGTGCACTTACAGGCTTGTGAACATGGGAATGAAGGAAAATTGGCAAAACCAAATCTAATAAACTAATGCATTTGCAAAGATTGTAGATACAATTAGGAATTGCTGAACATTCAGCATTGCCCACCTCCTCACTTGGGTATGTTGGTCCTCAAGATCTTCTCTGTTGGGATAAAAACTGCCCCTTCTGTATAGCAGGAGGCCTATGCCCTATGCTGTATACAAGCACTATTTTTGCTCTTTGTGAAGAATGCATTTCATGTACAGTGGATAATTTATACTCTAGTCTTGTTGTGAGGGTCTCTTGTCTTCAAACCTGTGTTTCTTTTTCATACTTCATATATCATTTTTTATCTTGAACTTTTTTGGCTTGGGATTTCAGCTATGACATTATAATGTTCACTCCCAAAAGTACAGAGATTTATTCAGAGTGCTAACACTTGTATTACTTCCAAATTTTGCAGTCTAATCCCATTTTAAGTCCTGGTTTTCTCTGATTAATTTCAGACTAACAATATTTTGTATAGATTTATATTAAAAGCAAAGGAATTTTTTTTCTTATTTTGAGGAAAACATTATTCTGATTATTTATATATATCATAAATAAATTGCTCTGATTTGATGTTTTGCTTTGTATTACTAAAGCTCTAAAATTTAAGTTGTAACCAAAATATTATTATAACTTCTTTAACTTCTAGTATTACACTGTATGACAGGTGAATTATTATGGTCAGGACACCTCAGATTTATTTTAAGGTGAACTGATCTGGAACTGGATTTTCTGTTTCATGAAAACTTCTGTAACTTCTAAACTTTTTTTCCCGTTCTTTAACAGAACACAATAATTTTTTGTCAAAGTCATTCAATAACACTGACATTTTTATAATTGCAATCTAAATCTGAATTTTAAAAAATTAAGAAATGGCAACTTGGTTTGAAACAAAAAGATTAAAGTGTTCCATTTCACACTGAAATAGAAAGTTTTTATTTTATCAAAAAACTATTTTTCTTTCCACGAAAAAGTTTTGGTTTTTTTTCCCCCCTGTGGACATTGTCACATTTTCATGAATTGATTCCCTTTCAATGAGCTGACATTTTCTAATGGTGAAAAAAAAAGTCACTGAAAAATTTATGACTTGCTTTTATATTAAGTTCCATATGTTCAGAAGTGACTTTTATAGAAGTGTAATCATTATGATCTTTGGGGGGAACTCCTAATCTACAAAACCCAACCTGACTGGAAAACTTAGCTTAACATTGAACAGCACTGGGACCGGGACAAGTCCCTGTGGGATTCCATTTCAAACCTGCCATTCTGACATGGATCCATTTGTAATGACCCTTTTCTGGCAGCTTTTGAGCTAGTTTTCTGTCCACTTAATAGTAGTTTTGTCTAGCCTGCATCTCTCTACTTTGTTTATGAGAAGGTCACTTGGGCCCTTGTCAAAAACCTTGCTGAAGTCCAGATACATTTTATCCACTGAATTCCCCTCATCAACCCAAAGTAGTTACTTTCTCAAAGAAGAATATCTAGTTATTTGACATGACTTGTTCTTAGTAAATCTACGTTGGCTGCCTACAAATGGACTTCCTTAGTATATGTTCTAGTAACTTTGTGGATATTGAGGTAAGCCTTTTAAAGAGGGGCTGGACCCTTTCAAGTCCTCTGGTACCTCACCTGTCTCCCACAGTTTCATAAATATTATAGCCAAGAGCTCTGATATCTCTTCTGCCAGTACCCAGAGATGAAGTTTATCAGGAACTGCTGACTTGAATTTATTCAGACCCAGCAAAAGCTCTAACTGCCTTTTTTGTTATCTCATCCCTCAGCTTGTCCCCTTCCTTATCAAAATAATTTTTATGAGATGGCTGGCTGCAGCTTATTTGTTTCCTGTGAAGACTGAGGCTAAGTAGCTATTGAGTAGTTCTACCTTCTTTGCATCTTCCATTAAGAGGACCCTTTTGCTATTTAACATTGGACCCACAGCTTCCTTGGTCTTTCTTTTTTGCTGAACATATTTATAGGCCCTCTTCTTCTTTCTGTGGACTGAGATGTAGTGGTGGAGAAGTGTGTGTGTCCCAATGTTCCTCAGAGCTATGTTGCCTGGAGTCTCATGCTCCTGGCAGGGTCACCCATGGTAAACAGGCTTGAGGGGAGGTTCCAGACAAACCATACTCTAACTCCAAGCCTTCAACAGCAGATCAGGCACAAGATGTCAGGATCTCAGTGGCTATAAAGATGGAAGAAGGCTGCAACAAGATGGAGGTCTCTTGTTGTCTAGGGTTCTCCCTTGCCACCTTGATCTCCATTTTGTCAAGATGGTGTGGTTGCTGTTTCCATGCATCAAGCTCATTCACATTAAACAAAGTCATGAGCAGGCTTCTATCACAGGAAACATGCTGTCCTGTACCAACTTCTGGAAGCCCTGAGGCAATGAACCAGTGGTGACGGAGATGGGACTGGTTAATTCAGCAGTCTCCAGCCATGAATCTGCACTCAGGCAACAGTAGCCTGATGGCTGTCTTGCACCTGGGTTGATGCACTTTGGCAGCTGATACTATGACTAAGCAGTCCTATTCAGGATCCCCTCTGCTCACCCCACCTAGGGAAGGGGCTAGAAAAGGTGCCCTAAACCTTGGCTGTCTCATCTGCTCCTGGCTGGATAACTGTATCCAGTGGGATCACTCTCTCTGCAGTCAAAAACATCATAAGACGACAATGATTTTCACAACACGGAATGTCCACACCTTGATGGATAACCAAGACAAGAAAAGACCAGAAAGAACTGCTATAGTCTCAGGGAGCTAGTGAGACACAACACTAACATTGTAGCTCTGAGTGAGACAAGACAACAGGATGAGGGCCAGCTTGTTACACAGTCTGCCAATTACCCAAAATGATAAGCAAGACTTTATGAGGGGGATAAGGCAAGATGCTGCATTTATTGACTAGAATATTCAAAACAGTGCTCATATATTCACACACACACTCACTCCCAGTTACTCTCCAGATGTTATAGTTACCAAAGCCTGCTGCTCAGTACTATACTATGTGGCCAGCCTAGGAGTATGAGATGAGGAGCAGGGCCTCATACAGATGCATGTCTGTGCTCCAGTAAAGTATGTAGAGTATTACCCAATAGGGAAGTGCGAAACAGGCCATATTAGATTCAGATTTGGCCTGAATTGGGAACAGCGATTCAATTTGTTGATTTGGATCACTTTCCCCTATTCTATTTGGCCAAATCCAAATCTGAAGATTCGACGCTGATTCGGAGAATCATAGACACAGCTTTAAATGTTTTTTCTACATACCTCAAGGTACCGGGCATGGCTTGTGAATGCTGTGATGCTGGGGAGGATGGAGTGTGGTGGGGGGGCCCCACATGTTCGGCAGCTAACTGGGAAGTGGACCAGAAGTACTTCCACCAGTGAGCATACCAGCCCCTGCCCCCACCACCCCCGTGACTGCCCAGCTCAGTGATTAGCCACAGGTGGACTCCAGATGTCTCCTGCAGACCCAGGAGGCACCAGTTGCCAAACCAGGGGGCCGTGGGGTGGGGCCTCCGCATGCTCTGTGGTGGACCTGAAAGTGGAGTGGAAGTGCTTCTGGTCCACTTCTGGGTCTGCTGCCAAGTGTGCTGGGGATCCCCCCCATGTTTCTGTCAGATGCTCCATCCGCCCCACCATTGCAGCATTCACAAGCCACCTGGTACCTTGAGATATGTAGGAAAAACATTTAAAGCTGTGTCTGTGTCTGAATCGTTGAATCTTTCCAAACCTCTCTGAAATGATTCGGAGGGTTCCAATTCAATTCAGAGAGATTCAAGGGTCTCCTGATTTGATTTGGATTTGTAGATTCAGCCACTGAATCAGGACAAATCTCTGTCAAATTGAATCAGGGTCCAAAGTTTCACACAGACCTATTACCCAACCTCTTGCTGGTAAGTCTCTTCACTTTATAGGGGGCATCAAATTGGTGTTAAGTGACTGGTTCCACCTTCCTTGACTTCGTGCCTTCTTTGTTTGAACACCATTAATTTTCCTCTCTGGCAAACAGATGAGTTTACTCAGCACCATTCCAAGTATTGTCTTTCAAAGCATCTGGCATATCTGTTATCTCCTTGCTGTTACGAGCTGCGTGTTCAGCCTCTCCTTGGAATTCTTCCACCTTTTGGTAACTTGTTTGTCTGTACATTGTTCTTTCAATATTTTTTCATTCACTTCACATGCATTCATCTATACGTGCAAACTACAGTCTTACAAAGCAATTGTTATTAATTATTTATATTCTATAATAACCATCTCAGTTTGCTACAAGCTGAGGAAAGAGGGTGGAGCTACAACTTCTTCTGGAAGGGGAAATCCAGATGTGTTCATAGTGTCAGCTTCACCATCAAAAATCAGCTTATCAGTCAACCTACAGAGCTCCCTATGGGCATTAATGAATGTTTGATGACCCTCCGTCTTAAGCTCAGCAACAACCAGTATACCACTGATATTGGTGTGTATGCTCCAATGCTTGATGCTGACAATGTTGTCAAAGAACAGTTCTACTCCAATCTTGACCACATTCTGACTAATGCTTACAAGAAAGGAAAGCTCATTCTACTTGGCAACTTCAATGCCAGGGTTGGATGTGACCTGAAACTCTGGAGTGACACCATTGGGAAGAAAGGAGTATGGAAAGCCAAATCCAACGTCATCCTTCTCCTGAGCAAATGGAACATGGTCTTGTCATTATGAGCACTGTCTTCAGACAAATACAAGACCAAATACAAACAAATACAAGACCACATGGAGACATGCTCACTCAAAGCATTGGCACGTCCTCGACTATGTTATTGTTAGAACCTGTGATCAAATGGATGTCCATATCACACATGCCATGTAAGCAATAATGACTGCTGGACAGATCACCATCTTGTCAGATCCATTACGAGCATCTTGCTTGCTCTGAAATACCGAAACCAGCCAAAAGCAATGTGAAGGACATTCAACACCAAATCTCTTCAAGACCCCAAGGTCTGTAAGAATCTGCAACGGTGTTTCCATGAAAAGTTATCTGCCTTGTCCACAAATGAATGCACAACATCGAGGAATTCTGGAAGGGTTTTAAAACTTCCATCCATATGTCCTATGCTGAATCCATTTGCTATAACACCTGTAAACAAGAAGATTGTTTTGATGAGAACAATTCTGAGACCCAAGCCCTCTTCAAGTGGAAGAGAGAGGCTCATTCTGCTTAGCAAAATGACATCTCATCTCAGCAGAAGAAGGAGACATATCAGGTCCTTAAACTGAAATTTAAAGGAGGATCCAGGAAATCAAAAATCAGTTCTGGCAAGATAAAGCCAAGGAGATCCAGCTCTATGCTGGCAAACATGACAGCTTCCCCCAGTCCTGTCCTACATTCCTATGATCACAAGATGGCTTGACACTCCTCAAAGACAACCTGGGGCATCCAGGAGGGCGGACACTTTCGGTGGCTGCTCCTGGTGGCTGGGCCAGGTGCCACATCTCCTCATGGAGATGAGGAGATGTGGTGACTCTAGATAACCTCGGGTCGATCGCACGCCCCCTTGGCGGCGACGACGCATTCGAATGTCTGCCCTATCAACTTTCGATGGTACTTTCTGTACTTACCATGCTGACCAAGGGTAATGGGGAATCAGGGTTCGATTCCAGAGAGGGAGCCTGAGAAATGGCTACCACATCCAAGGACGGCAGCAGGCACGCAAATTACCCACTCCCAACCCGGGGAGGTAGTGACAAAAAATAACAATACAGGACTCTTTTGAGGCCCTGTAATTGGAATGAGTACACTTTAAATCCTTTAATGAGGATCTATTGGAGGGCAAGTCTGGTGCCAGCAGCCGCGGTAATTCCATCTCCAATAGCGTATATTAAAGTTGCTGCAGTTAAAAAGCTCGTCGGCATGTATTAGCTCTAGAATTACCACAGTTATCCAAGTAACAGTTGGAGCGACCAAAGGAACCATAATTGATTTAATGAGCCATTCACAGTTTCACTGTCCCAGCCATGTGTACTTAGACATGCATGGCTTAATCTTTGAGACACGCATATGCTACTGGCAGGATCAACCAGGTAGCCACGCTCCTTGGGTGAGGGAGAGCGGGGCAGGGGAGCCTCATGGACGGGCGCCCACCGGCCCCCACGCAGGGCTGGCAGCTTTCCCGCCTGCAGCCCCCCGCCCCTCAGCAGCCCCACAGGCCCCCTTCCCCAGAGCGGGGAAGGCGCGGGGACCTCAGCGCAGTGGCACGGGGAAGGACAGCGGGGAGGGAAGGGCCCAAACACCCTCTTCCCACCCGCTTTCCCCAGGGTGAGAGGACGCAGTGGAGGCTACAGTGGCCTTCACCCATGCAAACAGACTGCTAGAGAAGACGGCGTCCACAAGAAGGGGAGGGGGAGGAGGGGCAAGGCGGGGACCCGCTGCACGGGGCTCCCCTAGCCGGGCCCCTGCTGACTCTCATCAGCATCTCTCGGCGAGGTCAGACCGCTGGGAGGGGCTCCCAGGGTGGCTCAGACTCGTGTGGGCATGGGGTCGGCCAACCCTCCTCCTCCATGGGGCAGGAGGAAGAGCCTCGTCTCCAACAGAGGGGGCACGCGGGTAGGGGAGGTAGTCACTTCACCTGAACACCGGCAGGGGGACCGCCAGCCTGCTAAGGGCCCTCCCTGATGTGACCGCAGTTGCCACATCAATCCGGAGAGAGGAAAAGAGAAGAGGGGGAGGAGGTAACCGCCTTGCCTGAACACCGCCGGTGGCCTGCCAGCCCACAAAGAGCCCTCCCAAAGGGATGCCACGAGGAGTGGCAAGCGATGCGCAGCAGTGGTGCCTGGGGCACGGCTCAGAGGCATGGCCCGGGGGCTTTGGGCCAGGCGTGACAACTGGACTTGGACCAGGAGCTCACGCGACGAAGTGTCCGCCATCCCCCTCTCAGCAGCAGGGCACACGACTCGGATTCAACCCTTGGGTGCAGCACGGTTCTGCCCTGGAGGTTCCTCTGACCGACCTTCTGGAACCAAAGATGGGCATTTAGGGTCCTGAAAAACGTGTCCACGAAAATCTCAGCGAACGTTTCCCGGCAATATTGCAGATGTGTCACCTGGCACAGCCACTGGGGGCAACCACCAAAAGTGTCCACCCTCCTGGATCGAAGGGTTGGGCAACACCCATTTCAACGACCTCATACGGACTTACGGGCTGTGCCGGTGGGCCCAGGTCAATGGCTCGCAACACAGCAGAGCGAAATTTTTCCAAGTCCCACGCCGGACCCCAGGTCAACCCGGCTCTCTGGCAGGAGAACCTCACCACTCCCAAGGAAGCACACCGGCCTGCCCTAACCGGGTCGGGGGGGGCAGGTCACTGGGGCAAAGGTGGAATGGTGGCTGGGCTCATGGAACTCTCACCCGGCCTGGCCCGCCAGAATGGTCCCCCTCCGGACCTCCGGGTTGACGTGGAACCGCAGAGGGCTGCGCGAGCTCCTGCTGCCCCACCCCAGAGTGGTCGCCCCTCACCGGGGTTACTGGGCTCCGTAGCTGGGGCCCTGCAGACCTGCCGGGACATTTTGAGTTGCCCCCGGCCTGCCCAACCCACAGGCAGGGCACCGGAGTGAAGCCGGAATGGTGGCTGGGCTCCTGGAACTATCGCCCGGCCTGGCCCGCTGGATCGGGGCACCCTGCCTCGGCTCTCAGTTGACATGGCAGTAGGGCGCACAACTTGGGGTTGCCCTCCGGCTGCAGCACGGTTCTGCCCCGGAGGTTTCTCTTGCCGCCCTTCTGGAACCAAAGATGGGCATTTAGGGTCCCTAAAAACGCGACCCTGAAAATCTCCACAGACGTTTCCTGGCAGTTTTATAGATGTGGCACCCGGCCCAGCCACTGGGGGCAGCCACCGAAAGTGTCTGCCCTCCTGGATCAAAGGGTCAGGCAACGCCCCTTTCAACGACCCCATTCGGACTTCCGGGCCGTGCCACCGGGCCCATGTCAACCGCTCCCAACACAACAGAGTGAAAATTTTCTAAGTCCCACAGCGGACACCAGGTCCCCCTGGTTCCTTGGCAGGAGAGCCCCGTCACTCCCGGGGAAGCACCCCGTCCTGCCCGACCTCAGAGCAAATCACCGGGGTGAAGCCAATGGTGGCCGGGCTCCTGGAACTCTCGCCTGGCCTGGCCTGCTGGAACGGTCCCCCTCCGGACCTGTGGGTTGACGAAGCACCACATAGGGCTGCGCGGGCTCCTGCCGCCCCTCGCTGGGGTCACTGGGCTCCAACCCCGGGGCCCCGCAGACCTGCCAGGACCCTTGGAGCTGCCCCCAGCCTGCCCGACCTCCGGGGAGGTCACTGGTGTGAAGCTGGAATGGTGGCCGGGCTCCTGGAACTCTCGCCTTTGTCTCAAACTAGATGGAAAGAGCACTGAGGAACTGTTAGTCAACTAGGACAGATACCACCACTGAGTCCATCCCCCAACACCCTAAAAAGGGATCCCTCACCAACCCTCCCATCCTAGAAGAAGTCTGGCTTGCCATCAAGGAAACCAAGAACAGCTAGAACAGCATGGACCAGATGATATATCTGCTGAAATCTAAAAAACTGGTGGGGAGGAACTGGGTATGGGAGTCCACTAATTTTATTCTCCAAATTTGAAACAATGAGGAGATCCCTGGGGACCTGAGGAATGTAAAACATTGTGACTATTTTCAAGAAAGGAGATAAACCTGTGAGTGGGAACTGTTGAGGTATCATCCTCCTTTCCACAGCAAAGTTGTGTGGATGATTGCTGCACAAATTCCGTCATCCTTGCTGAAGCTAATTTTACCAGTATTGCATGTGTGATTCTCAAGCACCAGCTTCACTGGACAAGACATTGTGTGTGGATGCCTGACTCTCAATTCCCAAAACAATTGTCTACTCCCAGCTTCATAACAGCCTGAGATCTCATGGTGGCCAAAGAAAATGCTATAAGGAAACTTTCAAGGCATACCTCAAGAAAATGAATGCTGATATCTAAGAGTTGGGAAGAGGTTCTGCCAACCAACCCCAGTGGCACCACAACTTCAACAAAGTAGCAGCCCAATTTGAACTGAAGTGTCTTGCATTCAAAGCAGAGAAGAGAGAGTAGAAGAAGGGAAAGGAGAGGAATCCCAGCCCACAGCCTACTCTCTGTATGGATAGACCTACAACTTATGTGGATGGGTCTGTGGTTCAAGGACTGGACTCTTCAGTCACCTCAAGACCCATCAATGAGCCATGGTAGAGATGTCCTTGAATCAAGTGATTGCTGATGACACGAATGTCTTCTTATAGAAACTCTTACTTTCTGAAATAGCAATGCTCACTTAAGGCATTCTATGTGGACCAAGGGGAATATTTATAAAATGTATTTACAACAAAACCAGATGGGAGTCCTATGGATTATCACTAAATTCTACAGGGCAACACAAAACAATAGTTGGGAGTTGGGGCCTAAGCCATGGGCAGTTGCCCTTAAATACTGCACACCAGGCTTTGAAATTAAAATGATAAGAAAGGGCCCTGACAGGTGTTACATTTATGGTGTGATTAACATGTTAATCATGGCATAAAATGCAGCATGCTATATTTTCAGCCATATTTAATGTGGAGCAGCTTAGTGACTGGTTTGTATAGCACTTTAACTTGAATGTGTTGCATGTATCTCAGCACTGGGCAGCACAGTGCAGCTTAAATGTCCCTGCAGTAGTAATATATGGCATGGTAGGACATGCAACTTTTGGAATTGGATAAAATTCCTAGATCCCATTGTACCATTAAATTAACATTGGCTAGGGGCATAAGACTTTATAGGAGAAATGAGAATATAACAGTTTAGGTGCAAAATTAGTACAGTATATGAGTATTTGCAGAGAGTTTCAGGGTGCTTCCCCTAGGTATTACTAAATATCAGCCTTGAAGGAAACCAAATCCATAGCAGATTCTTCCTAAGAATATTATTGTATAATTTTTTCAGAACACCTTTAATAAGTTTTGTGTTTACTAAACCATGCACATGCATATTAGCCTGATTCATTTTTGAGATTTTCTATAATAAAAATAAAAACAGAGGACATAGAGACAACACATATAGATACAGGAATATAACTGGCCTAATCCCTGCTGTCTAAAAAGTAGCTGTACCTTTCCTGTAATACAAGAACTCTGCAGGGATGATTTTTGGTGATTTAAAGGATGGGTTTGATAGAGCTTCAGAAGTTATGGCTGTACATAAATTTGCAACTCCCACCAATGAATAGGTAACTTACACACACATTTTAGTGAAAATTATATAGTTTTGTAACATGTTTTATGGGAAAAAATAGTTGTATTTTTTCAAAATGTATTTACCTCCATTCTGCATCAGATTGTCTCTCCAGACACAGAACAGATTAATCATGCCCTACTTTAAAATGTCTTGGAAGCTTAATTTTAATAAGTATAGATAACACCAATACTGCTTCCTAAAGACACAAATCATTTCTCAGAATGTCTTACACTGCTTAATTGTCTCCAGATTGTCACATCAGAATTCTGTGGAATAATAGCTCATACTCTTTGAAGTCATATGATGTTACAGCTCTATAGACAACACTTACAGAATTCGCAGCACTTGGAAGGCTGCAAGTTATATTATGTTGTGTTTGCTGAAAAGTCTAGAGGGATGCTGATTAGCAGATTAGGGAGATGGGGACTTATACAATGCAGAAGGAAACCATCATAGAGTGAGGGAATAGAGACAGCAAACACTACCCCAGGAGTATGGAAGCTATGATATTTTACAGGATTGCATGTAAGCAAACAAAAATATTCAGTTGATTCTAATGTTTAAAACCTAGGGACAGTGAAATATCACAGAGAGCTGAGTAATTTTTTTTTGAGGGAGGAATAGTTTTATTAACCAAAACATGCATTTTATAGTTGACCTGAACCTTATTGTGAATTTGGGTCAAAGTGGGTGAATAAGTTCAGCCAAATGAAAGAAAAAAATGAAGGCATAATTTTGGAAATGACAAAACTATCCATTTCAGATTCTAGGGATAGATTCACTATGGGACTTCAGCATCATTTAACAGAGGAAAGGTGAGGCTGGACTTCTACTTCATAGTCCACTCAACAGGGGGTTCATAGGCTATTCAACGGGGACTTAGACACAAGTTCCAATCCTTTTTCTGCCTGATTCAAAAAGGCATTTGAATCAATGTCTTCTATCTGAGAAAGCAGGGACAACTAAATATTCATTGGAGTGGGGACTTGAAACCTAGATTTCTCCCAACCCGAAGTGCTTAAATTATTGCACTACACAGTGCAAGCAGAGTACTGCCACCAACACCTGCTGCTCCTCCCTAGTTTTACGAATGGCACTTAATTTTCCAGGTGATATTTTGCTTTTATTAAAAAGGGCCCCAAATTAAACAAAACATTTGGTGAACATTTGGGCTCTGGGGGTGGCGAGAGATGCATGGGTGCAAACCCATCATGCCCCTGCACCCCAAAGCCCCCAGAGACCCCCCCCAGCAGCCGCAGAGCACCCCCACTGACCCCTAGCACTGACTGAGGTAAGTGGGGCCCATGGTGGGATGAAACCACCAATGCAAGCCCAGTAGGCAACTACTGCATAACCAGCAGGTTAGGGCACTCAAGAGAATCCACACCTACCCCAGCCCTGGAATCGTGTCTGCCTGGGAATGCAAGGAAGCCTAGGGCTTTCAATGGGACACTTACGTGTCTGTACACCAACACCAGGAGTCCAACAGGAGTGGTTCTCCTCAAGAGAGTGATCCTGACAACACAAGGGATGGCCATCCCATCTCAGAGGAAGGGTAGCAAAAGGGCACAGGAACCCCCTTGGCTCAGCAGGGAACTCGAGGACCTCCTATGCCTAAAAAGAGAGTCCTATAAAGGATGGAAGACTGGAATCACCACCAAAGAGGATTACTCAGCACTGGTCCATACCTGCAGAGAGTGGACCAGGAAAGCCAAGGCTGCAATCAAACTCCATCTGGCTTCACATATCAAGGATAATAAGTCCTTCTTCAGATATGTAGGGAGTCAGAAAAAAAACAAGGGTAACATTGGACCCCTATTAAACCAAATGGGACAACTGATAACCAAAACCTAGGAAAAAGCCTACCTGCTTAATGGGTACTTTGCATAGGTCTTTCATTAGCCCAAAGGGACCGCCCTGCCTAGCATGACATGGGATGACCAGGGTAAAGGCATATTTATACCCAGCATTGGTGTAGACCTTGTAAAGGAACAACTTGAGAGGCTGGACAACTTCAAGTCAGCTGGTTCTGACAGATTACACCGTAGATGCCTTAGTTCAAGCCAGATGCAGACAACCTAGAGAGGGTTCAAAGAAGGACCACTCATCTGATTAGAGGCCTTCAGTGAAGGCCCTATAAGGAAAGGCCAAGGGACCTTAACCTCTTCAGCCTGTCCAAGAGAAGGCTGAGAGGGGACCTTATGGCAGTATACAAATTCATAAGGGGAGAGCAACATGAAGTAGGTGATGACATGTTCATCAGTGCACCCCCTGGCATGACAAGGAACAATGGCCATAAGCTACTAGAGAGAAGGTTTAGGCTGGACATTAAGAGAAAGTTCTTCATGGCCAGGGTTGCCAGAATCTGGAATGGGCTTCCAAGGGAGGTGGTGCTGACCCCATCCTTGGAGGTCTTCAAGATGAGACTGGACGGGTCCCACTGAGTGGATGGGTCGGTATCGACCTGGAAGGGTGTGGGCAGTGGGGTCCCACAGGGCTTGGTCCTTGGACCGATACTTTTCAATGTCTACATCAGCGACTTGGACGAGGGAGTGAAGTGTACTCTGTCCAAGTTTGTGGATGACACAAAACTGTGGGGAGAAGTGGACATGCCGGAGGGCAGGGAACAACTACAAGCAGACCTGGACAGGTTGGACAAATGGGTGGAAAACAACAGAATGCAATTCAACAAGGAGAAATGCAAAGTGCTGCACCTAGGGAGGAAAAATGTCCAGCACACCTACAGCCTAGAACATGACCTGCTTGGAGGCACGGAAGAGGAAAGGGACCTTGGAGTCCTAGTGGACTCCAAGATGAACATGAGTCGTCAGTGTGATGAAGTCATCAGAAAAGCTAATGGCACTTTATCGTGCATCAGCAGATGCATGACAAACAGAACCAAGGACGTGATACTTCCCCTCTATCAGGCGCTGGTCAGACCGCAGTTGGAATACTGCGTGCAGTTTTGGGCACTGCACTTCAAGAGGGATGTGGATAACCTGGAGAGGGTCCAGAGAAGGGCCACTCGTATGGTTAAGGGCTTGCAGGCCAAGCCTTATGAGGAGAGACTAGGGCACCTGGACCTCTTCAGCCTCTGCAAGAGAAGGTTGAGAGGTGACCTTGTGGCTGCCTATAAGTTCATCATGGGGGCACAGAAGGGAATTGATGAGGCTTTACTCACCAAGGCGCCCCCGGGGGTTACAAGAAATAATGGCCACAAGCTAGCAGAGAGCAGATTTAGACTGGACATTAGGAAGAACTTCTTCACAGTTAGAGTGACCAAGGTCTGGAATGGGCTCCCAAGGGAGGTGGTGCTCTCCCCTACCCTGGGGGTCTTCAAGAGGAGGTTAGATAGGCATCTAGCTGGGGTCATCTAAACCCAGCGCTCTTTCCTGCCTATGCAGGGGGTCGGACTTGATGATCTATTGAGGTCCCTTCCAACCCTAATATTTATGAATCTATGGACAGGCACCTGGCTGGGATCACATGACCCCAGGGTTGGTGACTCTTTTCTTGCCTGCCAGGGGCAGGCGGTTGGACTAGATGGCCCCGTTGAGGTCCCTTCCAACTCTACAAATCTACGAATCTATGAATCTAGAGTACTGAAGGAATTGGCAGGTGTCATAGCCAAACTATTGGTAAAAATATTAAAAAACTCATGGCACTCAGGTGAAGTACCTGAAGACTGGAAGAAGGTCAGTGTGATACCCATCTTCAAGAAAGGGTGGAAAGTAGATCCCAGGAATTAAAAGAAAATCAGCTTGATCTCAATCCCTGGTAAGATTCTGGAAAAAAATTATCAGAGACCCTTCTTGATAAGCTGGCTGATGGCAACATCCTGAGGGATAGCCAACATGGTTTTGTTGTGGGTAGGTCTTGCCTGCCAATCTCATCTCCTTCTATGACCAGGTGACATATCACCTGGACAAGGGAGAAGAGATTGACATCATATATCTGGACTTTAAAAAAGTATTTGATCTGGTGTCCCATGATCTCCTCATGGAAAAATTGGCCAACTGTGGCCTTGGATATACCACAATCCAATGGCTGGGAAATTGGCTCCAATGTCAGACCCAGTGAGTAGTAGTCAATGGAAGCAAATCATTATGGTGCTTTGTGACCAGTGGTGTCCCCCAAGGCTCTGTCCTTAGACTGGTTCTCTTTAAGCTCTTTATCAATGATGTGGACACTGGTGTCAGAAGTGCACTGGCCAATTTTGCTGATGACACTAAACACCAGAGGATAGGCTAGTGATCCAGGCTGACTTGGATAAGCTTAGAAAGTGGGTGGATATAAACCTGATGACCTTCAATGCTGAAAAATGCAAGGTACTCCACCTCGGGGGGGGGGAGGGGAGTAGAACCTGCAGCACGCTTATAGGCTCGGCAGTGTGCTCACTAGCACCATGGCTGAAAGAGACTTAGGGGTCATGATTGACCACAAGATGAACATGAGCCACCAATGCAATGTTGCAGCTGGTAAAGCAAACAAAACTCTGGCTTGCATCCATAGATGCTACTCAAATAAATCTCGGGTTGTCACCTTCCCACTGTACTCAGCCTTGATGAGGCCACAGCTGGATTACTGCATCCAATTCTGGGCTCCACAATTTAAGAAGGATGCCAAAAAGCTTGAGAGAGTCCAGAGGAGAGCCATACACAGGATCAGAGGCAAGAGAATAGGCCTTATGGTGAGAGGCTGAGAGTCATGGGACTCTTCAGTCTGGAAAATTGCAGGCTCAAGGGTGATCTGGTGACTTTTATAAGTACATAAGGGGTATGCATCAGGATCTGGGGGAACATCTGTTCACCAGAGCACCCCAAGGGATAACAAGGACCCACAGTCATAAATTCTTCCAAGACCGGTTTAGGCTGGACATAAGGAAAAACTTCTTTACTTTCCAAGCCCACAAGGCCTGAAATGGACTCCCTCTAGAAGTGATGCAGGCACCTACTCTGGACTCATTCAAGAAATGTTTGAGTGCTTATCTTGCTAGGATCCTCTGACACTAGCTGACTTCCTGCCCCTAGGGCAGGGGGCTGAGCTTGATCTTCAAGGTCCCTTCCAGCCCTAATGTCTATGAAATCTATGAATATTTTATTTAATTCCATACAATTCGGTTTGTTTACCAGCCCAAAATGCAGTTTTTAAAGCTTTTTAGAACTGGAACAAAAAAGTAAGTACTTGACAATACGGTTTTGCGAAGCTTCAGGTGCCGATTCAATTTGGAGGAGATTTGACCCAATTCGGCAGCTGAATCACTGAATCCAAATTGAATCAGGAGACTAATAAAAAGTTCTGAATTGATTCAAAGCTCTCTGTATCGATTCCGAAAAGATTCAGAGAGCTTCAGAGATTCGGGCAGTCCCCGCTCACTGCTGCAGGGAGCTGGACCTGGACTCCGTGCTGGTAAGTAGGGGCAAAGGAGGGGGAGATGGAGGAGGGGGGAGGGGAACCACAGGGGGATTCCCTCCAGACCCCATCCCCTGCCTGCTCCCCCAGTTCCCCTGAACACCCCGACCCCCTGCCTCTTTCCAAGCTTTCCCACATGGCTGCCCTGCCTGGTCCCAGGTCGCAGCTCTTAAAAAAAAAAAAGAAAAGCCCCCACTTATGGCTGCTTCATCAACCATTGGGGATTCTGGGGGCTCATGACAAAGCCTGCCATGCAGTGCGGGGCAGTGAGGGGCAGCAGGGATCACCCCCCCCCACACACACACACACACCTTGGAGGAGCCAGTGAGCCTTGGGCTTTTTTTTTTTTTTTAAAGAGCTGGGAGCTGGGCTGGATGAGGCAGCCATGGGGGGGGGCGGGTCTTGGAGAGTGGGCAGGGGTCAGAGGGCTCATGGGAGAGCCCCCCACACTGTGGGCCAGTGAGGGGCAGCAGGGATCACCTCCCTTCCTGGCAGGAGTCGGTGTCAGAGTTTTGTTTTTTGGTTTTTTTTAAGAGCAGGGAGCTGGGGCCAGGCAGGGCAGCCATTAACAGGGCTGGGAAAGTGGGAGGGGGATGGGGCCTGTCTGATTTGGAGATTCAGCTGATTCGGCCATGGCCGAATCTCCAAATCAGACTCAGCTGAATTGATTTGGGACAGTGATTCAAATCATTGAATTAAGTCACTGCCCCCTGAATCGTCCGAATGCGAATCTGAAGTGAATACTAGCTGCTTTGCACAGGCCTACTTGAAAAGCCCCAGTACAGTTACTACTATAGATTTTACTTCATCTGAGAAGGTGCTACTTTAGCTTTTGCCTAGGCTGCACAGGAAGATAAATTCCAACTCTGCCATTATCATCAAGTAGTTCTCAGTGGCTACTGTGTGCCAAGCAACACAGTGAAAATCACCAAGTGCCAGGTAGGTGAATTTGTTGTGCCGTTTTATTTAGCTTATGGCATTATAGGCATAAGGAATCATAACAAGCATAGGAATCATAACAAGAAATACTTCCATTTTTATGGTTTTTAAAAATTGATGCTAAGCTCTGCTGTAGCCCCACCAGTTTCTGAATCCATGTAGAGCAGTAGTGCTCACAGTTTTAGCCTCATGGGCTAGATGAATGGCACAGGACTGGTCTGCAGGCCCAGTAGGCTGTGTACCTCCCCCACATGCCAGGATCAGGTCCCAAAGCCCCACACCACCTCCACCCAGCCACAGCCAGATCCCAGCCAGTGGCAGCAGCACAGGTTCCCAGGGCCTGATCCCTGTGAATGGGGGCTTGGTGGAGGCTGTGTGGGGCACTACAGTGCCCCCACCTGGCCAAGATCAGGATCCAGGAGCTCTGTGTTACTCTCACTGTTTCCTAAGTTATAAGCATCATGTTTGTGTCTGCATGGTAGGTTAGTTAGCATGTGGGGCACTTGGAACTGTCACTCAGCAGTGTTAAGTAACTCATCTGCTGTGTTGCTATGCTGCTTCAGGAAGCAGCCGGTGTGTAGCAGCACAAGGTATGTGAAGGTGCCATGCAGATCTGCCTTGAGATTCACAGTCCTCTTCTGAATTTGGCACAGCAGGAGTTTGAACCTTACATTTCTACACCACAGGTATGTGCCCAGACCACTGAAGTGCATGAGTTGGGTCTCTCTTTCTTTCAACTTTTTCCACTTGGAATTGTCTAGGTTCATCCTGTTAGAGACCAGGAAAGTTTGGGGAATTGCAAGAACTTCTCTGTGTCAGAGAAACTATTTGTGGTCAGCTGCCCACTGCTACTTACACTACTGCTTGCAGCATCCTGTCATCCGGAACCATTTTCATTGTTTATTCATGAGGCAGAAAGATGCAACAAGACTGCTCTTTCTTTCTAGTCAGCTCAGCAACTTCCCTGTCATTTCTGGGCTCCTCCAGTGCTAGCTTGGGCCACCTGAATATCAGAAAGACTATGTATCAGAGGCTGAATATCAGAAAGATTAATATTAGAGTCTATCTATCAGGGTAGTGGAACCAGCTGGGGAGGAATCTGCCTATAGGCGCCTATACACATACAGTGAAGCTACTCCAATGCGCTGTAATTACAGTGCGTTGGAACAGATTTAATTAATCAAGTCTGTTGGAGTGTGGTAAATACCATGCTCCAGCAGACTCCAGTGTCACATGTATTAGAATCCTTGCACTGAAACATGGGGGAAAGGGATTTAACTAAAGCATGTTAAATGAGCTTTAGTTAAAGTGCCTCCACCATCGTTTTTTAATGCGGAGATACCGAAACATGTGACACTCTGGGTGCTTTAATTAGAGTGGCTGTGAGAGTGCCCCCCACGCCCCCTCCCAGAGCATGTGTATAAATGCCCTATGTGTGCACACGGTACTATCCATCTTTTCCTTCTACTGCACTTGAGTAAGAAGGAACTCAGCACCAGAGGTAACTAAGCTTGGCTTGCAAGAGCACCTCTACCAGCTTGATTTGAAGTGAACTAGGATCATGGGGGTAAGTTGGTGAGAACTTGAGGACAAAGTATTTCAGGGGATCAAATAGAAGAGGATGGAAAATACTTTTGTAGGAAGGATGACTAAAGGCTTTTGTAGTAGTATGAATTTTTGCTTTATTTATTATGTTTAAATGATAATAGTATTGAATTGATCAACCTCTATGGTTGTATGAAAAACTAAAACTCCATTTTGTGCTTGTTCCCTCCTTGACATGAGTAGATGAACTTTGTATGTCCTGTGTACATGGGTGTCTGTGTGAGAGGGTGAATGGTGAAAGAACAGTAACTATTTGCATGAAAACAGAAGATTTAACTGATTGTATAAGCAACAAGGTGCCGATGTATAGGTTACCAGACAGTAAACTTTAAGCTAATTAATGGATGGCTGAAGAACTCGTCTGCAATCAAGTTCAAGGAAGATAGTGAGAAGAAGGAATTCTGCATATCTTGCCTGCCCTTTGAACTACACAATGCTTCAAGAACATAATACTTCAAGGCAAAGATACCAACTACACAATGACTGGAATGACCTCGTTGAAGATACACTAGAATGACCTAAAGACTGAGCATGGAAAAACCCCAGTGCTGAACAAAGACTTGAAATCCCTATAAAAGTAGGATGCAGACAAGCCAAGATGGGGAATCCACTCTCTGCAACCTCATGGAGCACGGGCGTGCATGTCTGTTCTTCCCCCACTCCTATCACCCTCAATAAGCCTGGACCCAGCCATCCAGTGCTAATATTGAGTAACATCTGCTGGTAACTATAACATCTTACCGGAGTGGTTTTGTCTGTAGGCCTGTCTATGTCTGTTGGTATGTATGCTTGCGCATGTCTGTTTGTATGACTGGTGTGTCCAAGCTTATGTATCTGCTTCTTGTAACCAGTAAACACAGCATTTTGACTTATCCCCTTTTTAAGGTCTTGCTCTTAATTTGAGCTATTGGCAATTTTAAGTAACACATTCAGCCTGCAGTTGCCTCTATTGTGCTCTGCATGGGGCTGAGCCCCACCTATGTCCACCCCACACTCCTGCCTGTGCCCATGCCATGCCTGCTGATGGTATCAACCTGGACCCAGCCCCAGCCAGCACACACCTTCCTGGACGGGCTGCTCCCACTGCTGTTGCAACTACCCGCATACTGCTCAGCTCCCTGCATCTCCAGCAGCTCCTTCTCCTCCTCCTGCTCCCAGGCAGCAGGTAGCACAGGAAAGCAGCAGTGGCCATGAGGACGTATGCAGGGCACCCCATGCTCAGCCAGGCAGGGGGAAGCTGCAGGTAGGTGGCTCTTGCCCCAGCGTGCAGGTATATAGCTCCAGCGCCCAAGCCACTTTCTACCCACTCGGCTTGTGCCAGGAAGTTGTTTGTCCTGGTTTGGGCTAAGGCCATGGCCAGGACCCAGGAGGTGGTGTTAGTGGGCATGGGGAAGGTGCAGATGGGAGTGCAGCATGGGCTGCCCTGGGCAGGGCTTGGCCCCATAATGAGGTCTGCATGGGCAGCCACAGGCCGGATGTAATTAGTTGGCAGGCCGAATCCAACCCACAGGCTGTATTTTGCCTACCCCTGGTCTGGAATCGGAACCCAGGGAGCATTTTTGCTACTCGCAAAAGCAGTTGCTATTAACCAAAAAAGAGGAATCATAGGAGAAGAGTCAGCAGAAGGGTTGGAGAATGGTGGAGGGAATGGAGACGACAGTGATTGTGAGGGGACAGCAAGGGATGAAGGGAGAGGAGACAGGGAAGCAAGAGCATGGGACATGCAGGGCTCCAGCTGGAAAGAAAGACAGAGGGCACTGTGGGGGCTGAAGAGAGAGAGGCTGTGGGGGCAGTGAGAGGGAGATACTGAAGAACAGTAGAGGTGATATTAAGAGGGCTGGAAAAGGATACTATGACAGGAGGCAGTGTAAGGAGATCCTGCCTTGATCTCTCAGATCCCAGGCACAGGTGTGGTTTTAAAAATAGCCTTGTCATATACATGATGCATTGTTCTCAAATAACAGTAACAACTACCTTTGAAGTGATAATAGGCATATGCTGTGCACCATTAATATAATCGAATTTAGAGGACAATATCACAACTTTTTCAGCAGGTTCCCACATTTTTACTCAGACATCCTGTTTGTTCTGCGGTGAGATCATCATGTGTGTTATTTCCCCAGACCTGTTGGCTGTACTCATACCTTGTGAGGCCAAGGCTAGCCTTCCTCCGCTTCTTGTCCCCATGCGTAAGAAGCAGTAGGTTTGATTTAAATCAAATTGATTTAAATCATGATTTAAGTCACTAGTCAGGAAGCCTCGACTTAATCATTGTTTTCTACAAAAAGTGTATTCTTGTTGTTTGATATTACCACAATACATATTATTCACAACTCAAACAGAGATGTGTTTCATTATCTATACATTTTAAATCAGTGATTTTTTAAAAATATTTTTTCATATTAATTTCGCAGCAACATCAGAAAACTGATTATGATTTGGTTATTTATTTACCAAAACTAATTGAAGCAGATCCTTTTGAACTATCTCCAGTTCACTAGATTAATCATGGATATACTTGGGGGATATTTTTGCCACACTATATTAGGAGGACAACAACAACCATCACCAAAAACAACAGACATTTACATTTTTGTATTTAAGTAAAACAACAAGCTTATCTATTTTGGATATTTTTATTCAACAACAAAGATGTATTTTTTTAACAAAACAAGCATATGTATTTTTGAATTTTTAACTATTTCAGTTATATTTGTGAAATGTGTTTTTAACAAAAATTAAATAGATTATTTCAGCCAGGTCAGCATGGGTAACTTAAAATACTGGGTTATGCAGCAAACTCAGTTTTCACTTTCCTCTTCCTGTTTATTCATAGACTGGAAAAGAAGACAAGCTTTCCTGTTTTTTCAGTTCCCATGCTGTCACAGGGTACCCCCCAATTTTTTTGAAATACCCTGCTCTATGGGCAGTCTACCCAGCTCTTGCCTACCGTGCCTTAATGTTGGTTGATATACAGAGTGCAGGAGGCTTTGCTGGTCTTATTGCAGTGACCACTCAGATTGTGGTCCTGGCCTTATGGGCAAAATGCATGGCTCCATACCTTCCCTATACTATGCCACATGCCTCATGCCTTGCAGATGGCATCCTTACAGATATTCAACCAATTGCTGATGTAGCCCTTCACTGGGCCTTCTGACTTTGGCCTCTCTCAGCCACAGTCTGGACCTTCAGACCTCTCAGTCTCTTTGCACAGCCCCCTCTTGGAGTGCCAGACCCCTGTCTCCCTCTCAGCCCCACTCCAGTTGCCAGACCTCAGTATCTCCTCCAGCCCCTTTCTGGGCTCTCAGACCCCTTGGTCTCTCACAACCACTCCCTGGGCTCCCAGGCCCCTTGGTCTTCCTCCTGGACCATCTTCAGGCTGTCAGCTCCTCTCTTGGTCCTTTGTCCTTTTTTGTTCTTCACTTTCATGGCTGCTTTCTAGGCCCTTGGACCCACCTGGCCCTGCATTCTATTCCTGGCCCATCTGGCCCTGCATTCTATTCCCGGCCCCTCGCTGGGCCACTGCACCCTTCCAGCCCCACTATGCTTGCTCTGCCTCACTATGATGATCCAGCCCCTCACTGAACCTCACTATCCAGGCCCTTCAACCCACCCAGCCCACTGGACCTCTGGATCCACATGGTCCTAGTCTTTCCTGGCCCCTCACTGGGCCTCTGGTCCCCTGTGGTCCATGTGGGGGGGTCCATTTCGTCGATTCATTGCCAAGTGCTTTTCTGTAGGTGTGGCAGGCACATCAAGTGCCCCACCACACTAATGATTTCTAAATTTAGAATGAATTAGTCCAAAGGAAGAAAATATTCTTTTTGCACCTGCAGAAGAAGCTACTGCTGTGAAAAGCTGGACAATCACTTCAGTAGTCTCTGATGGATCCAGGTGCTTTAGTAACTTCCGTCAGTTCACTGGTGCAACTTTCTTTAAAAACTCATCAGCAAACATGTATTTCTTGAATGGCTCACCCTTACCCCCAAAATTTATTATAGTTGGTATTATGGATGATTACTGGATGAATATGTCATAGCCAACTCCTCTTCTTCAGCAGTTAAGGATTGATCCTGGTACTGACTATTGAGGCAAGAAAATGAGATTTATCCATTCATTTTTTTAATGCCTGTAATTTAATTCTGTCATTGTATATTTCTCTTTCAAGGGTCTCGCTCATTTCTTTCCAAATTTCAACAGCATCAGTAATAAAATAGCGATTTCCCTGTACTTTGTTCAAGGCTATGGAAATAGGCTTCAGGATAGTCAGCTTATGTTCTACATTTCGCTTTATCCCAGTGTTGAGAACCTTGGCTATGGCAGTTCCATCTATGTTGTCATGATATTGTTCACAAATTGTCATCAGGATAGGCCAGTTCCCAATATATCACTCAAAACAGTCCACTACTGAGTTCTATCACATGCCTTAGGGGAGAGTTATTATGGTTCCTCCTGCTTTTTTTCAGAGCAGCTGCTGCAAAGTAGTTGTTACAGAAGTATTTTGCAATTTCAACAACATTGGGCTTTATTTCTGGAGCCCTAAAGTCTTTGACTAAGAGGTGCATCAAATGAGCACTGGAGCCAGGTATTGTTAGCTTGGGGTTTTCTTCACTTTCTTCTAGATTTCTTTTCATCTTTGATATATTTGCAGCATTATCTGTGACAAAGTTGCGTACTAGACATTTGAATTTTTTTTCATAGTTTAGTAATTAGGGCTGTGCGAACCTGAACTGTTCCATTTTGACTTGCATTTCGACTTTTTGACAGAACAGCGTTTTGTTTTGAATTTTGTTTCGATTCAAAACTGCTGTTCCATTTCATTTTGTTGAAACAGTTTCACTGTTTTGATGCTGTTTTGACGTTTCGTCCATAGGCTATGATGGGGAATCTTGAAACAGACTATAACTGTCATTTCTGGCCTGATTTGGATGAAACTTGCAGGAATGGTAGCTTCTTCTGAGGGCATGAAGTTTGCCAAGCTTCAAGGAGATAGATACAGGGGTTTGGGGAAAATTGCACCTCAAATTCTTGAAAGCAAAACTCGTGTCACGTGTATGTGTTATCTACACTGGGGTCAAAACTGCAGGCATGCTAGCCCCTGCTGAGGTCACAAAGTCTGCCAAGTTTCAATGAGATAGGTGCAGGGGTTGTGGGGACCCTGCACCTCGAGCTGAGGACAAGCAAAACTCGTGACATGAGTAACACTGTGTGTGTTAAGGCACAGCAGGGTGAAAACTGCAGGCATGCTAGTCCCTACTGAGGCCATGAAGCCTGCCAGCTGTCAAGGAGATAGGTGCAGGTGGAGTCTGGGTTCTGGGGTCCTGCACTGGTCACACCACTGGTCACACCAGTGCCCTGTGAGGGAGAGGTAGGCACGATCTCCACCCCGGCTGCTTCAGATGTCCAAGGTGAAGTGCAAGGCCACCTGCAGACCTGCTTTGTGCCGCTCCTCCCTCAAGTAGTCCCTGCATGCCTCATACAGGGATGGCACCACCGTCCTACTGAAGGTGGTGTGCGTGGGCACTTGGTATGATGGGGCCATGAGCGCCATGAGCTGCCTGAACCCTGCCTGCTCAACTAGGGAAAATGGCTGGCCATTCACAGTAAGCATCTCCCCAGTGCTCTAGGTGATCTCACTCGCATTTGGAATGTGCCCCACTTTGTGTCCGCCTTTCCCCCGCTGTTCCAGGGTGGCCTGCCTCTGCTTTGGGGGGATGGGTCTTTGGAGTGAGAGGGGGACTTCCCTTTGGGCATGCTTTCACGGATGCCAGGCTGAGGAGGAGCAAGGGCAAGGGGGTGGTGCCTGTGGAGATGCATCAGCATCCCTGTGGTGCTCATGTATTTTGTTCCCTTGCCCCAGCCGGTTTTGACTCGGCAGCTCAGGCAGATAGCATACATGGGATCATCTGCCAGCTCAGAATGATCCCAGATGACACTACCCCCTAGCTTCTGGGGTGCAGGTGCATCTGCGGATGCTGTTGCCCTTTCCTCCTCCCCAGCAGGCAGAGGCACAGCAAGAGAAGGAGCAGACTCAGCTGAGCCACTTGCCTCCACCTGTACATCAAACTCCTTCAAAGTGCTTTCTGGGGAAGAAGACCTGGCTCTAGGGGAAAGTTGAGGGGTGTCAAACACAAACTCAGCTGATTCTCCCTCCTTCCCTAGAATTTCCCTTGCTAGGGCACTGAGATCCAGATCCAGCACCAGCTCCCCCTCTGGCACTTGAAGGCTGAACATGGAAAGTGAAATAGGGGCTGCTGTGCTGGTGCTGGTGCTGCTGCTTGTTGTTGCCATCATGATGGTGGAGGTTGGGGGGGTTATGGCTGGTGTGTATGGATGGGATGCAGTCTCGGGCACAGGCAGTGGCACTGGCACTGGTCCCCTCTCCTTGCTGCTTGTAGCAGCCTCATCCCTTTTAGCTGGAGGAAAGAGGCTGTCTCTCAGTGGTGGTGGGGCGGGGGGAGAAATGGGGCTTTACAGCTCTCCCTCTACCTCTTCTTCAGCTCCTCCCTGAAGGCTGGCCAGTGTGGCCACCTGCCTTTCCACCATGCTTTATGGTGTGTTTCATATCTTCTTTTTCTACAAATATATATATGAACACAAATACATTTATAAATTAAAAATTATAGGTGTCTGGTGCAAATAAGAAATGTTAAATGAAACAGCAAGTATATGGTTTAACCCCTGTATAAATTCAAAAGTGTGGGTGCAAGATCATTGGCGGTACTAGTAGGTGTGTGTGTGATGCAAATAAGAAATGTTAAAAAGCAAGTATATGGCTTAGCCCCTATATAAATTCAAAAGTGTGAGTGCAAGCATGTAGGTAGGTGTGTGGTACAAATAAGAGATTTATAAAAGCAAATAGAAATATGGCTTCATCCTTATATAAATTCTATAATTTAAGCTGCAAAGCTTTAAATGTATAGAAATAAAATATAAATGTATTTTGCTTCCTATATACATTACATTCTACAGTAATCCTATCCAATATAATTATAGAATTCAAAAGAATGAATCAATGAATATAATAAAATAAAAAGCCTTGAAGAAAAAGGTATTCTGAATCTGAAATCCCTCTTGCTAGTAAGTAGGGAATTCTTTAGAAGATCAGTGCTGCTAGCTGTAGTTGTCTGATGCTGAGCTGCTGGAATGCACAGCTCACTAACTGACACCAAGGCAGAAAGAAGGGCAGTTCAAATAATGCTGCCTTTTATGCAGTTTTTCCACCCCTCCCCCAGAGCACTGGGATTGAAAGGGACCTCAGGGAAGGATGACAGTCACTGGCCAGCTACACAGTCAATAATGAGAGTACTCCTTCCCCCCCCCACTTTCCCCTCTCTTCCCCCTCCCTCTCCTCACTTTAGTTTCTGTTTCCCTGCAGGCAGACCCAGCTTGAGCTTTGAAACCTGAAACATTTCAAAAAATTTTTAAAGTTTTGATTTGACTTGTTTCATTTCAAGGCTGCTTTGAAGCTCTCTGATTCATTTCAATTTTGCTGTTTTGAGCTCAAAATGAGTCGAAACGAAACTGCCGGTGAAATTTCACATAGCCCTATTTAGTATAGCTTTTATTGCTATTTTTTGTAAATATTCTGCTGTGTATGCATTTCCTGGTGTATAAATTGTTTCTGTAAGGTAGACAGTCCCTTCTGTTGTCAAACAAGCATATATTACTGGATCATTGTGGACATTGCTCCACTCACCAAGACTCAGGTTAACTTTTTCCCGTCTAGAATTTTGCCCATTGTTCAATTTCTTTCTCATATATTTTAACAAGAAATTTGCCTGCTATATTTGCTCCATTGGGTGAAGTGTATCCTGGTCGTAATGGCTGAACCATGTCAATGAAGTGGGTATTCTCAACCATACTGAAAGGAGAGTTTGTTGCATAAACAAACTGAGCAGTTGTTTTTTTTTTTTTTTATTAATTACCTCTTGCTGTAATCTGCTGATTCTTATTACAAACTTATTTGTTGTTGTTTCTGGATGATGGAAGGCTTTTTTTTTTCTTTTTGCTACAGGTGATATACTGTGTGACATATATTTCACTGGAACACTGGTATCATTAGCAGGTAACTCTGAAACTGCAGAGGGTGATGATGATGTTGAAGATGGACAGTCAGAATCTTGTATCTTAAGGATAGATCCTCCTGAACAAAAGAAGTCAATGCAGTCACTACAATACTGCTCATTTAGTACTACTCTTTGTACTCAGTACTACTTTAGACGTTAAACTGTAAAAGGAAGTCCTGCATATTTCAGCCACTGTTTTATATCACAACTGCATTAAAAGTATGACAGTCTCATAAAGTAACAACTATATTTTTGCTCAAACATTTTAATGAGAATTCAAGTACTTCAGAAGTTCACCCAAAAGATATGGTCAGGGAAGACAGGCAGTCCTTAAGAAATTATGAAATAAGAAAGTTTACTAACCTGGAGATCCTGCATGTTCAGACATATTCCATTCATTATATTCAGAGCAGCTTCCTCCTGAGAAGGAGCACTTCTCATGATGTTGTTTCATTCGGGCAACCAGGCCTTGCATTTCTTGGGTGTACTGTTTGCATTTTGCATGCATGCCTGTCTTACCTACAGGTAGAGGAACTTCATTAAAATATTCCCAAACAGGGTCTCTTTTATGGCCTGGCAAGCCTGCTGCCATGATAGGTTTTCCCTTTTACCATACTATTCCCTCACTAGATCTCAAATCAATGGAAAGGCTATACTCAGAAATGTATCAAGATTTCTACAAGTCTGCTCAAAATGTTTCTTTTTTGTTTCTACTGCCCCTTCCTCCTTGTATTTATCTCCAGACTCCTCCTCTTTGCCTCTCCACCCCCAACAATCCTCTGTTCATTTAACTTCTTGAAACTTTGCACTTTTAGAAAGATGTAAGGGCTTGACTCTGTGTACACAAACTTGCAGAGTGACAATAGGGCTGATGGGTAGGTAAAATCAGGTCTGCTACCTCTCATCTCTATGTACTGCTGTTAACAAGGATATTACCTCTGGAGATGCAAATCCACAGTGTGAGAACTGAAACTAAGCATCACAGAGTTGCTTAATGAGATTTTCTAGACTGAACACTGAGTCCCACTGGGAAGAGTGTTTTTTTTTAATATTTACTAATCTATAGAGGAGCTTCTGGAAACCCCATAAGATTGGGTCCCTAATATAGTCCATGGCCTGTTGTGACCTATTTATAAAACTTTTCTAAACAAATGGTGATTTTTATCCGCCCTGATAAGAAGCCTGTCCCAAAGACGCAGGATTGGGCAAGGGGGAAGACACACCCACAGACAGACCCCAGACAAAGGACAAAGGAAAAAAAAAGCTACCTGTTGTAGGGCTTTGGAGAAGAGAAGAGGCATGCCAGGGAAAACTGCCCGTGTGGTTTATCAGCCACGCTCATCTCCAGCTGGAGCCAGGTGATGTCATGAAGAGGCGTTACCTGGCAGAGATAAAAGCCAGCCCCGGGAGCAGAGGAAGGGGAACACTGGGAGCTGAAGAAATGGCGGGGGACCGCTGGGTTGAGTGCATCCAGTCACTGCAGGGAGCAGATGGGCCGGTGTGGACAGTAGTGGCAATGGCAGCAGGGACTGTGGGAGATCCCCATGCCAGAGACAAGTGCTGGGGATCAGAGGAGCCAGCAGTAAGGCTGGCAGTGACAACGGCAGCAAGAGCTGATGAACTCCTCAACGAGTTTTTTGCCTCAGTGTTCCTAAGCGAGGGGCACGACAAGTCTCTCACTGGGGTTGTAGAGAGGCAGCAGCAAGGCGCCAGACTTCCATGCGTAGACCCTGAGATGGTGCAGAGTCACTTGGAAGAACTGGATGCCTTTAAGTTGGCAGGCCCAGATGAGCTCCATCTGAGGGTGCTGAAGGCACTGGCCGACATCATTGCACAGCCACTGGCGGGAATATTTGAAAGCTCGTGGCACACGGGCCAAGTCCCGGAGGACTGGAAAAGGACCAACGTGGTCCCCATTTTCAAAAAGGGGAGGAAGGAGGACCCGGGCAACTATAGGCCAGTCAGTCTCATCTCCATCCTTGGCAAAGTCTTTGAAAAAATTATCAAGGCTCACATTTGTGAGAGCCCAGCAGGACAAATTATGCTGAGGGGAAATCAGCACGGGTTCGTGGCAGGCAGATCGAGCCTGACCAATCTAGTTTCTTTTTATGACCAGGTTACGAAACGCCTGGACACAGGAGGAGGGGTGGATGTCGTATACTTAGACTTCAGGAAGGCCTTCGATACGGTATCCCACCCCATACTGGTGAACAAGTTAAGAGGCTGTGACTTGGATGACTACACAGTCCAGTGGGTGGCGAATTGGCTGGAGGGTCGCACCCAGAGAGTCGTGGTGGATGGGTCGGTTTCAACCTGGAAGGGTGTGGGCAGTGGGGTCCCGCAGGGTTCGGTCCTTGGACCGATACTCTTCAATGTCTTCATCAGTGACTTGGACGAGGGAGTGAAATGTACTCTGTCCAAGTTTGCAGATGACACAAAGCTATGGGGAGATGTGGACACACCGGAGGGCAGGGAACAGCTGCAAGCAGACCTGGATAGGTTGGACAAGTGGGCAGAAAACAACAGAATGCAGTTCAACAAGGAGAAATGCAAAGTGCTGCACCTAGGGAGGAAAAATGTCCAGCACACCTACAGCCTAGGGAATGACCTGCTGGGTGGCACGGAAGTGGAAAGGGATCTTGGAGTCCTAGTGGACTCCAAGATGAACATGAGTCGGCAGTGTGACGAAGCCATCAGAAAAGCCAATGGCACTTTATCGTGCATCAGCAGATGCATGATGAATAGGTCCAAGGAGGTGATACTTCCCCTCTATTGGGCGCTGGTCAGACCGCAGTTGGAGTACTGCATGCAATTCTGGGCGCCGCAATTCAAGAGGGATGCGGATAAGCTGGAGAGGGTCCAGAGAAGGGCCACTCGTATGATTAAGGGCCTACAGACCAAGCCCTACGAGGAGAGACTAGAGAAACTGGACCTTTTCAGCCTCCGCAAGAGAAGGTTGAGAGGCGACCTTGTGGCTGCCTATAAGTTCATCACGGGGGTACAGAAGGGAATTGGTGAGGATTTATTCACCAAGGCGCCCCCGGGGGTTACAAGAAATAATGGCCACAAGCTAGCAGAGAGCAGATTTAGACTGGACATTAGGAAGAACTTCTTCACAGTTCGAGTGGCCAGGGTCTGGAACGGGCTCCCAAGGGAGGTGGTGCTCTCCCCTACCCTAGGGGTCTTCTAGAGGAGGTTAGATGAGCATCTAGCTGGGGTCATCTAGACCCAGCACTCTTTCCTGATAATTCAGGGGGTCGGACTCGATGATCTATTGAGGTCCCTTCTGACCCTAACATCTATGAATCTATGAATCTCTGAAGGAGCTCATGCCGGAGGTGGCTGGGGCCGAGACCCCGGAGCAGAGGCGGATCCGAGGGGAGATAAAAGAAACCCCGGCTGGGGTGAAAGTGTGGGTCCTGACCCAGGGGACGCGCTAGCTTAGGGGCATTAGGGGCGAGGGGAGCGGGGGACTCTCAGCCATTCCCAGTGTGTGGGGTTTCTGTTGGTGTGTGTCCTCTTGTATTTTCCCCTCTTGGTCTGTTCTATTTTAGTTCCCTGCCTAGAACAGGTTAGTCCAACATGCCTTACCAGGTTTGGGGGGATTAGAGACCCCAATTGAAGACGAAGGACAATGTGTGAATGCAGTGACAACCAGCAGCATCCATCATCAGAGCCCAAGGCATCCATCCATGAAGGACGGTACACAGGAACTGAGGAAGACATCAACAGGGGCTAGCCGCAAAAGATCCTGAGGCTCGTCTCAAAGGTTGGCATATGGCCGGGGTGTAGGGGAGGTTGGAGCCCCGTGAACATCCACCAGGATACGTGACAACTCTGGAGGCATCCTCAAAGGGGACCCCCTTCACTGAAGGTCCACCTGAAGTCATGGCAGGCTAGTTTGGGGGACATCCTGAAGGTGATCAAGGAACCCTCTGGGGTCTACACGAGGCTCCTTGGCACTTAAGACCAGCTTCCGGTACAAAGGTGGTTCAGGAGCGCATCATCGAGCGGAGATGGGAACAAAGCCCTTATATTCTCTGTTCATAAAATAACTAGATTGTACTCTGTGAGGATTGGAGTCACTTTCCCCCTGTCAAGAAAGAGTTAAGGAGGGACTCTAGGTAGGCTATCTCCATCCTGCTATATCAGCAACTAATGTCAGGCCTTGAATGGGTACTTTAGCCCAGGGAGATAAGATAGCACCTTGCCTTCCTGTTCTAAAGCAGTCCTCAGGGAGAGAAGCTAAAGGAGAGTCCCTAGATAACTGAAGCAACCAGAAAGCACTGGGAGCAGCCACCAAGCAGACTGGGTAGAAGCTTCTTAAATCTCTCATCACGAGACATATTTTCCAAACCTCAAATCATTCTTGTATTCATGGGCGACCGGTGCTTCTTGAGTCGGGGTGGGGGTACATGCTAGACTGGGAGACAGGGGGTCCCCCAGCAGCCAATCACACTGACCGGGGGGCAGGAGTCCCCTGCACTTACTAAAAAGAAGCTGCAGCCACTTCCAGAAGTGGTGTGGTCACTTTAGCTGGCGGCCCCACTCCCCGGCCGGCGCTCACAGGGGAGCCACCCATGCTCCTGCCTGCCCCCCTGCCCACCAGCTAAACAGGTAGTGTGGCCTGACAGGGGGTGCACCAGTGCTCTCAGGGGGTGCACGGGCTCCCCCATGCACCCCCTACGCATTGCCACTGCTTGTATTTCATTTGTATGAAAGAGAGCTAGGGAGGCAGAAAAGCTACTTCTGTGCATCACTAGTAGATGGCTGTCTGAAGCTTGACCTCCCCAGGAGCACCTGCACAGTCCACAAACATCCCTTGTCCCTGACCCCCTTAACTCACTAAAAACTTTTCTCCTGTTTCTTGAATGCATGTCCCACATAAGGGGATCACTGTGAAAAGCTACTTCCCCGAAAGAAACTTACTGGAAGATCTTCATTCAGAACATCTCACAGAATGCAGAATTAAAGACGGCTGCTGCAGGGGGGAGCAGAAGAAGCAGAGCAGAAAAGGAGAAACACAAAACTGCTTTTGGCCAGAAAGGACTTTGGTGAGATCATCTCTAGGGAATGGAAGTTTCCAGGATCTGCAATTCTGGGACAGACCCCATGTGAACTATTCTGGGCTCCCCAATATCAGAGGCCTACTTCTGTGTCAGATATCCATTGTATTTATGTAAATCACACCTGAAGCTGAGCACTCCAGTCTTTCTGGGCACCTCACTCCCTTTTAAATTTCTAGGATTTTTAATTTAAAATGAAAACTTTTCAAAGTATCAGCATTTCCCATGGAACAGAAAATATCTGTGAATAGGACATTGAATCAAACTTTTCTGTAGAAGCTCTTTTAGGTTTTAAATAAAAAGGAAATAACTTACATTTCTTAAAAAAGGGTCTTTCTTTCCCTCTTCTGACTAAACCTATTGGTGTAGCATCCTCTGGTATGAGGTACCTCCTCTTCCTTTCTCTCAGTTTATCCTACTACCAAATCCCTCTCACCTCTGGTAGTGATCCTTTCAATCTCAAAGGTGCTAATACATCCATTAGAATATGTGGTATCCTTTCCCCAGAATGTGAGACACACTTTTATTTGTATGGGTGAGAGGTTTAAATAGTTGAAGGAGAACTGCATCTGCCCCACAGACTGCCTGCTGTGGACTTGGGACTTCCTGCCCTGCTACACTCCCCAGGGGGCCTCTGTGGCCCAATGGGTGGGACCCAGCACAGCAGAGCAGGTAGGGAAGCTTGGTGCTGCTGCTATGAATCCTGTGCTTCCATGGTGAGGCACCCCCTGCCTGCCCAGCAGCAGGGGGGGTGGCAGTACAGGGTTGTGCCCCCTGCTACCGCTGGGCAGGCAGGGGGCACCTTGCCATGGCAGCACAGGGTGGTGGTGACACCAAGCTTCCCTGTCCCACTCTGCCCTGCCATGCCAGGTCCCACCCACTGGGCCACCAAGGCCCCGGGGGGAGGGCAGCAGGGTTGGAAGCCCTGAGCCCACAGCAGCAGCCCACGCCCACCCTGCACACAGATCCTGGGGGCACATTCCCCCTATGCTCCCCCTAGGAGTGTGCACAGTGTTGGGGAACCAACCCCCCCCCCACTGCACCCCCTGGATGAGCCACCTGTGGCTCTGTCTTGCTCCGCATCTGAGCCCTGCAGCTACATATGACCCCAGGCCCCAAGCCCCACGCACCATCCAAACGGGGCAGCAGCCTTAGCCCTGCCAAACTCCCTCCCTCCCTTCCTATGAGGAATTCAATTCCCCCCTTCCCCCTCCAGACTTGCCTGCAGGAGCTGCTCTCCAGGCTGCCTGGCAGCTATGTGCATATGTACATGTGCACATGCACATAGTGCCCCTGCCCGACTGCCCTCCTCCCACTCCCCCCTGCAGGCTGAAACTCATCTTAACCCATATTTTTCTCCTTAAAGGAGAAATCCAGGTTTTTCTCCTTAACCTGAGAAAATTCGGGTTTTACCATGTTTTTCCATCACAAATGGAAAACCCAGATCCCTGGTTACCATACTATCATTTAACAGCTGGCTTAACAAAATGGTGATACAGGTCACCATATTCAAACCTGAGCACTAAATTCATATTTTAATCTGTATGTAAACAGCTGAAATAGGTTTGCTGAGTACCCGCCAGTCCCACTGAAATCAATGGAAGTTAGAGGTGTGTTTGAGATTCATGCAACTTCATTTAGTTGCCTATATGTAGGTTTAGGGTCTCCATTTTGGGCCAGAATGTAATTAGCAGAAGATCGAGTTAGGGTGCATGGAGACAGATAGAGGTGGGTTGCATAGTGATCGCTAAGGAAGAGAAAAGATTCTAAAGACAACAAAATACATTTTTTACACTTAATATCTTGGAAGATCTGAATTATGTTTTATCATGGAGAAACTGAATTATGTTCTCTCATACACCAGCATAAAAATTAAACTCTTTCAGTTTCATTTGAATTACTGAAGATGGTCAGTGGTTTAAAAAGGAACAGTAATTTTTTTTACTGAAATTAAGAAGCATTTTTTTCTTGTGGCCTCACAGTTCTGGAGCTTACTTAAAACATTTAGCTATAGAACTAGACTGCAGTTGCAGCTTCATACAGAGTGGGAAAAGCATACTGCTAGTCTTACCATGTGTTAGCTGGACAACATTTTAAAACCAACTCCCTGTTCATGTATGGTTTCAAAAACAAAAAGTATTTTCTGTCTGTGTGATACTCAGTATCAGGCTGTCAGAATAATTTAGTACTCTCTTTAGGCTTATATATTGATGATAAGAGACTGAACTCATTTACACTGTTTAATTTCTGAAACAGAATATATATAATAGAAAATGTGGTTCTGATGTGTTTTCATTCATGTTCTATAGTACTCAGTTATATCAAACCTCCCAGTGACTTCAGAGAGCTACTGTTGGAAAGAACCATGGTAACTTTGAAGAACAGACCCATTCAAAGATACATGAGCAAACTTGAAAGACTCAGAGGTTCAATTCAAATACCATGTTCAGATGTTTATGGGAAAGTAATTGCACTGGAAATGAAGCTTTATTGTTTCCAGGTTTCATATATTTGAAAGAACAAATGGCCTCAAAAGATTTTGGAATTTGTGCTCCCAAGAAGCACAGAGAAGCTAATGTAAGTGATTTTAAATTTTGTTAAACTTTGTAACAAAAAAATGGAAGCTTCAGACCCAATTTTGTTTTGTTTGAACAAGTTTTCTTGTGATAAATTAGAACAGCATGTCACTTGAGTTGTAACACTGCAATTGTGTATATACTCCACTAGGTGGTCCTCAAGACTGCACTCATTTTTCTTTAGTGGATCATGCAATCAAATGAAATAGCTGAAACACTCTCATTTACAATCAAGCTGTAGCAATCTTGACTCAGACAAAATCCCAAATGAAGTCAATTGGATTTTAGCCTGAGTAAGAGGTAGGTTGGAAATTATTTTAAACAAAGCTGATTCCTGACTTTAAGATGTTCTGTGGAATAAGTTGACTTCCCAAGATCTACGTAGTGTTAATAATATATCAAAAGTGTGTGCAAATCACTTAGCTGTGTCCTATAGGGCTGTGCGAAGCTTTGGTCACTGATTCAATTCAGTGTATGTTTGCCCTGATTTGGCAGCTGAATCTCCAAATCCAAATCAAATCAGGAGACCCTTTAATCTCTCCAAATTGAATCAGAACCCTCTGGATCGATTCGGAGAGATTTGGAAAAATTCGATGATTCAGACACAGATGCAGCTAGATCCTGGGGCCACCACCTGTGCTGGCCCCAGCAGTATAAAAAGCTGCCCTGGCAAGCAGCTCAGGGCTATTTGCCGTCAGGAGTTTCTTGGGCCCTATCTCCCGATGCCCTTGCCCTTGTTGACCAGGCCCTGTGTGGTGGTGGTCCCTGCCCCCCCATGTCCTCCAGCCCACTGGAGTTTATCATGGGGCCGGCACCTCGCCCAGCCTCGCAGCATTCCTTGCTCCACTAACTGAGCTGGCTAGAGGACACCAGACCTGTCCACTTTTCCACTGTCCATTGCCACCACCTCTATACACTCGAGCGCTGCACAATCCATCATTCCACCCTAGCGTCCCACCCATACACCAAGTGGCAGGACCTACTGAGCAAGGGCATGGCTGGGGCACCCCAGTGGCTGAGTCTGTACTCCACCCTCTTCCCATGAGCCACTGGGACCTGGTGGACCTTGTGGCTTCTCCATGGAGCCATTGCGACAGGTGTGTATGTGGTGAGCTTCACAGACACACCAGTCTCCTGCCCCTTCTGCGGGCAGAGGGAGACCCTGGTGCACATGACCCTCGAGTGCACCAGGCTGCAGCCCCTCCGCCTCCACCTCCAGAACTTCCTCCTGAGGTTCTGGTTGAATTTCACCCCCCACCTTTTTGTTATTCGTCACCTCATCCATGGACCCACCAAGTCCCAGGACCTCCTGGTCAACCTTGTCCTGGCCCTGGCCAAGTGCGCCCTCTACTTGACCAGGAAGGAGGCTCTGGCCGGGAAGGTGCCTGGAGACTGTGTGGCCACTCCGGAGAATTTATTTTCACATTTTGAACCTTTGACCCTCATGTCATTCCTACCTTTTTCTTCCTTAGTTGTCCCACAAATATATATATATATTATATAGAAGAAGGTGTAGCACATTCTAAGATATTTGCCTTAGATTTGCCTCAGTGACAGTGGTATTGAACCTAGAGTCAACTTTGGTGCAAAATTTAGGAATTTCTTTGTCTTATAATGAGAATGTTTTTATCTCTTCCTGAATCTCTCATCTACCATTCTCCCTTTTAGGCTTGGAAGGTACACTGTTGGATTGAATGGTCTTGTTTATCACAGCATTTCTTCTATTATGTTTATAGTTTTGGCTAGCCCAGGGGTATTAAGCTCATCTGGCCCCATGAGCCATATGAGTGGTGTGAGGTTGTTCCACGTGCCAGATTGGGCCCCTAGACCTCTGTCCTTAATCCCCTGTCCAGCATGCCAGATCCAGCACGCATGGACCATGCACAGGAACCTGCATACAATGCAGGCAATTAACTGATTGGAGTGCAGGCAATGTGCTGTGTGCATCTGAGACCAACCAGTGGGGGTAGGGAAAGCACTGGCTGGAATGGATCATAGTCCAGCTGGAGTGGATGTCATATCTAGCATGAATCCCAGACTGGCTGGGGCAAGTGCCGTGTACAGCACAGACTCTTGAGTGTGTACTGTACATCCCAGGCCCTGTGCACAGAGCTGGTCCAGTACATTCTGATGTGGTGTATGGGTCAACTCAGAGCCAGGGGCAGCACTGGGAGCCAGATGATGGGGCTCTGTGGGCCAGATGCAGCTCATGGACCATATCTTTGACACCCGGAGGCTAGCCTAATGGGGAAAAGACCTAAGTCTGCCCTTAGGTCAGTACTTCCTTGTACAGTTTATTACACAGATAAAACAAAATTCTGCATGGAAGCATTTTATCAAGCACCTTGTTTTTCTATATATTTCTGGAGGAACAGCAAAGGAGAAGCATGTCAGCAAAATTGAAAACACATTAATGAAGTTTAAAAAGTTAATAGAAGACATTTGCAGTTTTCAAATAATTTTCCTAGTAAATAACTGAGCATAGTTCTGCTACTGTTTCCCTTACATCTTTGTATCACATGACATGCAGAAGAATTAGTGCCGGATATCTACCATTTGTTGAACACCTATCAAATTATAGTTTTGCTAGGCAAACTTACAATTCAGGTGGCCAAATCTCTGTTTGTCTGGGAGGCTATTTTCAATTAATTTTAAATAATAATGTATGTTTTATAACTCAAACCACTTGTATAAATACTGCTTAAAACCTTGTGACTGGGGCAGTAAAATAGAAGCAAAGGTTTAGCTGTTGTAACCCACTATGCTATCCATTTATGAGCAATGCCTGGAATATAATTTCTGGGTCATTTTGGTGCTAACTATAGAATATCACCATACAGTTTTCTATAATTAGGATAATTACTGCTACATAATGGCTATACTGTTGGCTACTATTTTTAATATATTTTGTTAAGTCTTTTCATGAACCAAAGCTTTTCTGTGCACTCCAAGGAGTTGCTGGAGAAAATATCCTTGGTCTTCTTAGTATACCTGCAAAGAAGTGCTATTTAAAGTATTTGCTTTCCCTCTCCATTTAGGTTAATAGAAATAATCAGACACTGTGAATTTCTCTTAAGTAGTTATTGGGCCTCTATTGCTATGACAAAGACTGCAACTTAGTATCTGAACATCTCACAATCATTAATGTACTTTTCCCTATAAGATCCCTATGAGTTAAAGAAGTGCTACTATCTCTGTTTTGTAGATGGGAAACTAAGGGGAAAACTAGAACTTGCTCAAGACTACACAGGAAGTATATGGTAAAGTAGGGAGATGATCCTTAGTGTCTTTAGGTGCAGACAGAAGTGAAGCTCTAAGGTCTAGCTCATGGCGCTTCACAGAAAGCGCCATGGGTTAGACTGACCTTTTTGACCCAACAGATGGCAGTTGTTGGGTCAGGAGGGTGGGAGATCGAGCTCCAATTTGGAGCTGATCCAATGAGAGATGCTGCCTGTCTGCAGCCTTTTGCCCTAGCCCTGCCCTGCCTCTCCCATCCCCAGTGCTGTCTCAGGATGGGAATGGGAGAAGGCAAGGGAGGGAGGTCCGTTCTGTGGTTTGCCCAGCCATGCTGGAGTTGGGGAGGGAAGTGGATTGGAACCTCTCACCTCGGAGTGGAGGAAGGGGAGGCTCCAATCCACCTACCTCATCCAGGGTGGCTGGGCAAATCCCAGAATGAACCTCCCTCCCCTGCCTTCTCCCGCTCCCATCCTGAGACAGCACCAGACCAGACAGAATTTAGTGAAGGCACTCTACTTTGGAGTGCCTTCATTAGAACCCTCACATAATGAAGGTTAATTTGTCACATGATTGGAGCACCCTGCAGGCATGATCTGCTTTCGAGGGCCTGATCATGCAACAAATATATTTCCACCTGCACCTTTTATTTCGTTTTTCTCTAAGCACTGCAGTATGTTTTCACTCTAAAAGGCAGTGAGGAGCTAACTTACAATTATACCTTTTTGCTATGCGTTGTCCACATTTCATACTATGGAAAGACCAATGAAATGAACAATTACAAGAGCTGATGAGTTGTAGGGAGCTTGAGATGTTGAGGGTGTCCTGGCTCCTTCAACAAATTATATGTATTTTTTCTTGATCTGGGAGAACATATACTTTTTTTAATTTGCAGCACTCCATAAACTATGAGGGATAGAAACTGCCACTGTGCTCCATGGGAAGTTTGATTGAAGGGTCACAAGAGAAATATTTTTGATCCGCAATCTGGAACTCTTTTTCACTGAATATTCTAAACCTTGCCAAGGCTTTTATTTAGTTCTTACATTCCCTTCACAATAACTTTTACTCTTCAGGGACCCAGATATGAAAAATTAACTGTGTATCTACAGCATTTTCTAGCCTCCCAAAAAAGATTTTGAAGTATAAAATGACATTTTTTTTCTTCCCTAACCTTTTACCCTTCCAGTGTTCCTCTTCATTTCTCAAAGGATTTCTTCCTTGTTTCTCTCCAATAGCATCTCTTCTAGTTGCTAAAGGTCTGACAGCATATTTCAGGGGCCAAAGGGTGCTGAATCTTTCTCATTTAATTTTGTTCTGAATGCCAAAAATGCTGACCTTTACTGTGTTTAATATGGCTTCTAGGGGGCATCTTTCCAAGTCTAAATATAGCCTGCTGAAGAAAATCAGCCCCCTAGTTCCTTCTGTCAGCTATACTGAGGATGTCAAAGAACCTAAGAGTAAATGTATACTCTGTATACTAGGCAACATAGACCTTTTATAGTGCAATTTCTGCCTCATCTTTAGTTTCTCAAAAGTTCCCATATTTATAATACTTATGATATCCTATCATCATCTTTTGTTGCCACCCTGTATTTATCTTTTAAAGTGTTTAATGTACGGCCAATGTAGCAGTCTCTAAAATTCCCTTCACATTGCCTTTTTTCTGTATGTATGATTTTTAAATTTCATTAAACTAGGAATGTTTTCATATTGCTTTCTCACACATAATGCATACTGCATTGAAGGTTATAACCCCATTGCTTTTATTGTTGTCACAACCTCCTCCTGTCAGAAATAAGCATATCTAATAATATTCCAAACCAGCTACCTTGTATCTGTTTAATGATTTGCTGGACAAACAAATATGACAGAAACAGGCCATAGGTTAAACCTGTCTGTTGACTGAAATCAGTGCTGCCCAAACTTTTCACCCTACAAGTTGAATGATCAGTGCCAGCTTGGTCTGCAAGCCAGATCCAACATGCAGGGCAGGTGTGGCCAGGGCCAGATCGTAGTGCATGACAACAGCCTAGCACCTGATGTAGCCAGGCAGCAAGTATCCATCCATGACTCAATGCAGCTGCACAGAAGCTGCTCATCCAAGACCCTATACAGTCACATGGCAGATATGGTTCTGGGCCTGCGACCCAATCATGGTACTTAGGACTGACTCATCAGGTGATGATCCAGCTGTGTAGGACTTAGAAATTTGGCAGCAGGGGAGAAGTGTCAGTGTTAATTATCACTGCTTCTCCACTGCCAAATTTTTGGACCTGTGGAGAGCCCCACAGACCACATAGTGTGGCTTCATGGGCCAGATTTGGCCTGTAGTCTGGGGGTTGAGCACCCTTGGCCTAGATCCATGCAGGGAATTGTCATGATTAATTTCAAAGGTCTTTAATAAAAATAAAAACAATCATTATGGTCCCGTTGAAGTCAGTAGGACCAGGATTTCACCAGTGGTCTCTCCTACTTTTATGTTAGGTAATCTAGTTCATCCATTCAAGTCACTTAAAACTGCATGATGTTCCATCATGGAGTTCTCAGCTTTTCTACTATCCCTGGAGGAAGCTGACCTTGTTTGGAGAATAATACCCTCCCATCATCATCATCATCATCATCATTATGCTAGTTATGGTGAGAACTCTAATTCTAAGAGGAGGGGTTTGGGCTGGAAACTTTTTAATGCAAAATTGTCTGTGAAAATATTAGAAGTCATTAGGGCTGTGCGAGGCTTCAGACAGAACTTTGGATCCAGAAAAGCTTCAGACGCTTTGGGGTCCAAAGCAGCACATCCGAGTCAAAGCGCTGGCCTCATTTGGCTTCCCAAATTGGTTCGGAGCTGCCTTGGAGCTGCCTCGGAGATCCAGCCATAGGGTATAATGGGGAAACAATAAAATATCTATAACTTTGTTGTTTTTTGTCCGATTTGGATGACATTTTCAGAGATGGTAGACTCTGCAGAGAGTATGAAGCCTGCCAAGTTTCAAGGAGGTCAGTTTAGGGGTTTGGGGTGAAAAGCACCCCAAATTCTTGAAAGCAAAACTCAAGTCACATCTAGGCATTACAACATAATTGGGTGAAAACTGCAGAGTTGGTAGCTCTTACTGAGGCCACACAGCCTGCCAAGTCTCATGAAGGTCGGTGCAGCAGTTTGGGGGGAACTGCCCCTCAAGCTGCGGACAAGCAAAACTCGTGCCATGGGTGCTGTGGGACTGACTGTGTCCCTCTTGGGGCGAGGAGGGGAGACCCTGCTGCAGGCCTGGCTGCTAAGCTGCTGTGTTCCCAGTTACCAATCAATCAATCATGATTCACTCAGGGACCAGGGACTCAGGGACCAGCTCATTACACAGGACCTAGCTACTACATAACGACTTAACGAGCAACAATTAGCACCAAAGAACCAGGCTAAGGAGAGGAAAGACTTAATACAGACAATCAACTGCCCCATGACAGACACAGTCTTGGCACGAGTTTTGCCTGTCAGCAGCTAGGGGTGCAGGGCCCCAGAATCCCCCTGCACCGATTGTCTCAACAGCTGGCAGGCATCACAGCAGGGGCCACCACCCCTGCAACTGTCACCCCGCTGCGTCTTAACACACGCAGTGTCACCCATGGCACAAGTTTTGCTTGTCCACAGCTTGAGTTGCAGTTCTCCCCAAACCTCTCACTGATCTTCTTGAAACTTGGCAGGCTTTGTGGCCCCAGCAAGAGCTACCACCCCTGTAGTTTTCACCCCCCTGTGGTGTGACACACAGCCATGACATGAGTTTGGCTTTCAAGAATTTGGGGTACAGTTACCCCCAAACTCCTGCACCAATATTCTTGAAACTTGGCAGGTTTCATGCCCTCAGCAGAAGCTACCATCTCTGCAAGTTTCATCCAAATCGGACAAGAAACAACAAAATTATAGATATTTAATGGATTCCCCATTATACCCTATGGCCGGATCTCTGAGATGGCTCCGAAGCTTCGGAGCCACTTCGGCAGGATCGAGGCGGAAACCTGGTCTGGAGCTCCAGATCCAATCACGGCCATCTGAAGCGACCAGATCCGAAGCTGGATCAGATCGCTGCCGACTCGTACAGGCCTAGAAGTCATATCTTCTGCTGGAAAATGACATACGGTACTTTCTTCTTTCAGGACCCTTTTTGTTAGATTGAGATACTGTGCCAAAAACTTTAGGAACCTTTTGGGAAGCAGTGTCCATTGGGGCCTCTTAACCTGGAGGATTATGAAGATATAAAACAGAAGTGGCCTCTAAGTGCTCTTCACTTCTTGCTGGCTGATGAAGCTCAGCCTGTACAGGTAAGCAGTTGAATCTCCTTCATTAGAAGTTTTCAAAAAAAGGTTTGATAGGCCTCTGTAAACTTTGCATCTGTGTAGAGGGTTGGACTACATTGTCCTTGAGGTCCCTTCCAGCCATGATTAATTTGAATCTATGATTACCTTGTTGTAGTCCAGTAAACTACCAAAGTAAATTAGACTAGCTTGGCTATGAAATACATATACCTAATATATGAGGAGACAGACACTTTTGAGCAAAACCCCAGAGATCGCTTAGAGAATATAGGGAAACATTTTTTATTTTGTTCAAGATGAATTATACATTTAAAATGTCTTTCTGGAATGAAAATAGTTATGCTCCTATTTTAAATAAAATAAATCATGATGCATATGAAAGCAAACAGTGGTATAAGATAGTTCTAATAATAAGGGGTCATAGATCTATAATCAGCATGTACCCTAGAAATTCTTTGGACTTTGTACATGCCAGGAGCCTTGTAAACAGCTGATATTTAGAATTTGATTTTTCTGTCACTTGCACTGGATTAATCTAGCATTATTTTATGAGTTTAAGAAAGGCCACTCCTAATTTGTACCAGTGTAAGAGAGCGTAAGAGATGAATTAGGCCTTGAACTTTTAGAATATTTCAAACACTATTTCGTATTTTTTCATTCTTCATACGGAGATCATCATCCAAGTCTTGAAGCCTTTGCCCAGTATTTTAATCTCATCACTACTCAAACAAAACCTCTTGACATCCATGGAAATTTTTCTTACCTAATGACTTAGAGTTAAATTTTCCAAAGTAATTTAGAATCCGAAGTCCCACTAAAAGCCAATCAGTGAAGTAAGGCCATGGTGCTTTGGTGGCACTAGAAAGCAGGCATATCATTTTCCTGAACAACCCTGACAAGATTACCATGGGCGTATTACTATTTCCTATTTCCCATTTTATTTTTGGGAGTTCCTCAGTAAGGCAGATTGGTCATCCCCTTTGACTCTATTTGCTTAGAAAACAGAGGGGGTAATTACTGGATTGAAGTTGCAGGTTCCAGATGACTGATGATTTGGAGTGTGGAGCTGTGGAAAAATCCTATATGAAGTTCTCTATCAGGGCAATTTCCTTCACTACAGAGGGAGGGAAAGATCCATCTCTCAATATTTACTTAGTAAAAATGTGTCTGATTAAGGCCTGAGAAAAGTTCTGTGTCCAGGCACAGAGGAGGGGAGACTGTAAGGTAAGTGCTTGTAGCTGATTCTGAGATGCTCAGTTGCATCTTGTATTAAAACTCAGGGTAGGAGTGAAGAGAGGAGGAATGAAACAAAAGTACCGGATGTAAGTAGAGTATGTGACATAGCAGAACTTCACTTCCTTATGGCCTGACTTCTTCTCTTGATTCCCTTCTTGTACCTCTGGCAGACCTCATACCTACCCTCAAGCCCACTCTGCCTTTCTTGTCTTATGCTGAGTGAGGGTATTGGTTCCCCAAGGTGGCCATAGATTCATGTCCTGTACTAACTTTTACCACCAGAGATACTCATTATGCAGAGTGAGCTTCTCAAGAAACAGACTCCATTCATTTTGCGTCATATGAGGAAGGCAAAATGAGTTTAGCGGACCAGAGAATCTGGATCTATTTAATTAGTATTTTAAGGTAGGTAGTTTTCTTAGAATAATGACAAAGAAATACCTAAGTATTAAAGATGGGTGCAGATAGCACCTTGGAGCTAAACCTCCCCAAAGTCCAAATTGGGATTTTGCTGCCAGGCTTTACTGTATCTCTAAGGTACCTGAAAGGAGGGTCAATGACCTGTAAACTTAGAGAAAGGAATTCCAGTTGTGAAAACATTTACCTCTGGTTGATCTAGATGGAAAATCTGTATATTGCTGGAACTTTGATTTGTGATCTATAAAGGAATGAGATGACTTCGAAATCCTGCAGGAGACATAGGATTTCACTCTCTTCAGCTACCCAAAATTAAGGCCTCATACTGATTTAACTGATGCAATGTTGAGATGTAACCAGTGTAGGCTAAATTCTACCTTCAGCTACACCTAGGCAACGTGGGCAAGATATCTGCCTTTTTATAATCTAGCAAGCCAAAAGGGGCATAATATATTTTTAGAAATGTTATCATTTGTAATAATAAAATGCTTTTCAAGATGATTCATTCTGTATTTTGGTTTACAGGACATATTTGTAACATTACGTGTAGACATTTATTTGGATGTGATTCAGCAACATGTAAATTCAAAACATGGATCTGTGCCAATGACAGGGATGAAAAACATCTCCTCAAAGCAAACTTACTCAGAAGCTGTTGCTGTTTCCTTTGCTGCTTGCTCAGAGTTCCCTATAAGGTCATATCACTGTAGGACTGGAAGGGGCTTGAAGAGATCACCTTATCCCCACTCCTTCCCAACACTGACAAAGGATCAAGTAATGTTATAAAATGATAGAAAATGAGGGTTGAAAATGAGGCAGTCATCTAGTCCAACCCCCTGCTTAAAGTAGTACCATCCGCAACTAGATCATACCAGCCAAGACTTTGTCAACCCAGGTCTTAAAAACCTCCAAGGATGAGGGTTCCACAACCTCTCTGGGTAACTTGTCAGTGTTTTACTACCCTCCTAGTGAGAAAATTCTTCCCACTGTCTAACCTAATCTTCCCTCCTTGTAACTTGAGACCATTACTCCTTGTTCTGTCATATGTCACCACTGAGAACAATCCAGCTCCATCCTCTTTCAACCCCTCCCCCTTTTCAGGTAGTTGAAGGCTGCTATTAAATCCACTCTCAGTCTTTTCTTCTCCAGACTACATAAACCCAGTTCCCCCAGCCTCTCCTCATAAACCATGTGCCCCAGCCTCTTCATCATTTTTGTTGCCCTCTGCTGGACTCTCTCCAATTTGTCCACATCCTTTCTGTAGTGGGGGCCCCAAAACAGAACACCGTACTCCAGATGTGGCCTCACCAGTGCTGAATAGAGGAAAATAATCACTTCCCCTAATCTGCTGGCAACACTCCAACCCACGCAGCCCAGTATGCTGCTAGCTTTTTTTCACAACAAGGGCACATTGTTGGCTCATATTCAGTTTATTGTCCACTGTAAGTCCTTTGCTGAAGAGCTGCTGCTTAGCCAGCCTGTACATGTGCATGGGATTTTTCTGTCCTAAATGTAGGGCTTTACAATTCTCCTTATTAAACATCATGAGATTCCCTTTGGCCCAATCCTCCAATTTATCGAGGTCTCTCTGAATCCTAGGCCTACCCTCCAGTGTATCTACTACTCCTCCTCATCTTGGTGTCATTTGAAAACTTGCTGAGGGTGCACTCTATCCCATCTGCCAGATTGTTGATGAAGATACTGAACAAAACCAGCTTCAGGACCAACCCCTGGGGCACTCCACTTGATGTCTTGACCATACCTAGGAGAGGTATGCCTGCCCTGTTCTTAAAAATTACTAGTTAAGGAGATTTTATGATCTCTTTAAGTGTTATTCCTAATATCTAATAAACATTCTTGCTGCAGGTTAAGCCAATTTCTCTTTGACTTGTTCCCAGTATGCTTTAAGAATAATTGATTGCTCTACACTGTGACACCACTCTTTTATGCACTGGAAGACTATTGTCATATTCCCAGATGCAGTCATTTTTTCCTGAAGAAACAAACTCAGTTCCTTCAACTTTTCCTCATAGGTAGTATTTTCTGAAACTTTTGCTGTTTTCCAAACCTGTTGCTTTCTTCCAAACTCTCTCCAACTTATGTACTGCTTTCTCCAATACTCCAAATGGGCCTAAGTAGAATGGAATGCTTCCTGTTCACTTAGGTAAGATGTTCCTGCAAATACTTCTTGCACTGAGATTGGCCCTTTTTGTACTAGCATCATAATGCTGACCGATGTCAAATTTGGGATCCACTATAACTTCCAGATTTTTTCCTGTTGTTCTGTTACTAGCCAGTTATTTTTCATTTGATTTCTTCTAAATATATCTAGCGTATATTGTGATTCAGCTTCATCTTGCTAATTTAGTGATTTCAGACTATTTTTCCAATTTGTTGAGGTCATTTTGAATCCTTTTTCTTTCCTTCACTATGGTTGCCACCCAGCTTTCCATCAGCTGCACATTTGGTATGTATTCATCCTGTGTCCAAATCATTAGTGACTGCAGCTGGTCCCAGGGCTAACATCTGTGAGACCATGCTTAAAATGCTCTTCCAGTTCAACAGCAAAAAAATAGATAAGTAGTCTGTAAGCTCAGGTTTCCAAACACCTATGTAATTGTATTACAGTGATGTCATGTAGACCCTATTTTCTTAGTTTGCTTCTGAAAATATCATGCGAAAAGCTGTCAGAAGCCTTACTAAAGTTTAAATACATCACATATACACTCCCTCTCACCCACTAAGAATCCTTTGATCCTTTCTATGTTGTTTTAGTAACTGGGCAAAATCAACAATCAGGTTAATATTTAGGTTGCATACTGCAGAGAAGAGCCATTGTTAAACACTTTTACCTACCATGACTTCCATATTGTAGCTATTATTGGCGCACAATTTTATACTGAGCGTTGGAAGTGAATGTGTCACATTAACATGGGAGCAAAGTTAAAATAAAAACATGGAAAGTTAGAAGTCTGGGTATAACTAATATTTTGAAGTCCTGTTGAAACTGTAATTCACCATCTGTCTCTCATTTTGGTCATAGAATGGTTATTTAGTGATTATTAGGGCAGCAACCTTCTGACTCTTTCTATCTGAGAGAAAAATAGAAACTATAAAGGTGTCCGGTTTCATATCGATAGAGGAGAGAGGACAAGCAGATTGTTCTTTATGATGGCCACCCTATCTGTATGCGAAGAGGATTCTTGTGGAAGCACAAGAGATAGAAGGTAAAGTCAGGGAAATGGAGAACTAGTGAAAATCTACTGAAAAGATACTTTGGTCTCCAGCCACATTATCTTTCTCCAGAGCCTCTTTTTAAATGTAGAAAGATTTTTAAATTTTTAAGGATGACTCTGGGAATTCCTACCTGGACTATTCCCCTATTTCTGACTTCCATCTCTCTCTCTCTCTCACACACACACACACACACACACACACACCCTGCTGCCACCTCCACCTGTCCCTCCAGCCCATGACACTGCCCAAGTGGTTCCTGGGACCAGGAGCCCCCCAGGCCAGGGACACATGTCTCAGCACTGGTGTGAGCACGGGGCAGGGCTGCAATGTGGCAGCTGCCCCTGCAGCCGCAGCTCCCACCAGCAGGTCTCAATTCGTCTGGTAGCTGGGTACAAAGGGTGTGAGATTTGTGGGTGAGACGTGGGGTTGGGGGCATGAGGAAAGGGTGTGGCGGGGTTGTGGGTGTGTAGGGATGGGGTTGGGGTTTGTGGGGGGAGCTTGTGGGGCAGGCGTGGAGGGTTTGTGGGGGGTTCATGTGTGTGGGGTTTGTAACTGGGTATGTGGGGGGGTGGGGTTTGTGAGAAGGTGTGGGAGGGTTCATGGGGGAGTTGTGGGGGCCCTGTCACCCCCGACCTCCCCCTAAGGCATGCAGCAGCTGCAGCCATCAGGGCACTCATGGCCTGCTGCTGTGCAGGGCAGTGGGTGGGTGGGCAGGGGATCCACCCTTCCCACCCACAGCCCACCTTTACCCCAACACAGCCCCCCCACCCCCATGTCCCTACTTACCAGAAACAGAGCCTGGGGCCAATCCACTGCTACCAGCCTTGCTCTGCTTCTATTTCCTCTGGAGCAACAGGGGCATGTGGCAGACATAGAGACAATCTGGTCAGGTGCCAGAACATCTCCTAGGAGGACCCAGCCTCAGGTTCCCTCTGGGCATGCTTCAGGAGCACACCCTGTGCCATTTTTTTCCTGAGTGTTTGTTTTTTTTAACCAGGATTCCCCAGTATCAAATTTAGAACCCACAGAGCATTTTTTCATTCACAGCGTGATTCCTGCAGCATTTCAAACTGCTTTGAAACATCACAGCAGGCATGTGCTCACTCATCTGGACGTGGCCCCAGAGGTTACTTTATAGCCCTCCTAGGGTTCCAAGTGATGGGTCAGGCTATGCAATGGGAATCCAAGTGAAAGACATTATTGCTTTAAGTAGCATAATCTAAATTCGCAAAATTATAACAAAAAACATCACATGGATGGAACTGCTTCTTTTGAGAAGCTTATATATCAGCTAACTGACAATAGCATCCAAGCAATGGGAAGTTAATGAACAAATTTTGCTCTTCTTTCTCTAATCAGTTTCCCCCATTTTTTTTCTTCAACTGAAGTACATTAATTTCATGCACACATACATCTATGCCTTTACCTGTAAATAGCTAGCAAAAGCATAAATAAAGCTAGGTACCCCTTTGTATGAAAGTAAACATATGAACCCAAGCAGGGCCTGGAAAGATTGTAGAATTACAACAATCTCTTTCCCTTTCATCTCTATCTGCATCTTCTATAATTTCAGCTGAAACTAGAAAAAATGGTTAATTTCAAGGATTTTTGCATTTGTACTTTTCAGCTCCTGGTCTATTTCCCATTTAATATAGGGTACAAACTGGGACAGATCAAGGTGGGTGCAATGGTATAGTCATGCCCCGCTTTATGTCACGCTGCTGGTATAGGGAGGAGGATACTGGATTTTTGTCAGGCTTTGAAGTGGGGGGTGGGGTGGTAGGAGCTCTAAGGGAGCTAGCACAACTCTCCCAGGCTCTCTCCAACTGTAGAGAGCTACTTCTACCCTTGGGCAGAGCACGGATGGGTGGGAGTGGGGATGGAGTGTTGTGCAGACTGCCCGAGCCAGCATTACCTGAAACAGCTTGGGCTACCCATGCTTCAGTTGCTGTTGCTATGGTGCAGGCTCCTGTTGGGGGACCCTAGCCCATGTTGTGGGCCAAGCAGGGCATGAGCTCTAGGAGCCAATTTGCATGGGCACCAGACTGCACCTCCCCCCCCCCCCCCCGCACCCTCACTGAGTGAGGTGGTTCTAAAAGCAGGTTATGGGGACCCCATCACCCCACCACTGCAGCTGGAGCCCACATCTGCAACTGGTCCTCACAGAGCAGTAAAGCATGTCTTATATAGTATCTGAAGCACACTGCTTAAGAAGCATGGGTATTGCAACTCAAGCACTTACTGAATATAAAAGAAAACTTCAGTTCTGCAACAATATAAGCACGGATATGCTCTGGCTCTCAAGATGTCCACAACTTCCCTCAATAAATGCAGTAGCGGAGAGGGAAAAATATATGGTGGACACATTGTCTGACCATGTTTTTTTGTGAAAGGAGTTCTCACAAAAGAATAGCCATCCTGCTTCTATGGCCTACTATCAGGGGTATTCTGGTAAAAGATGCTACCTCAAAACATAGTCATTGACTTCTGAAATAATATCTGCCATAAGTACCATATCCCCACTGGATTCACAGAATAATGTAGGCATGCAATGTAATAATTAGGGTTGGCCACAGAACTTGGTCCATTTCTAAAAGATAGTGGAAATCTTTTTACCAAGTGATTGGAATGTGATTCTCATTTTCCTATCAATTGTAAAACATATGTGATTTGTGAGTGTCTTTCCACAATGAATGCTGCCCTCTAGTTGTCATGATGTGTTTGAACTTCTTTTAACACCATTTCATAGCTGCTGAAGATTTTTTAGAGGGCACCCTACTTTTTCAAACAAAAAAATAAAGGAAGAGGTATTCAAGCCATAACTGGAAGACTACATATAAAACTGAACAAGGAAAAGAGGAGCAGTGGTACAAGAATAAATGAGCACACCCTAAAGTAATGGGCAAATTTGGTAACAATGTGCTGTGGCAAGATCCTTTTAAGAGTGCTATGCGGTATTAGCACAATTACATATGCAAACACTTGTGCATGAGTTAAAAGATACAACCAGAGATTTCATATAGGATTTCCTAGTATTTCAAACATTTCTGACCTGTTGTGGTTTTTCTGAGCTCTTTGCAGCCAAAGAATTGCTCTATTTTTCTGTACTCAAAAAAAAAAAAAAGTAGAAGTGAACAAAGGGAATTTTCTGAGGGGTGCCTTAAGTCTAACAAGGGGTGACTTGAATCTTAAAAGGTTGAAAACCACTGATTTAGGCAAAAACAGGTAGAGCATTGCATTGTTTAACTTACTAATTTACCTTTTAAATTTGGTTAACAATGTTAGAAGAGAAAGCAATAATAAATCATAAGTGACAGTTGCTGATAAATATTTGGACTTGGGGGATAGATACAAAAATGCTTCTGTTTTAAAGCAAATCTCAGGCAATTTTTAATACACCTGGAGTGGGACATAATACTCCTATCACACTTCCTGATGGGCTTTGTGTCAGTATTCAGGAATAGTGTTTAAGCAATGAATGTGTGTGCTCTGAACACAACTCTCTGCTCTACTACACAGACAGATCCTGCAAGGTGTTACCCAAAAAAGCAGTCCCACTAACTCCAAAAGGCTCTACCCAGGTGAGTTTTTCAAGATCAGGACCTTACCTAGTATGTAGTGTAGTGGAAATTGGCAGTCAGCTCCCAGGCAATCTTTAAATTAAACTGCTTGCTCCTGATAGAGCTATTCCTCAGGCACTCTGTAAAGAACACCATGTCTTGATTCCCGCAGGTGTACTGGCCTTCTCTTCAAATGCAAAACACTTGCTTGGCAATAGCATTACAATCAACACCATACATGGTTTATACAATCAATTTGGAATGGTTCCTGTCCTGCTTTCTCCCCTATCATTCATTTGAATAGGACTTTGGTTCTGTTTGTGTTATGCTTAATTTGGGACACCCTGCCTGTAGAAGCACTGAAGCATGAAGACAGGGCTCTCTCAGCGTAGTGCCTGAGGAATGGCTTTACTTTTTGCAAGTACTCTTACCACAGGGAAGATGACTGTTGTCTTCTGCAAAAATGTAAGAAGTTTAAGTGACTCTGACTAATGTGGCTTGACTGGGGTTTTGCTGAAATGTTTTGTGTCAGTATTATTGCCTATTAGAGTATGAGGCTGGGAAATGGGAGTATAGAAAATTCACTCTCAACTCTGCCACAGGCTTGTTTTTGATTCAGGGCCAACCACTTACTCTCAGTGCCTCAGTTTCCTCATTTGTTAAAGACTCTGCGACTTAAACCAGTGGATTTGCTTGCATGATGTCCTTGGGTTTTGGCTGAATGTATCACAAATTTAAGCTAATGCTACTTTGCACTATTATTTTTCTAGAGATGATGTCACCTTTGTTGCTGTTATATAAATGCAGTCTAAATAATCCTGTGCACTATTGCTAGATGTTTCTAGTTATTCAGTAACAAGGTAGCCTTTCATATATGATCTAGGAAGTTTGAACATAACCAAGGCAAATACATTACATCCCCAGTACTTGTCTTATGCCAAAATATGGGCTAAAGCTTCAGCATTTGTGTCTTTATTCAGATAAAACTGTCTGCCTGCTACCATCTGATCTGTGAGGCTTTGCAAGCAGCTCTAGGGCACCATTTGCAAAGTAATCCTAATAGTCCATCTTTCACAACAAAGTAATGATAACTTGGAATAGTCAAGTAAGTTACATAGGTTCAAGCAATACATCCATAATGGCATATTCTAGGGTGGTTCTGTCCTATCTCAGAACACTAATTATCCCAGATGGAGAAAAAATGTTGGTATCTATTGCACTGGAGTCTTCAAAGAAGTGGCTCGGTAGTCATTTCTCTGGAATGATTCAGGAACAGCAAATCCTCCCTCTTCAGATGGAGCTGGACTCCAAGACCCTTGACATTCTTTTGCAACTTAACCCCAAATTCCTTATAAATGTAAGTTGATGTGCCAACATCTCATACATGCTCATGGCATAAGCAAAATTGTCTGAATTTGATTTCTTCTAAAGACATTGATTTTGTTGTTTGAAACTTATGGGAACCATTTTTGTGAAATCCAGACATATATTCTAGATCTTGAAACAATTTTTGTTCTTGGATTCTATTCTGATAGTTTCCTTTTCCTGGAATGTAGTTGATTTATATTCTGTGGGATTCATCCTCAAACAGATTGGTTTATTGATTCAATCTTAATTACTGTTTGTATCACAATATCATGCAGAGGGGCCAGGATCAGAGTCCTATTGTTTTAGGGTTTATCCACTTACTTATAGTAGGAGATATCTTTTTTTGGGACACTATCTTGTCCCTTTCATGTTTTTATATGGCTGACTTGGAAACCTCATATTTAACCTATGTGAGCACTAGTGCTGAGTAGAAGGGACATACTTTAAAAAATATCTTTTAGTTGTCCTTCCACTTCTAAATAAGTAAAATGCCAGGTTTACTTTTCATTATTAACAGTAATAGCAAAAAATGGTGGACTATATTTTCAAAGGTATTCAGAATTCCTGACATTCCAGAAACCAATAATTTGGCTTACTAATTTTCTGTAAATCAGTATTCAAAGGTAGAAGCCACCTGTCTGTCTTGCAAGATGATAGAATTATGCTGAGTGGGATGACAGTTCAGTGAATGTAGTCTTTACTTGAAGGATAATGTGAAGCTGGAATGATCTCTCCAGGGTGCAAAAGCCTGGGCAGTGTATACGGAGACACTGACCTACCCACACACCAATTTCCCCTCTCAGTTATCATTTAGCATAATAAAGCCTGTCATCTGGAAAAGGCTCCTTGTACCACTGCTGCTCTTCTCTTTGTTCATTTGGCTCATTTTTAGATTTGGCTTGAGTATCTCTTCCTTTATTTATTTATTTATTTATTTATTTATTTTTTTGTCTGAAAAAGTGGGGCACCTTGTGAAAAATCTTCATGTATTAGAGTGGTCAGAGTGAACTGCTACTTACTGCAGCTATGAAATAGTGTTGTGATTAAGTCTACTCACATGGTTTGAACACATCATGACAACTAGAGGGCAGCATTCATTGTGGAAAGACAGTCATACATTGCAGTGTTTTAGAATGAATAGGAAAATGGGAATCGCTTTTTAACCACTTGGCAAAAAGCTTTCGGCTATCTTTCAGAAAATGACAAAGTTCTGTGGCCAACCCTAACCATTACATTACATGCCTACATTATTCTGCGAATCCAGTGGGGATATGGTGCTTATAGTAGATATTATTTCAGAAGTAAACCAATGGCTATGTTTCGGACAATATGTCCACTATATATCTTTCCCTCTCCACTATTGCATTTATTGAGGGATGTTGTAGACATCTTGAGAGCCAGAGCATGTCTCTGCCCGTATTGTTGCAACACTGAAGTTTTCTTTTATATTCAGTAAGTGTTTAGGTTGTAATATCCACACTTAAGCAGTGTATTTCAGATACTGTATAAGACCTGATTTACTATGAAGTAGTTGATTTCTCATGGGATGTTTAAGGTCCCTGATACTTATGTGAATCTGATATGTAACCCTTCCTATACTGAAGACTGTAAATATCTGCTTAGGCACCAAATAATTTATATAAACCATTTGCATACTTGCATACCTGAGAAGCATTCCATAATTAGAGCAGTGATGCATTTATATCAAGATATGCATCTTTACCTAACCCATATGACTAATCCCTTTTCCCTGGTATATGGTTCCTGGGTGGGAAGATTTATTTTGCTACAGTTGGTGCTGTGGCATCTGGGAATCTCTAAGTTGGGCTTCTTGATTGATTATGGGCTCTCCAGCTTAGCCCCTGTGGTCAAGTTGCTCAGGGTCAGGGCTACTAAAGCAGACCTAGCTAGGCTTGGGGTTTATGTTTGGGTTAAGTAATGGGCAAGGTTTGGAGAGGTCTATTTGGTTGGTGATGGAAGGACTCTCAGAGCTATGTTCAGGACACAGGTAGGTAGGGTATTCCAGGCTAATACTGGGAAGGATGCTGAGGACCCCCTCCTAGGGATAAGGGTTAGATGGCTACTAGTGGTGGATACAGGCCCTCGGACAAAAAAGTTCCTCTAGCTCCAGTGGGTGTTGTGGCATCTAGGGATCTCCCAGGTCAGCTTCTTGATTGAGACTGCGGGGGGGGGGGTCTCCAATCTAGTTCCTGTCATCACATTGTTGGAGATCAGAGAACAGGCAAGGTTTGGAGAGGTCTTTCTGGTTAGGGGTGGTAGAGCTATTTCTAGGGCACAGGTAGGTAGGACAGTCTAGGGTAATACTTGTAGGATGGACCCTAAGGCCTCCCTCCTAGGGTTGTAGGTGGTAGGAATCCCCAGGCTAGGGTGAGGGTCAGGGATGGAAAGGTTCCTCTTGCTCCAGTGGATACTGTGGCAGCTAGGGATTTCCCAGTTAGGTGTATTTTCTGGGATTGGAGGCACTCCAAGCCTAAATCAGAGATCCCCAGTTACCACAACACCCACTAGAGAAAAGGGAACCTTTCCACCCTGGAGTCTGAGCCCTGCACTGTGAGCCCTCTCACCTGCCACCTCAACTGTGTGGATTCTGACCCATCCCAATAACTAATACCCTGGACTGCCCTACCTACCTAAGCCCTAAACCTAGCTCCAGGAGTCGTAGCATCCTCAACTGAAAAGACATAACTAAACTTTGCCCATGCTCTAGCCCTAACCCTAATCCTAAACCCAACACTAAATCTGGCAGCTCCAGGAACCACAACCCCAAACACTGTGACCAAAATAGCTCCTTGGAATGCCATCCGTGCCAATCAGTATGGCAGCCATGAGATCCTCAGCTGCCACAACACCCTCCAGGGCAAAAAGAACCTTCCTATCCCACCAATGGGAGCCCTTCTACCTCCAATGCTCCAAGTGGGGAGCTCAGGGTTTTTCCTGCTAACCATTAACTTAGTCTGTCCTACCTATCTCTTCCCTAAACATATCTCCAGTTGTCCTACCACCTCCAAACAGCATCATCTGAAAACCTTGCCTGTTCCCTAACTTTAAACCTAACCCTAATCCTAGCTTTGGCTGTTCAACCAGCCTTGACCCCAAACAGTCTGATGACAGGAACTAGGGTGGAGCCCCCAGTTTTGATCAATAGGCCTAGCTGGTAGATTCCCAGTTGCCAGAACACCAACTGCAGCAAGGGAAGCTTCCCACCCCTGAGTCTGACACTACCACGGGGAGCCCTCCAACCTATGAGTGGGGGGGATGGGACTTAGAGTCCATCCCTCTAACTATTACTGCCATAGCTACCTGTCCCCTAAACAGAGTTTCTGGATTTCTACCACTCCCAACCAGAAAGACAGTGCATGACCTGCCCATTTGCTCTATGGGCAAGTAGTTCAGGCTGCTATATTTGACAGAGAGAATTTCATAGGACACTCATTGTGTGATGACTTCCAGCTTACCAAGACCTATCATTTTACTATTTTTCTCCAAGCTATATCGTTTCCATTACGTAGGTTTTATAGTTTTTGGTTTTTTTCAGGTTTAGTCTAATAGCTCTAGTTCTAAAACTGCTTGGAACCTCTATTTGTGATCTTGTATTATTTTTTTCCTAGAGCAGAACATCACTTACATACATCCCAGTACCCTCTATACCATCAAAAAGTTCTTGTATTTTTCAAGTGAAATACCACAGGTGGCAAGCAATCCTAAAGGAAGTCTGTTTCCCAAAGGGTGTGTTGCATGGCTATAAACATTTTGCTTTGTTTTTCTAAGGGTACCTGCCAGAACCCCACTGATGGACCAAGCATAGAAAAAAATGTTTCCTTTTCTATGCACTTCTTTAGTTTGCTTTTTTTTAAACCTGCACATAAGCTAAATGTTCTTCCTTTTCTCTATACTGACTAGTGAATGAAAAGAGCAAACTTCTCTATACTGACATATGGATGAAAAGAGCAAACTTAGTTTTCATGATGGCACTGACTTTTTAGATGATGTATGGCAGGTGGAAAGTTTCTTGTCTAAATTTCAGTCATACTAGAGAATGATACCTTTTGCTATTGAACTTGTAAATCGTGTGTTAACAGGCTGAGTCACTACACAAACTTGGAAGAAAGGTAAGAAGCTAAGTTAGTGGCTAAACACATCCCCTTTGAGGATTCTATTTTGACTGACAACTCAGAACAATACCCTGTAGCTCTTGGTCCAATCTTTTCTCTGAGTTGGCCCTCTCAAGTCTTTTCCTCTTCATTTCCTCTTAAGTTCCATTCGGTTCAAAGATAACATTTCATTCCCTTTTATTCTGGTCTAACCTGAACTCCAAGTTCTGCTGAACTCCAAGAATGACTTCAACTCACTTCTTAATCTGCCCCTTTCTGCACCATGTCCTACACTTGCATTGACATTGCAGGATTTGAGCACAGGAAGTCCACCAAGAGCAATCCCACAAATCTTTGTTCCTGGATCTTCTGCAGCCCACTTCTACTGCTTAGGACCTGGAAAGATAAATAGTCTGAAGACAAATTCCTCGAAGGGCTCCATGAAGGAACTTGGAATACAATTCAGCTCTGCATTTGAGAAATAAGCAGCACAATGTAGCCATCTTTGGTGCAGAACATAAAATACAATATAGAAAGGGAAAAGAGGTCTACTTTGCTTGGTTTGGTGCAGGACCTCAAGGTAAATCCTAAGTGCCAATGTAGATGTATCCATTGTTTCTGTGAGCTCCCAGAGACCTCCACATGCACGCTAAACCTGAACTGAGAGCTTCAAAGAACAAACCTGACCCTTAATGATTTTGGGGAGGAAGACTAATAGATGTGTTTAGTTTATTGCATATTCATGAAGTCATCTCCCTTTGTAACTGTATTTATTTGGTTGGCAACAGTCTGTATGTGTTGTGTTATCCTGAGTGTAACAGTGAATTGTGCCACTCGGGGAGCTGGCATGCAAGTACAAGATAAACAGCAATTTATCTTTATTTGAAAGGTCTCTTGGTGTTACTTTTTGTAGTACAATGTGCAGAGACATAGCAAGCTCTTAAAGCACCTAGGGTTGTAGGCCAGGGGAGGAGGGAAGTATGCTGATCACTAGTGAACAGGCAGGGAGAATTGAGAACAGGAGATGGGAGAGGGAGGGAGAGAAAGGAGTCTTACTTACCCAGGCTCTACTCACATGAGCAGCAGGGGCTACTGCTGCTGCTATTGCAGCATGAGCTTGGGTTGCTGCCACTGAGGGACAGACAGCAGTGCAGGCTCCCCAGGGGCTGCTCCTAGTGTCCCATTCACCCCCTGCCCCAGGAGCAGTACTGTGCTTTCCACGGCAAAGCCCCTTGGGGCTCCATTAGCCCCTCGTCACTCCATTTACAGCAGCATGCTGAGGTATCATGATTCATCTGGAGCTCCTGAAAAAAATCTCAGTAATGACTGGGGGTATGGCATAATATGTGCTGCAGCAGTAGTTCTGTCACTTTCTGAAGGCATGGTGCATAGGTTTTGGAGGGAAATATATCTCAGACCAGCTGCTGGGGAAATTAAGCCATTGTCTGTACCTTGTCTTGTCCAAGACCTTACAGGTCACATTAATACTGATAGCACCAATAGTATGACTGGTGCTTCTGTTCCTCTACTGGTTAATCTTCCATAGGAAATTGGGAAGATGCATGTTCCTTCAACCACTCTTGAGTAAATGCATACAGTAGGATCATCTCAGTCCTGGCTTTCATATCAGTAGATTTGTTTAAAAAAAATAACAAAGTGGAGCTAAATTCTGGTATCTGTAAATCTGGGGTAACTGTACTGAAACCAGTACAGTTTTTTGAGAGTTGCTTGAGATTTACACCGATGTAACACAGAGTTGGATTAGATTTGTCCAGTATATTTCTACAAATACTGGTAGAAGCAGAAATAGTAAACAGCATTTTTTTTCTAGTACCCCATTTTATACTTGTTATAGCTGAGAGGTACTCTGTTTTGGGGTTTGGTTTTGTTTTTCCCCCCAGTAAGTAACAGTTATTTGATTCAGACCCTCAAAGCAAATTGCCTAAAAATACCTTGCTGAAGCGTGGACATGGGCAACTATGGAAGTGCATATTATGCAAGGAGAATTTTAAAACATATATATATATAATATGCTTTACAATTGTCTGTGTATATATGGTTTGTAATTGCCCCTATATAATATGCACTGTGTAATTCTCCCTATATAGTATGTCATCTATATGACAGCAGAGATTGTTCTGAATCTTAAATTAGACATATTTTGTAATCTGTTCTTTTCTTTTAACAATTCATACAGAATATAGTTAAGCAAATTAGACTTGGCTAAAAAATAAAGAAGCAACGTAGCAGGGAACATAACATTTCTGGTGAAGATGATAGTATGTCTGACTGTTCCTCTTTGTGTAACTTTGTTACTTTCAGTAAAATTTTGCCTCATTTATACTGAAGTAACTTAAGTAAAAAAAAAAAAAAAATAACAATAAAAAAAAAAATCAGTCTCTATGGACTTAATTAAGGGTTCAGGCCTAACTAGCATCCACATCTATTTTTAAAATTCTAAACCATTCAATTGCATTATTTCCAGGCTTTACCATTAGATGGCAATACTTAACTAGACAAATTAAGTAAGGCCAGACAACTGAAAGAGACTGATGAAAAGCTGAATTTTGTTTCCTGTTCTTAAATGCCTTCCAAACCCCAGACCCAGATACTGTTTCTAATTTGTGAATAGGGAACTGGCAAGCCTTTACCAATTCTCAGCACTGTATCTTGGAACTGTTTTCCATTTCCTGGTCTCTTTGAGTAAGGGGAGCAGTGGACAAAGTTACAGTGAACTACAAAACACAGAAGAATTCCAACAGCCCAATACTTCACCATGAATTAAGGGAGAGATGTATTATCTGTTCTGCTACTTTGATAAAGGTCTAAAACTGCAATAAAGTGGGAAAGATACGTACTGATATCTGAATGATAAAGCTAATGACTTTTGTTTAAGTTGAAAATATATCATTTATGGGTTTTGAAGCAGGGTTTCAGCACAGAAAAACTGAAAATGCAACAGCTTTGTTCTGCAATCTATAAATGTTTCATGGTTAAATATCAGAGGTCATTAAATACTCTATACAAAGGGCTTCTTCTCCTTACTCTGCACAATCAAAGGACAAAGAACTATACATAGTGTCATTGTTCCCAACAGATTGCATGGAAATATTTTTAAATGAAAAGGCAAGATATGTAGATCAAAGCAGCAGCCAAATTCTAGGCTCAAAGGGCAACTGCTAGAGTTTTTTAGGTTATATAAAATAGTTTAGTATTTCAGCTGAGATTTTTCAGGAATACCTTAGAAATGCTACTACCATTGGATTTCAGTGGGATTGGAGTACCTTACTCTCTTACGTTTTCCTGGGGGGGGGGGGGGGGGGAGGGGAAACGCCCAAAGGAACTGGCCACCCGAATACAACTAACATTTCTTAAACCACATTTTATCAGGTACCAAAGCAAAGTAATAAAAAAAAAAAAATCATCAAAATATTAGCCCATTAGAGACAAAAAAGAATGAATTTGAGTTTTTTTACAAATTGTGTTAACTTACTTCTGTGTCAAATTCCAGCATAAAAGTATAGATGCCTTGCTTCAGGTATTTTTGGATGTACTTCAGGACTCTGCTTTAAGCCCAACTCTGTCAAAGAAACTCATGACCTGGTGAAGGCAAGTAGGTATGTATGTAAAAGTGGTTTAATGTGACTTAAGTTCCATAATCTCATTTATAAAGTGAGTTATGCACTTAGGAACCTACCTCATTTTTTAAAATGGAAGCTGGGACTGGAAGGGACCTCTTGGATCATCTTCTCCAGTGCTTTGTTACTGTAGCTATTATATAATTATATTTACCAGTTAAACAACCTGTATTTTAAAATGAGTTGAGACCTTTTACCCACACAACTATTGGAATGCAGTCTCGGAAGGCTGGTGGTCAGAAATGTTCTAAATGCCTGCCTGTATTTGTGACCAATTTATACCAACTTGTTCTTGTGCCAGCATTGTCCTTCACCTTAAATACCTCTTAAGTTGGTAGTCATAAAGTGAGCCTTTAAATCTATAAAGAGACCACCAGAAGAAGCATGGCTTTGTAATCAAATCATGAGGGTACCCACCTGAAAGTCTGCTCCAAAGAGTCTTTCTGCATTTTAACTATTTATGGTTTAAAGCAAAATATACCCCTCTTCCAAGTGAGTCCTCTGAACTATGGGGTTATTTTCCTTTCGTGCTCTCTTCTGGGACCATGAATCTTGCCTTTCCTTTTGTCAAGTGGTAGAGCTTCAAAAGAAGGGGACAAGAACATGCCTATTTTACCCTGGCCTCTTGCTTGGTGGCTGGGGCAGTCTCTTGTACATCCCCCACGTTACCTTTCAACCTGCCAGCCCAAAAATGTCATCGAATCCTTGTTTCCTGTTTCCATGGTTGGGTGCTTTACCTTCCAGGCTTTTATATAAGGGTTGGTTGAAAGCAGCACTGGCAATACATTTGAGCAAAAAGTATGAAATGAGCCAACGGGTTAACGGAGGTACATGACATGATTTTGGGTTATAAACCCCAGTCTCAGAGGTACTTACAGGGGACCGCAGAGAAGTGCCAAGCCCTAGAGAGATGGTGTTTCAACAAAATGTATAGACTATCCTATAGATGGGATTTCTCTCTCCTCAGGATTACCTTTTGGCTAGTTTAGGTTTCTCATCCACTCACATGCTGACTCTTATGAAACCCAGTTCTAAGCAGCTAAATAGGGGCTGTGAATGCTTCTTTAAGAGTCAAGCAGCTAAAGGTCAGGAACCTTGCTTTTGCTTCCATCCATTGACCCATCTTCAACTGGAGCTGTGCAGAGTGACCTCACTGAGCATATATTATAGATGACAGGGAATTTTTCTATGAGGTGAGACATGTGGGTACGGACTTCTTGAGGCTGAGGAGGGCTTTGAACATTGACTTCCTACTTCCTGAGCAAGTGCTCTAACTGCTGGGCTTTTTTATAAATGGTGGAGAGTTGCACTATATCCTCTTCTGCCCAAGTTGAAAATCAAACGTGCTAGGGCCTCTAGTTGAGCTCAATCCTGCCAGTACGTGCTAAGGGAGTATACTTAGCACGATCGGGGGTATAGGTTGTAGCTGTGTTGGTTTAAGGACATAGGTAGACAAGGTTCTTTGGGTATACCTGATATCTTTTCTTAGACCAACTGAAAAGATATCAGATTTACCCAAGGAAACTTGTCTGCCTTAGCTAGATCAGGCACGGGGAGGTCTAGTTCATGGATCCTGATCAGGCATGAGATAAGCATCAAGATACTTAGCCCTGCCAGGCTGATGGAGGTACATTGGTATGCACAGAAGGACAGCCTTTCAAGTGCCTAAGAGGCTAGGGAGGTAGTTTGTGGATCAGATTCTTGAACTTGCATGCCTAAATTTGGCCTGAATGCTTTATTTTAGACACCTAAGTCCTTTTGTGGATCTAAGCTTTAAATTTTCCTGAAAGTATTATCCTTTTCATTTCTCCCTCTGTAAAAAGCAAGCAAACCATATATTGTAATTATGTAAGACCAATTATCAGAGGATTTCAATGAACTTGCCTATCTTACTAAATAAGTACTTTGAAATCCTCTGATGATTGGTCTTACATAATTACAATATATGGTTTATTTGTTTTTCTTTTACTATTTGTTTACAATTATTCATAGATAGTAGGGCTGTGCAAAACAGCACTGTTCCATTTCACCTTGAGTTTCGACAGTTTGGTGAAACAGCGGTCCATTTTGAATTTCATTTCTATTTGAAACAGCTGTTCTGTTCCATTCCATTCCATCAAAACAGAAAGGTTGTTTCGACATTTTGCTGGGGTCGGGAAGTCAGCCCAGCTGAGTTGCCTTCCCATCCCCCATGCTAGATCACACCAGGGGTGGGAAGGCAGCCCAGCTGGGCTACAATTATCTGCCCACACACACCAGCTTTACAAAGGGGTAGACTGTACGTATACACAGGGGTAAACTGTTCATGTACCATGTGCTCTCTGCAAGGGGCAGACTGGAGCTGCACCACCCCAAAAGCAATGCAGAAAAATAATTATAGTTGCAGTAACAGGGACTGGAAAAATAGGCAGTCTTAAAAGTTGTGATATAAATATTTACCACCAATCAGTCATGGCTGACAGTATGGAAGTTAACAGGCAAGCACGTTCATGATTGGGTTTTTTGCATCACAGCTAGTTTTATAAAAATTAATCATTAGCTTCAGCTCTGAACCATAACACCATGTAATTGTGTTTTTTCCACATCTAAGTAGCACTTGAGCTTAGTGAAGCAAGAGCTCTAGTTGTAATACTTTCACCAAATCTGGGACCAGATTCTGGTATTCTTGCTCATAATATTTAGAACTGTGATGCAAATGGCAATCCCATTGAAATCAATGTAGCTTATAGAACTGTATGACACTTATTTTGTGTGTTATACTTACACAACTCTCTACCACAAATTTAGTGTGTAATTTCATGTGTAACCCCCATAATCATTGTTAAAAATTTTGTCTGTTTCAAATGACTGAAAATCCATTAATACCATCATGATGATAATAACCATTACATTAATAACACAAGGATATGTATTAAGCACACAACAAATATAATAGAAAATTAGTGTTTGCATCTATGGAAATACATCACTCAGACATCCTGACCCTTTCCAGACTTTTTTTTTTAAATTGGATAGTAGAATGTCATGGGTCAAGGTGAAGCTGATTTATGGAAGTCAACTAATTCTTAGGAAATCTTTTCTCTTACAAAGGAGCAACTATTCTCACATATGTGAATGAAATATCGAGCTATGGCTCATTATCTAGGGTTGGAAGTAATTTTTCTTTGGGCCTACAGACAAGCTGTGGAAGAAACAGAAATCCTGAAGGGGAATAAATACCCTTTGATACAGTGGGAGTTAGTATTTTAACCCTCTTGATGCTGGAGGTATAATGTGGCTGCTTACACTAGCATGCTGTCTTTCAATAACTATAAAGCAATAACAGCAAACCTTCAGGATCTGCTGGTGTTTGGAAAAGCTAAAACTCATTCCATCTAAATTACATATACTCCTCAGTATTTGGACTTGCAAATGGAGAACTGGCTTGGTGTACTCCACTTCTCAGGCCCTCAGTTAAGGGAGAAAATTGAGTAATAGGAGAGAGGGGGAAAATGGTGGAATATATTATTGCTTATTTTTACAAGCCAAATTCTGCTGCATTCTCTGGCTCCATTTTTTTTACAGTCTTTCAGAACTAATTACAACCATGGAACATTAAAGGAGATTAATTTCAGGAACTGCTATAAAACTCTAAAAATAGAAACAGCTTAAGCATACCTCTTCCTTATTAACAACATGATTTTTGTGTGTTTCAATGTCTACTGCTTCTCACCAAAGCAATGCAAATTTTTGTCACTGAGCCCTTCCTTTTCACTCCTCAGAAAACAGTTTCATAATGTCCTGGATCCACTTCTGACTTGTGCCTGGTTCTTTATAGAACCTAGAGTGTGTAGGCAGTAAATAATTTTGGGTGAATAATTTTACAGTTCTCATCTCTTATCTGTTTGTCAATTGTCCACAGGCAGTGTATGGTTTTCTTGAATGTATTTGTTTTTCAAAATTATTCACCAAATAACTCTGGGCCAGTAATCTAGTTACCTAAAATATTTGTGGTAAATGCACACTTAGCCACAGGCAAATGTAATTAACTTTTGTGTTTGAGGGAATGTTTGCCGAACATTGTGTAGATATTTGCCTAGCACTAACATCAAACCCTTAGTTATTATGTCCCGGCCACTGAGTGCCAGTCTTCCATGCAATGTCTATCCAAGGCAATTGAAATCTGCTGTGCTCTCATTGCTTTTCTTCCACAGTTTATATTTGTGTCAAGATAGCAGCAGGATCTTTTTTGTTTATAGACTCCCTCTTCTGTACAGCTGGAGACCCTATAGCTGTGTTCTGAGGTGCATGTCATCTAATCATTGACTATAGGAGCTTCCTTTTCTTTTCAGGTTTTTTGATATTTCCTTTAGATTTTTTAGATGTCATTTATTTGTGCTACTGGTCCTTATGGGGTAGGACCGTAGAGTAATTTGAGTCACAGTGTTGCCTTTTTTTATAGCTTCTTGCAGTGAGTGATTTAGAAAATTACATTTTAAAAATAGGAAGTAGCTTTGGGAAAGAGCTGGCTGTCCTTTACCTGTTTAAAAAAAAAAAAAAAATCCCTTCTCTGGATTCCAGTCTGGCCACTCCAGAGACTCAACAGATATTCAACATAAACATGGACTACAGAACCTGGCCCCAAAATAAATGAATAATAGTCACAGATCATGAAAGAATCTTTAAAGAGTGATCAGAAATGGGCCATAGCCTTGTCCATTTCAGACATCTCCTTATGACCCGCTTCTATTGTGATACCTACCAGAAATTTACCAACCAATGATGCGTCCATAGTGCATGACCCTCAGAAATGGCAGATTATATTTTTAGGCCCTGATCCTGCACTGAGTGTCCTGCAAGCAAACCTTCCCATCCACTTGGAGACCCGTACAAATAAATGGGATGCACAGTGGAGGATTATGATCTTCAGGATTTTTGTGTTTTGTTTTTAATAACTCTTTCCAACATAATTTGAAATCATCATATTGTATACATAGCTATTTCTTAAGCATGTGATCATGTCATGTATTCCTTATTGGCTGATATTCTTGATCTGCATAACTTGGATCAGTGTGCTCTATAAAGGGTTGTTTTTGTTCCTTATAGCTTTTTTCATCTTTGCAGATAAAATTTAGTATTTTCCCTTTGAATCAGAGTGACTTTTTCCACAAACTGTTTTGTAATGGTTGAGCTGTTTTCAAGTAAAGATTGAGCAATAAAAGCAGTTTTTCTGCTATGACAACATTTCAACTTTTTATTTGTAACAATTCTACCGCTTCAATAGAAGATGATAGAAATGTGACGTGGCAGAAATATGTTGTAAATCTTGTTTTAATTTCTCATAGTGCAACCTTAACTGTGCCTGTTTATGGATATATTTTAAATATAGTCTTTAATACATGATCACAAGAGGGTTTTTTTTCTACTCAGCTTTAACTAATTCATTGCAAGAGGTGTACTGTGTGTAGGGAGTAAGTCAAGCATGTGTGGAAATGAGAAAAATAATTAAGGCACTGAACTGGAGATCAGAAGATCTTGCTTCTTTTTTTGACTGAAGTTTACCATGTTACCTTAAATGAGTCACTTACAAATCCCCAGCACAACTTCTGGAATGAAAGTTGTAGCTGAGGGTTCTCCTGACAGAGGTGCTGAGAGAGGCTGAGTGCAAGATGCTCAGCAAGTGCAACTTTCAGAACTGCTGCACCCTTTTCAACTGCGTAAGGTGCTGCAAAGCCCAGTAAAGTCACATTTGTGTGATACTTCAGAGATGAGCATGCTGCAAGACAGTGAAGGGTTTGGATGGTTTGTAGAAAAAGCAGCACAGATCATGTCCCAAAAAACAATAAAGATAAAAGATCTCTTTAAAAGTGGCCTGAGTCACTGAGCACTGCTATCTTGTGAATTGATGGGGGTTCTATGAAAAAACTCTACATAATCACAGAATGGTAAATTTTCAAAATCATGTAAGGACTCGCCAAACGCAGAAATAAAACAACTCTATAGTTAAAGCAGTGCAGTCCCCTACCCCAGTTGTATGGAAGGAGGTACTGTACTTTAATCCTGGTAAGGTTGCCTTTAGTTTATTTCCAGGGAATCAGTCATACTGGAATAAGAATACTGATATTTGTAGAGCCATGTAGGCCTTGGAGGTTGTTCATCAGTATAACTAACACCATAGAAAAATTGCACATATTACCAAAATGTTTACAACAGCATGACATCTGTGTGTAGACCAGGCCTTAATGATTTAGGACCCTATTTCCTTTTGTCTCTGAACGGGACTCCTAAGCCACTAAAAATTTTGCCCACAAAGATAGACCAAAGACTGAAAGACAACTTTAATATTGTCATTTCCTGACTTTGTCCTTTTTGAACTGCAGCCATTTCCTTTAGCTCAGGTTTAGGTGGATTAGCTAATCCTCTGCACTGTGGGTTCCCAGAGTTTGTATAATGTTAACGGAACCCATCAATGTGTTCATAAAATGAAGCCCCATGAATGGAAAGCTGTTGGATTAATCAAAATGGTTTGACACAGAAATCCAACACACCATATGGCAAATGTACGTGGCAATATTTTAATTGTTGTTCAACATGTTAATGAGTTTCTTGTGGAAACACAAACTTAATATATTTCTACTGAGTTAGGCTGACAAGGTTATGGGGGAAAGTAATTTGAGTGTGCATAAAAGTTATAAAAGTCTTCTTTGTTCACTAAAGGCTTTTCTTTAAGAATAAAAGCTTATTAAATATTTAGAAAGTATCCCTTTGGTCTTGTTCATAAACCATTTAATGAGTATGTCCATGTTTTTAGGTTGCACAAGCCACTTTAGAGTGCTTAATCTAAAAGAGTTAGACATAGTAGGAAAAATTAAAGGAGTAAATTATGGAGTTACCTTCAACTCCAAACTTCAACAGTTTATTTCTACTGTTTCTTTGCTTGTCCCCCTTTTCCTTCCATTTCACCCTATTCTAAAAGAGGGATTTGTATCCTCTTAAGATGGTGGTTCTCAGCTCTAGAGAAGTTGGACTCTTGGCACCCCTCAGAAAATTCCAGCTCTTAGCTTTCACTTGTTTCACTCACCTGAAGGCCAGGACTGCAAACTGAACCATGATAAATTGCAAGAAGCTCCTTGATTGAGAAACCATAGTTTGTATTGTAATTTTGTTGTACAGATGTGAAACAGAAGAGGCATAGTGAATCTTTCAAAGTGCACATGTCCCTCTTATTCTTACAGTGATTGGTACATAGGTCCATCATGCCTGTTCTCAGCTTCCTATGTAGAACCTGTCTTACATGGGGGAATAGTGAGAAGGGCTTAGACATCCCAAGAGGACCAAGGATTGTCTAGAATCAGCTCACATAAGGGAGGACAGGGAGAGGGCTTTAGTTCCCACACACAATGAAAACCCCCATTCCAGATTCTACCTGCCCTGCCATGTGGCAACTAGAAGGTCTTACCCAGCTGGTTTCCCACAGCTCTTTTTGTATAGGGTCCAACTCCCTTTTTTTTTTTTTTTAATACTACTTTAATTTTGCTTCCGCAAAAGAATAATGGGTGCCTGGTTCTAGCTGGGGTAAATATTAAGTTACTGAGACCATTTTAGGTACAGTTCAAAATCTGAAGCCATGGCTTGATGCCTTTGGTTGCACGCGTACACACACACACACACACACACACCCACCCACCCCCCTTTAGTAGCATATGTCAACTCTTTATTCAGGAGGCTTATCTCGTGAATGCTCTGCTCGAATGACTTCACATTTAGAGCATTAGTCCTACCTTGCTTTCTTTTGAGACACAACAAATTTAAGGGCAACCTAATAATCATTTTACATCACTTAGAAAACTTGACCTTGAATCGGAACATAAAACCATACGCCCCATGAGGTATGGAACTAGATTACACTTGAGGTCCCTTCTAACCTTATGATCCTGTGATCGAAATGGGTTTAATGAACATAGAGTCCAGTCTCTTGCTCTTGCAGTCAACTCTTTATCCAAACAATCCTAAAAACTTTCCACTCCAGCTACTTGTGTGTGACCAGGGAGCCAGTGAACAGGGACTGCAAACAGGGGAAGCAAATTGCAGGTAGTTTGCAGGCCAGTTCCTAGGCCAGTTCATGGGTAGTAGCATAGCCTATGACCATACAATGGTGGGGACGTGTAGTACCCTGTGGCTTCCCACCTCAGCCCCAACTGGAGCTCCCTTCCCTCGCACCACGGAGGCCCCCACCCAGATGGAGCCCCTGGCACCAGGCTGTGGTGGCTGCCTGGCACAGCTGCCAGGAACTGGGAATGGAAGCAAGGTCACTCCCACCTGTGGTATATGCTCCTTAGTGAGGTCCCTGGAATCTCAGGTGACTGAGCTCCAGGTCTAGGTAGGCAGACTTTGTGCCATCAGGGCCCATGAGCAGGAGATTGATGACTACTACAGTCAGGCTCTTCTCCTGAAGAATGAAGAAGAAGATGGAGGAGAAGGTGGGCAAGAAGAAAGCTGGCTGAAAAGACCCACCTGGGGCTACCTGGAAGATGGTTGTCTCAGCCTCCAGGACATGCAGGTCTCGGGCTTTCCCCTCCCTTGGCATTGCACAACAGGTATGCTCCCCTCACCATGCATGAGGAGGCTCTGATGGAGACACCGGAGGAGGAAGTGCGTAGTCGGTGAACTGCCACCCCCAATAGGAGACGCAGGGTGGTGGTGGTAGGAGACTCCCTCCTGCGGGGCACAGAGGACCCATCTACTGACCGGACCCCCTAGCCCATGAGGTCTGCTGCCTCCCTGGGTCCTACATCTGGAATGTTGCAGAGAGGATCCCTAGGCTCATCTGGCCCTTCAACCTCTACCCAGTGCTTCTCATCCACATGGGCACAAATGACCTGGTTCAGAGTAATTTAGACCGGGTCATGAGGGACAATAAGGCTCTGAGGGCTGGGCTCAAGGGGTCGGGGGTGCAGGTAGCCTCTTCCTTTGTGATCCCATTTGCAGGCCATGAACCTAGGAGGGAAGGATGCATTGAAGAAGTGAACCGACCACTCTGGTTGTGGTGCTACCTAGAAGGCTACAGTTTCTTCAACCCCAGCACACGCTTCAGGGAAAGAGGACTCCTGGGAGGGGATGGCATCCACCTTACACAGAGAGGTAAGTCCCTGTTCTCAGCTAGGATGGCCAATCTTCTAGATAGGGCTTTAAACTAGATTGCCAGGCGATGGGAAAACACTGACTGGAGCACGCCTAGGGACTGGCACACAAGAAAGCTCCAAAGTTGGGGACTAGGAGAGCCACTCTTGCAAGAGCTGAGGGAATGGTTCTCCCTCAGAGTGACAGGAAATCAAAGGTCTCAATTGGAGGAGTCGGGTGCTTGTACACTAATCCCAGGAGCATGGGGAACAAGCAGGAGGAGCTTACTATCTAGATTGTAATGCTCACTAGTAGGGATTATGGAGACTTGGTGGAACTCCTCACATGATTGGAACATAGCCATAAAGAGCTACACCCTGCACAAAAGGGACTGAGTGGGGAAGAAAGATGGAGGTGTAGCTCTCTATGTGAGGGAGCAGTACACCTCCCATTGGCTCCAAAGAAGAGCAGCTTGAAACCCTCTGGATCAAACTACTGGGGGTGGGTGGGGAAGAAGGCAGTGCAATAAGAGAGACCTAACTGTAGGTATATACTACAGACCACCAAACCAGAGGGAGGAGCTCGCTCTGGAGTTCTCTCAAGAACTGGCAGAGGCCACACGTGCAGGGGATATGGTCATCATAGGTAACTTCAATTACCCAGATATCTCTTGGGAGGAACACTCAGCTAAGTTGGATCAGTCTTCTTGCTTCCTGACCTGTATCAAAGAGCTCTACCTGACTCGGGAAGTGCAGGGGCCAACCAGAGGTAACGCTGTCCTAGACTTAGTCTCCTTTAGCCAAGACCATCTAGTGAGTGACTTGAATGTATAGGGTAACCATGGTGACAGCAACTACAAAACCATCACATTCACTGTCTATTGCAAGGCAGGCTAATCAGCTGGCAGGGTTGAAGTTTTGGACTTCAAAAAAGTGAATTTCAACAGGCTCAAGGTGATAGTAGAGGAAGCGCTGTGGTGGGACCAGGGACTGAAGGTGAAAGAAGTATATGAAGAGTGGTCATTCCTCAAGGATACAATCCTGGAAGCACAAAATAAGTCCATTCCCATTTGGAGGCAAGGTAACAGAAGGGCTGATAAGCCATCTTGGATTAATAGGGATATCATGGTCATCTTGAAAAAGAAGTAAGAGGCATACAAACAATGGGAGCTTGAGACAGTCCCCAAGGAGAACTATACAACAATGGCCCACACTTTTAGGAAGCAGATTAGAAAAGCTAAGGCAGTGACTGAATTTAAACTAGCAACAGAAATCAAGGACAGTAGGAAGTCCTTCTTTAGATATGTAGGGAACAGAAGGAAAATAAGTGGAAGCATGGGGTCATTGCTTAACAACTCAGGATAGCTGGTTACTGACACTCAGGAGAAAGCTGAAGTCCTGAATGACTACTTTGCTTCAGTATTTCACTGGACTAAGGGGAAAATCATACTAGATATGGTTCAGAATGGGCATGGTGGGAATGACTGCCTTCCTACTGTTGACATTGAGTTGTGCGTGATCAGTTAGAAAAGTTAGACATTTATAAGTCAGCAGGGCTGGATGAACTTTATCTGAGAGTGCTAAAGTAACTGGCTAAAGTCATTGTGGGACCTCTGCTGAAACTTCCAAAACTCGTGGTGCTTGGGGGAGGTCCCTAAAGACTGGGAGAGGGCCAGGGTCATGCCCATCTTCAAGAAGGAAAGGAGAGAGGTCCTGGGTAACTATAGGCCAATTAGCCTAACTTCTATCCCAGGGAAAATCCTGGAAAAATTCGTCAAGGAGCCTGTGTGATATGCTTGCAGAAGGTAAGATTCTGAGTGACAGCCAGCATGGCTTCATCACGGGCAGATCTTGTCCTACCAATCTCACCTCCTCCTATGACCAGGTAATTCGCCACCTGGATAAGAGAGGAGATCAACATTGTATACCTAGACTTCCAAAAGGCCTTTGATCTGGTATCCCATGATGTTCTCATGGGAAAATTGGAGGATTGCAGGCTTAACTGCTCAACAGTTAGGTGGCTGGGAGGCTTGCTGCAGGGTAGGACCCAGAGAGTTCTAATGAATGGATCTGTGTTGTCCTGGCGAGAAGTGACCAGTGGTGTCCCTCAGGGGTCCATGCTTCGTCCAGTACTTTTCAATATCTTTATCAGTGATTTGGATGTGGGGGTGAGGGGCTCACTGGGCAAGTTTGCAGATGACACTAAGTTATACAGAAGCATGGTCATGCTTGAAAATAGGCTGCTGATACAGGCAGACCTAAATAGGTTGACAAGTTGGGTGGATCGGAACCAGATGAAATTCAACATTGGGAAGTGTAAAGTGTTCCATCTTGGTATGAACAATCCCCACCATACTTACAGGGTCAGTGGCACCAAACTGACTAGCACCACTACTGAAAGGGACCTAGGGGTAATAATAGACCATAGTATGAACATGAGCTGTCAGTGCGATGCTGTAGCCAGCAGGGCTAACAATACTCAGCATGCATCAATTGATGCATCTCAAGCAAAACCAAGAAAGTGAATCTTCCGCTTTACTCAGCACTGGTGAGACCTCAGCTGGAGTACTGCATCCAGTTTTGGGCACTGCATTTCAACAAGGATGTGGAAAAGCTTGAGAGAATCCAGAGAAGAGCCACTCATATGATCAGAGACTTGCAAGGCAAGTCATATGAGGAAAGGCTGAGGGACCTGGGCATCTCCAGCCTAAAAAAGCTGAGAGGGGACTTGGTAGCAGCTTACTGCTATATCAGGGGAATACATCAAGGGCTCAGCAAACAACTGTTCACCAAGGCATCCTTGGGGAAAACCAGGAGTAATGGCCACAAACTCCTGGAAGACTGTTTCAGGCTTAACACTAGGAAAAACTTCTTCACAGTTAGGGTGTCCAGGCTGCGGAATAAACTCTCTCCAGAGGTGTTCCTATCACCTATCCTGGAAATTTTTAAAAAGAGACTGGATAGTCATCTTGCTGGGGTCATCTGATCCCAGTTGTCTTTCCTGACTAGTGCAGTGGGGCTGGACCTGTTGATCTTGTGAGGTTCATTCCAGCCCCTTACAATCTATGAATTGATACTACCATCATGAAATGCATGAAAACAAAAGAAACCCAAAAATTCTATGATTCTATGGTTCTATGAAATACTCCCACAGTCTTTGCCAAATGAAAGTTCTCAGTCTTAACTATAGCAGAAGCATCACCCCACTTCAAGACATGCATGCAAATACTTATCTCCATGTCCATTTCCACGTCACATTCCTACCAAAGTTATAACTTTCCTTCAGTTTTTTTTTAATGGGTGAAGTTCTGTTTTCTTGGTGCTGCTCTCACATAGATAAATAAACAAATCTTTTTTTAATTAAAGCACTTGCTCTTTTCCAAGTGACCTAATTAAGTTCAGTGATGGAATCTGGGAAGTAGGGTTGTATAACCTGGTAGAACTGATAATTTATAGTAAGCAAGATGTCTCCTTTGCACCCTCCCCCAAAGTTCAAGTCCATCTGGTTTCCATCTGCCCTATATAAAATTGGCTTCTTCCCTGTTCAGCTATGAGCACCAGGCTATGTGTATTTGTCTAGTGATTGTCCTGTGGCATTTAACAAAATAAAATCAGACACACCTGGAGGGCACATTGTAGAATGGAGGGGAGATAAGGCTGTTACAGGAACCTCACCCAAGTAATAAGGTAAATACCAGAAGCTTCAGAAGGCAGTTCAGTATGGACACCAACTGGAAATAGGATCCTTGGATTCAAATCTTCACACTCTTGTGGTTATAATACTGATTTAAACAATTTCATGTTCTCTTTTACCATCCAAAAAAGGCTGGCTAAGCTCTCTGCACTCTCACTGCAGCCCCCGCCTCCTCCCCCCACACATCCCACCAAACCTCTCCATAGACCTGCTAGCCTACACCAATCTTGCACGCCCATCACCCCACCCTAAAGTACTTCCACTGGGTTCCTGGTGTGGCTCCTAATGCCATATGACTTGGTACAATGCAATAAAAAGAGCAGCTGTGCAGGATTTGCACACTGCTCTGACTTCCCTCAAAAAAGTCTGTGAGGGACACCTTCCAGGAGGGAAAGAGCAATTTTATACTATGACCAGTCATTGTTGACCTCTCTCAGACTACTGTGAAGAGTGTAAATTATGATGGGTTTTGTACATTCTTTTTACGTGGACCATCACACAATTATAACATGGTATCATAGTTCATTCATACCACTGACCTATACTGGCTAGGAAAGTACATCCAAGAAGTGAAAAACATATTCAACTAAATTTTTAAAAGACAGTGGTGCTTACTACTTAAAAAAATATATTTTAATACAATGTAGTTATAGTGCAATGTATGATTGTGAAACTGCATGTTGAAACATGATTTATCATTCTTCTGATGGACTGCTGTGGGATGCTCAGCCCAGATGCAGCATCTGGTTGCCAGAAAGATGCTGTTCTCTTAAAAACAAACAAACAAACAAACAAACAAAACAAGACACAAAAATGGACTCCTCACATAAGGAGGTACAAAATGATTTATTTCTGGTCAAACTGTGAATGATTGGATTCTCAATCAGGATTCTTATGGTTTCAGGCAGGTCTGTTTTATTCTAGTCCCAGGAAGCCATAGTCTCCTTTCTCTATGGTCTGTGAGTGGGTTGACAGGCAGTGCAATTATGGCACAGTTGATATGTATAAATCTCATAAGCTATACTTAGCTCTTACACTTCAGATGTTATACTTAGGGTGCAGACAGAAGTGCAGTCCCCAGCTATAACTCAAATTTTTTGCTAAGCATTTTGGGTTACAAGGTTACCCCTGGACCAAACAGAAGTTCACTGTTGGTCCGGAGGAAGGGGAATCTAGCTGTGGCTGGGAGCCTGCAGCCATGTTCCCTTAGCAATGGCCATGGCTCTCTGCCAGTGCTCACTGTTTTCAGAATAGGAGGGGGGGAAAGGTAGCGGAGGGGGCTTCTTCTTAGGACTTCCCTAACTGGTACTGAAGTGGGGGGGGGAGGGGGCTGCAATACGCCCACCTCAGGGGGCTGCAATACACCTGCCTCACCCTCCAGAGGGTGCTGTAAAACCCCTAAACTCAACTTCCTCTGCTTCCTTTCCCCCCTTCCATTCTGAAAACAGCAACAGTCTGGGAGCTCTGCAGACACTACTTACAAAAGATGCCACATTTTGTAACCTCTTTATCAGATACCGCATGCAATAAGGGCTCAGATTTTCACCCAATCAGCTATTTTTTAAGCTGTTTACAGCTGTGCACTTGTGTTTAGTCACAGCTATGAACTGCTTTCTGGGGACACATCAGGCAAAAATTGTCACTTCTGTCTGCACCTTTAGATCAACCTAACTAGGGTTAGGTTAATATAAATGCTGGCCTGTATTAATGTTAAGGGAGGTTAAATCAGCCAAAAAATGGTGAACCCATTCCTTATATCAGGAAAGGGTTAGACTGGTTTAGTGAATCAGTTTTATTTTTAATTTAGTGCAGCACTAGGGCTGGAAAGCCCAGCCACTTGCCCCAGCCCTAGGTTGCGCTTTTTGCACCCCTACACTAACTGGACTATTTTTAGCTCCCTGACTCCCCACACCCATGGATGGACGACTGCCCATGGACCCTCCCTCTGCAATCCCACCAAATCTCCCTGTGGACCCACTAGCCCCTACCAATCCTGCCTACTTCTTGCACCACCCCAAATTACTTCCACTGGGTTCTTGCTGCGTCTCTCAGCACCAGTGAATGTCTGTACACACCTCTTCCAATCTACAATCACACAGCTTAAAGCAAACTGTGTGATTATAGACCGGGTGCAGTGAATGCCTGCACGTACCTATAAATGGTAAATCCATTGCTGTGGTGGATTAGCTATATCTTTATCTACATTTACTTTTCCAATTTCTTTTTCTGACTTAAGGCAATGAATTTTGTTTTATTTTAGGTTTCCATGGTAGGTTTAATTACTCCTGAAAGCAGTGTTAGTTTAAGGAAAACAGCAACCAACACTAATCAAGGTAAAGTATAGAGTTACTTAGTCTGGGCTGCATAGTCAAAGGTGTAAACTTTGTATATATTTTGGAGTCAGACCACCCATAAGGCTAAGAGAACAGATGTCTGGTGATTACAAATAACAAATATTTATCTCTCTGGCACCATGATTCCATACTAAAATCTATCTTCCATCATATGCATAACTAATTTTCAAAAAAGAATGCAAAATGGACAATGCAAAAATTTTGTCTCTGTAAATACAAAGAAAAAGGCCTAGTAAGCACACAACTGGGAAAAGCTAAGGCAGTATAGTAATTGAGCTTTAAGCAAAATGGCTAAAACTATTGCAGAAACGTTTCAATTCACAGATGATAAGTTAATTACATCTCTGTTAGTTCCTTCTGTTAGCTAAAGTCTAATCTATTATGTATGTGGATTTCTAGCTGCACCTAACTGGATCCTATTGAATCAATATTGCCGATTTTTTTCAATTGTCTCAGAAGTCTCAGAATATTTGGTATTTTCCTGAAGCCCCAACTGATACAGGCCAGCAACCTGACCTTAGGTAATTCACTTGACACTTATCTTTTTATGCTATAGTTCTTTTCTGTTATTCCATAAGGATTTTGGCTTTCCTCTTTTAAAAACATTCTAAACTTTATGGTTACAGGGAAATTTTGAAAATTATTATTATTGTAAAAACACGAAGTAATGAAAATATAGAAAATTTGATATTTTAAAAAAGGCTCATTATTTTTAAGCCAATTGTATGGTATTTTGGTGTCTGACCTTTATTTTTTGAACTCCTATAAATGAAGTATTCATTGTATTATAATGCAATGAATTATATTAATTTATGAAAGTCACTATTATTGAGTTTATCCATATCCTCTCATTCCACAACAGTTTGCACATGCTAGTTCAGTATACTATTCATAGAGATTGGTTTCTTCTTTGAATGTAGTCACTTTGTTTCCAGATTACCTGCCAAGATACTTAGATATTTTCACACAGCAAATATTATATGCAAGCATGTTTTATAAATATTTTTGCTGTTTGAAAAAATGGGATAAATAGTCTAATAAATGGTCAGCCTCTAGATTTATTGCAAACCATTTTGTGTAGCCATTGCTTTCAGAATTTGCTTCTTTTTTCTATTTGTTTCTTTGGATTGGCTACATAAATTGGAAATGTTTATATATGTTTGATTATTCCATGACTTCAGAAGAATCAAAGAGATTTCAAAGTACCTGCCCATTACTTTTATCTCAAATATTCTGAGGAATATTACTAATAGAAGTGAGTATTTACAATATCTTCTTTTTCTATTAATATTTTTGTGAACAAATTCATTCCAACAAATGTTTTCAGAATAAGCATTAAGGTGTCTTGAATATCACTGAAGCTTTCTTCTTTCTCCTTCCTTAATTCAAATGGATGTTTGCAATTTTTTTGTAAATTTTGTTCAGTTTTCTCTGCTGCTATATTAATGATCTGAAATTCAGTAGAGAGGCTGGGCTACTATGTTGGGGATGGGGAACTCTAATGGAGTATTAGAAGAGCAGCATGTCTGAGAATCCCTCCACTTCTCTCTGTCCTGAGGCTATCTGTATATTTGTAAAACCTAGGACACTCTTAGCCAAATTGAGACTCATGGCTGACATGTGTTTTTACATTATGTTATATGTGTGTGTGTGTGTGTGTGTGTGTGTGTGTGTGTGTGTGTGTTTACAGACAGAAGTGGGGGAAGGGTGCACATATGTAAAAATACCTATTGTTTAGACAAATATGCATTAGGCCTGTGCAAAGCAGCTAGTATTTGCTTTGGATTCGGATTCAACCGACTTGGGGGGGGACAGTGATTCAATTCGGTGATTCTAATCACTGTCCTGGTTCGATTTGGCCGAATTGGCCAGGCCCATCCCCTGCCCCTCTCCCAGCCCAGCAATGGCCACCCCACCCGCCCCAGCTCCCAGCACTTGGGGGGGGGAAACCCCATCTCAGCAGGTGCTACCGGGCGAAGAGTGATCCACACTGCCCCCCACTGCCTCACACTGCATGGGGGGCTCTGCATGAGCCCTCAAACACCCCCCCAACCCCCTCATGGGTGCCCCAGCTCTGGCCCTTTAAGAAAAAAAATCCTGAAGAAACCCCGGGACTCAACGCTCCTGCTGGCGGGGGTTGATCCCCACTGCCTCCTGCCATGTGTGGGGCTCTGCAGGAGCCCCCAAAGCCCTGAGGCTGCACCAGGAGCAGAAAGTCCTGAGGCTTTTCTCAGCTTTTTTATTTCTTAAAGGGCCAAAGCCATGGTGGGGCCGGGGGAGTGGGGGGGGTCAAGGGAGCTTGTACAGAGCCCCCCATGCAGCATGGGGCAGTGGGGGGCAGCAGGGATTGCCCCCCACCTGGCAACACCTGGTGAGCACTAGGGCTTTTTTTTTTTTAAGTACTGAGCTGAGGTGGGTGGGGGCAGCCATGGGGGGGACTGGGGAAGTATGCAGGGGTTGGGGGAGCTGGCATGGTTCCCCCCATGGTCCCCTCCCCCCTCCCTCAGCCCCCCTCCCTCACCCCTAGTACTTACCAGCTTGGAGTGACTGCAGCTTCCTGCTGCAGCCACTGAGGACTGCCCGAATCATCAAAGCTCTCCAAATCTTTGCCATAGATTTGGGCCTTTAAATTGGTCCCCTGATTTGATTAAGATTCAAAGATTTGGCCACTGAATCAGGCCAAATCTCCTCTAAATAGAATCACCACCCAAAGCTTTGCATAGCCAAATTGCATTATAGCTTAGTTTACAGTGTGTCTGGGTACCCCCTGACACATTCTGTGGTATGACTAGGTGGAAGTGGAATGTGGGGGCAGAGAAAACTAGTTGCTGGAGCTTCAGTGATTCTTAATGGTATGTCTGGGGGGATGGGAGAAAAGAGGAAACCACACAGATAGGTTGCTTTGAGATTTTAAGGGCTTTGTTACAGGGCAATTTTGAGTGTCTCCTGTCCTCACATTAACACCTGAAACTAGTTTTAAGCACTTGTTATGCAGCTCAAAGTTACACCACTCCAGAGCAGGATTATCTCTGATCCATGTTACACAGCTGCTGTTACACTAAAGCGTAGTAATTCTAAACTGCACCTTAGTGCAAAATACCTCCCCCACCCCACTCCCCAAACCGCCCAGATTGGGCCCATTGCTCCCTCCCCAGACCCCCTCCACTTACTTGTGTCTGCCTGTGCTTTCTGTCCTGGGGAGCAGGAGAATAGGGTTAATTTGCCTGCCAGCTGCCACCACCGCTGCTGCTACCCTCTGGGCCAGGCTCAGCCTAGAGAAGCAGCCACAAGTTAGAAGGGAGTGGGGGGAAGCCCTGGGGGAAGAGGGGAGGCAGGTGGGAAGCCTGAGGGGCAGCAGTGGAGCCCCAGGGGTAGGGGGGAAGCCCAAAGTTGGGGGGGCATTCTTACCTTTCAGCCCTCCAGGCCCCTGCTGGCCTGAATGTTTGACTGCTCCAAAAGCTAGCACTGATAACTATCAACATTTGTGTGGCTCACAGTGTACATGTTCAGAGCACAGCCTTGGACTGAGAAAGCCCAGCCACTTGCCCCAGTCCCAGGACTGCACTCTTCCTACCCACCCCCCCTGCAACCAAGCTATTTTACCCTCTTGACCCTCCGCCCAACCCCTGGACAGACAATGCCCTCCCTGTGGACCCATTAACCCCCTCCCCATTCTGCCAACCCTGCCCACCCTCCCTCAAACCCATCTTACTCAGATTGAGTTCCTGACATGGTTCCCACCAGAGAACATCTGTATAAGCAGGATTTGATCTACAGTCATGCAGCTTAATGCAGCCACATGATCGTAGATTGGGTCCCATGAATGTATTCACGTACTGTTTGGCTGTTCTCTCCCTCACACTAATGTACAGATATGCTGGTATGCATTCTCTCTTCCCCAAAGGGATACGCATTTATTTAAACACAGTGAGTTCCGAAAGTGTGCATTTGATTGCTACTCTTGTTTTCAATAATGAGGAGCATACATAGTCTTCTCTAGTTTGTTCCAACATTTTGAAAACTTGGTTTAAAAAATGAAACAAATACCACTATTTGGCAGTGAAAGTTTCCCTTCTAAAATGAAGACAAGAGTTTTGGTTGTTTGAGAGTTTCCTCCCCTAAAAACAACCCATCATTGCTGTTTTAGCGTTTATGAGCAGCTTGCATAAAGGCTTACTTTATTTCCGGGTTAGCAACATGACTTCTGTTTGCTTATTTTTAAGGAAGAGACAAAGAGATGTTATAATTCTTGCTTTTTGAAGCTCTTTGTATTCTTGTAAGCACCATTGTATCTGAGTATCACAGGACTGTTATAAGATAGCCTGTAGCATAGGGCTACTTTCTGTACCACCCTGAGGACAACTCCTCAAACCATGAAAATGCCCTTTTTTCTTTACAATAGGACCCCTGATGACTGCTGTCACTGAAAGCCACAGCTTGTCACATGGTAGCTTTCAATCACTCCAGAATTCTAAACAATGCTACTCCAGCTGCTCCCATAAAACTTTAACGTGCTTCTAAAGTGAATGTCTGCAAACGTGTCTTCATAAATTGTGGTGGTTGAGAAGAGAGGGCATGAAGCAATGATGTTCCTTTTGTGGACTACTTTTTAAACCATTGTAATAACTAACTGAAAATCCTACTTCTCCAGCTCACGCTGTTGAATTAATCCCTTTTAACAAAAGCAATTGTTTTTTTAATTCATCTCCAAATGCAACACAAGAGCACTTTAGAGTCGCTTAACTTGCTAGTACACATTAAGCCTCATGAATTTCATGACTGATAATCCCTTCAGTAGCTTGGAGTCCATAGCTACGTATTTGTTGATACAGCCTGTTGAGAACTAAACTCTTTAATTTGCAATTGTAAAATGCAGTTTTCTAGAAATAAAATGCAGTTCAGTCACAGGACATTCAGAATCACTCAATTCTAATCTACAATGTCAGCAAACCCATTTCACTGACATTATTGTTTTGACGCTGAGCTTAATAGAAATGATTAAGTCAGGAAGAGAACAGCACTTACTTGACTGCTGTCAGCTACTGAACCACAATAGCCCAGCACACAGACTCTATTCAGCTGATGAAATCTGAAACTTGATATGCTGCTGCAAAATGTTAGTAACCACAATGCTATATTTCAATCCCTACTTGATTTTATAAATATTTAGTCTCACTCTCCTAGAATCAACCTCATACAAAAGTAATTCCTGTTTCACAAGAGAAAGAAATAGGAACTGAATTTGTTGTCTTAAATTCGCTGTATCCAGGAGTGCACCTAGGCCTGGTTGTTTTCTTTCTTATTTTTTAATGGAACAACCTATTGAGATGTGGATGTAAAAGGAAAGGATCAGAACAATAGCAGCTCTTGTGACTTTAACATAAGGAGCAAGATTTGTGATGGCAGGAATTTAATGTGATAGAAATATGTTTCATGCTCTTTGTGCCACACTGACAGAATCAACACTTGTTTTGAAATAATTTGCTGTTGCTAAATGCAGATACAGATATTTTTTTAACTAGATGTTAAGTAGGCATTTCTGCTAATTAAGTGTTTTCTTGCTGCTATTTTATATCACTTACACTATTATCCTGTAAAATAATCTATGAGCATAGGCTCAGAAACCTTGTTGGACAGTAAGTACAATAATAACCACAAAGGACCCTCTTTCTGAACATTGTGTCTACTAGAAAATTAATGCATATGTATTAAGTGTTGTTATTACTTGGGACATGTTATATTCTAGACCAGTGGAGACCATCCTTTTTGGCAGGCTTGTCACAAATTAAACCCCCACCCTTCCGGAGTGCTACTCCAGTCCCTTTCCCTTACCCAATCTGCTGCTCTGCTTTCTGCTCTATTCTCCCAGCATAATCTGATGCTCTGCTGTCTGCTCCCTCCCAGTCTTCCACTGTACTGCCTGTCTTCCCATACCCCATTCTCCCCTTCCCACAAGTCTAACACATGCCACACACAGAGGCTGCCTGGGCCACTTGTGGCACCCATGCTGCAGATTGACCTCCCCATCCTAGGCAGTATGAAGATTTTTCCTGCTTTTGGTAGATCAAAATATTAGCGTTAGACTACTGCATGGACAGTAAGGATTGTATAATCATTAAGTATAGTGTCTACTAAATTTTGAAGCAGTATTACCTTAACTAAGTCTGGTGTTAGAAATTCTGAAACTGTGGCTGTACACCCTGTTTATGACATAGAACTAAGTCGTAAGCAGAGCACATCTATACTCATAAAGGATTGATATTTCTCTGTAGTGTGGGTATGCAGGATCAGTTTCAAATGAAAGCTTGTGACATCTACCATTCCATGCCTCTCCTTGCCATAATACCAACCCCCTACCTTAGTATGCCTACGCTACAATTATTAGGAAGGATTTGATTTTTTTAAAAGAATGAAGCCAGGGTTAGAGAGATGTGAGAATATGAAACTGAAATAGTGATAGTATTGTTGAGGTACCAGCATAGATTTTACTTATGTTCCATGTATAAAACAATTATATACTGGCATAAATGCTAATAAATTGACTTTTTTACTAAAATGTCATTTCTGTGCAGCAAAGAAGGCTGAGTTCCTTTGCAGCATTATACATATGCATTAGTTCTGGGGTATCCATAGGGTTTTCATTCTTATCCACTGTTTTCTACATACTGTACCTTTAAATATTTAAGTCTCTATTCTGCGGCAAGCACCAGCAATTTGGTGTTCAGGTGCACTCTTTTAAGAAAAACAATATACTTCATCTGACATTGAGCCATACAGGGGGAATGCATTGGATTTCAAGAGGGTATAAAATAACAAGTTAGACACTTTCACTTTATGATATACTTTAAAATTATTTCAGCTGTTCCAGTGCATAAACTGGGGAACATTGCCATATAGTTGATAGATTTGGTGCCCTGCATGCTACATAGGGCATTGATGTTTATGCTGTGGCAATTATCCTTTTATCTTCTTAAAATATTAATTCATGCTTTAAGTTGAAATGTGTAATAAAAACCTCTTCTTAGACACTAGCATGAAAATTCAGGTTTTGTTTTTTGGGGGGATTCTTTTTGTTTTGGTAGTTTTAAGCCCCTCATCGTTTGTCAGGTAAGATGATGTAATCTTGGTTGTGAAGGATCTGAAAAAAAACTTACTTTGGTAATCTTGAAACAGAACTAGATACAGTGCAAATATCTGTGGTAGCTTGTAATGCTATACAATCTAGGGGTGTCTGCAAGTGTGAATTATAAAAATAGAGAAATGGGGTTTACATGTGAATGGGTAAAAAATCAAAAATTATCCTAAATGGTGGTGGGTATTCTACTCTGGTTTCTCTTCACTGCATATAAATCTTTCTGGAAGAGTGGGATCATTTAAATATTTGAGAGTGATGGAAAAGGATGGGTTCAGTTAGGAAGTAGCATGGTTTGGTGGATAGATTTAAAAGAGTACTAGGTTGTCTTACCATCTGATTAATGACTTGCTGTGTAACCTTAGCCAAATCACTTAGTTTTTCTACCTGTAACATCCTTCTCACAGTGGTGTTATAAGACTCAATTAGATTAAAGCAATTTGAGATCTTCATAGGAAAACAGTTACAGAAACAAAAGTATTATACCTAAAAAGACACTACCTTTTATATACTAGATGCTTCCAGAGGATCTGCAACAGAAGAAATTCAATGAGAGGAGAAGTCTGTAATAGGAGAAAGCAAAATTAACTTTTTTGATACTGACACTAAAAAAGGAGGCATACAGGGTCAATACCATGCAGAAGTGGAGCAGAGGAAGATGTAATAGCTAGAGTGCTTTACAAGCACTTACTGGGAAATGATTTTCCCAATCTACTAGAATTTTGGAAATTGCTCATTTTTCCTCTCTCAATTTGTAATCAAAGCCTATTTTTAAAAGGTACTTTTTAATGCAATTCAAATCAATCGAAACATTTTTTGATAATTCTGAAATATTTTATCTCACTGTCATCCTTTTACTTTTTTCATATTGAGTTACTAAAAAAATTAACTTAAATTTGGAAAGCAAAAATATTTTGAAACAGAAAAATAAATAATTCTATCCAAAAAGTGTCCAAATTGATATAGTTCAAGGATTTTGAAGCTCTATTTCCAATTTTTTTTTTTTTTCAAAATGGAAAGCTCATCTAAACTGACCCTTTCAGTTTCAGGTTCAGTTTCAACAAACTGGCATTTTCTAATGAAAAATTTGTGCAGTCAAAAAATTTCCTGGCCTGCTCAAATGTTGATTACTATTGCTGTGAAACAGCTCCTACATGCAGTCCTCACAGAACTGAACTCTTTTCTTCCCCCTCAGAAAGCTGTAGGGAAAGATGTAGTGCCAGCTTACTATAGTTACACTTTTTAAAGCTGACCCACAAATTGAGTATTTACTGATTTTTCTTTTGTGTGTACATTTTAATTCCCAGCCAGAATTGTTGCATCAATAAAGACTAAGAATACTTTGGTGAGGAACATCCTAAATTAAAACTGAAGATAGGGAACGGGGATTAAGATTCACTTTGCATATTATACTTCTATAATATGTACCTCTGTGATTTTGCAGTATCTTCTTTTTTCAGGTAAGGCATCTTACAGCAGTACAGCTAAATATGAGTTTATTTCTCTGCCCATTTGAAATAAAGCTTCTTATGATGTCAGTGGAGCAGAGTCAGTGCTGCAAGGAAAGTAGGGAATAACGTGTTTTTGGTGTTCACAAGCAATACATCGTGATTATGTTTAAACCTGGAGTTCCACTGGGAGGTAAACAGACACTGAAATAGTCAAAGCTAAGAATGGCCTCTATTTATAGCCCTCCACAATCATTGTTTCCTGTGGCATCACTGCGTGGAGTGTGCTGTCAAAATGAGAGAATGTATGCACTTGTCAGAGCATGAGTTTCAGACAATGAACAAAACCTCCTCTTCAGTCAATCAGCAGTTCTAAAAGTGTTTTTTTTTTTAATTTAGCCACACAGATAAAGAAATAGAGACAAAAATATTCCTATCCTTACTCCCAATTCATTTCTGCACATTTGTGTTTCATTTTCTTAGTCAAACAAGCACACTTTATAGGAGATTTCAGATAGTTTTGTTTATACAGTAGTGGGTTTTTGCTTCCTTTTCATGCATTGTTTTCTCTGAGGCTTAGAAGTAAGCTGTTGTATCCAACCCATCCCTTATTTTAAGGCATGTTCTTAGGTTCTTGCAAAAGTTTATGCATGTGCATACCATTACATACTGTAAGTTGTCCTTTCTGTTTCTTTGTCAGGCAGAGGTTTATATTGTTCCATTTTTGAAAGTTATACTTAAAGAAGGAAATGTTTTTAATGTGGGGAAGATAAGCTGTGGATTGGCTTCCCTTAAAGTTATGAAGGAGATTTCTTTGACTTTAGTAGGCACTTGGGCAGGACCTTTGTCACTTTATTTTCTTTCATAAAAAATCATATTTATAATCTATCCTGAAGAGAACCTTTCACCTTCAATTTGTATTCATCTGGTTGAGGGCTCTGAATTATTTATGAGATGCTGCATGTGGCCAGGGCCCCTTGTACATTTATATAATAGCACAGAAATAATATTTAGTCCTTTGTGGCTAAAAAGAAATCTGCAAACTGACTTCCATGATGAGTGAAAGGAAACCATAGCAAGCCATGAAATATTATGGTTGAAGGAGGGAGTTTGAATGAGTTTTCATATGTGATCATTTGCATGTTATTTCTTTCTGCTCTTACTTTTTAAAGGGGGAGGTCTGAAAAAAATGGCAGAAGTAATTGTCCTTGCTGTTTTAATAAGCATTGTCCAGAAAGCTGGTGTGATGGCTCAGCCCAACATTAAAGTGTTTTTTGTCTCTCATATGCAAAACCTCACTAATGAACTATTTAACCAAGACAAATGTAAGAAAATAGCTGCAGAAAGACAAATGTGGAAGAAAATACAGGAGAAATACATTTAAATAACTAATTTAAACAGCTTTGATTATTAAAATCACCTTCAAGAGAAATTTGGATGTTATCTTGTTTATCTTGCTAGGATTCTATGACCCCTGCTGACTTCCTGCCCCTGGGGCAGGGGGCTGGACTCAATGATCTTCTAAGGTCCTTTCCAGCCCTAATGTCTATGAAATCTATGAAATAAAATAACAAAATTATATAGTATTCCTTTTGTTAGTTTGTATTAAGGATTTGATAGTAGTGAGAGATAAAATCAAGAACGGGGAAGAATTGTAAATGTTACTTGAAAAATTAATGGACTCCTAAGTAAACAGAGGACAATTAGGAGCCTGATCCTGCTTATCTTGTTAAACCAAAGCTCTCATTGACTACAACAGGAGTCAGTGAACAGGAAATATAGGATGGAGTCTTAGAAGCTAGAAAAGAAAGAAGCTGGTGATTACAAAGTCTAATAAGAATTCTGGGGGAAACCTGGCCCCAATGAGGCCAGCAGAAGATTTTCTACTAACTTCAGTAAAGCCAGGATTTTCACTCTTTTTGTTCAATTATGTCCAATTAATAAAATGGGAAAATTATGTCTTGCAGACAGATAGGAATGTGTTTGTACCAGAAGTTATGGTTTAAATATCTTTTTTAAAATATGTAGGCATTTTTTCACATGCTCCGGGGGTGAAGGTGGAGGGAGGCAGGGGGCAGCATTTTGATTAGAATGGCTCTGAGGGACAAAATTTATACATAAACCAGTTTAAGTGAATGGGAACTGGTTTAAACCAGCAACAGAACAGAAGTTCAGTGGACATAAACCAGTTTAAGATAAACCTAGATAGAGGGAGTATCAGACTTAACTGCTTTAGGTTAAACCAGTTTGTGGAAATTCTCTCCTAGATCCTCTCTGACTTAAGTAACCTCTCAGTCCCCCAGAATCCCAGGATGTTTTTCAGCCCTGGGCTGTCCTATCTGTTCCAGTGTAGCTGGCTCTGCCCTTAACTGTCACAGACAGAGCTGAGGCACTAACCAGGGGTGGGCAATAATTTGGACTGGAGGGCTGCTTAATGAGTTTTGGTGAGCTATTGAAGGGCTGCAAGGGTAGCCCCACCCCTTAACAGGTGCCCCGCCCCCTGCTTGCAGTTTTGGGACTAGAAGCCCCACCCCTAACCCTTGACCCTTGCCCCTGGAAGTCCCTCCTCTTGCGCCCTGGAAGTATGACTTTTGGGTGATGGTGGTTGCCATCCTGGAACCAGAAAAAAAAATAAATCACATACTAAATAAACCGCATATAGGATGCAGTTTAACAAGGACAAGTGTCATGTGTTGCACCTGGGGAGGAAGAATCATCAACACTCCTACAGCCTGGGAGGAACCATTTTAAGTAGCACAACTATGGAAAGGGATCTCAGAGTCATAGTCAACTCCAAAATGAACATGAGTCACCAGTGTGATGAGGTAATCAGTAAAGCTAACCGTACCGTTTCTTGCATAAGTAGGGGCCTCACAAACAGGTCTAGGGTTGTGATACTTCCCCTCTGTGGTATTGGTTAGGCCACAGTTGGAGTACCGCATACTATTTTGGGCACCGCACTTCAGAAGGGATATGGATGGCCTGGAGAGGGTTTAGAGGAGGGCCACTTGTCTGGTTAAAGACCTACAGAAAAAAACCCTGTGTGGACCAATTGGGAGACCTGAACCTCTTCAGCCTCCACAAGAGGAGGCTGAGAGGTAATCTCATGGCCACCTACAAACTCATCAGGGGGGGAAAACAAGAAATAGGGGATACAATGTTTACTTGGGTGCCTGTCAGGGTAACTAGAAATAATAGCCACAAACTGGAAGAGAGCAAATTTAGATTAGACAGCAGGAAAAAATTCTTTACAGTGAGTGTCACTAAAATATGGAATAGGCTCCCAAGGGAGGTGGTGCTGTCCCCTTCCTTGGAGGTGTTTAAAAGGAGATTGGACAAACACCTAGCTGGGGTCATTTGACTCCAGCATTCTTTCCTGCTCGGAGCAGGGGGGTTGGACTCGATGATCTAATAGGTCCCTTTCAACCCTAACAACAACAAGAACTATGAAACTATTAAACTAAAAGTCAAACACCTACTATAATATATTTTCATTTTATTACAAAAAATATTTTTGTCATTTGTGTTTGTGTACTGTATATAGAGGTGATTGCAAAATAACAAAAATAAAGGTTTACTCTTGTATATTGTGTGTGGGGTGTGGTTGGGGGTGGGTGTATCTGTATGGTGGGTGTGTGCATGGGGGTTTGTGAGGGTGCAATAGGGTCTGTTGGGGGTGTGTATATGTGGGGGGGTTGTGGGGTCAAGGTGTGGATGTACGGTGTTTGTGGGGTATCAGGGAGGGTGAGGGGTGTGGGGACCCCCCACACATTCCCCTTCACGGGACACAGCCCCCACCACTGGCAGCAGCAGGGAGCAGATGCTTGTGGTTCACATAGGTGCTGCCACCTGGCAGTGTGCAGCTCCAATCAGCACTGCATGTGGTGGCAAGGAGCGCAGCCAGCCCAGCCCATTTCTATTGCTCAAGGCTTCCTGTGGTGCATTCACGTGCCACCTGGGAAAGCCCTGCATGATGCCTTATCTGTCCCCTGCCATTCAGGGGGTGGGGCTCCCCTCCATTTCCAGTGAAGATCCAGGACCTGAATGGTAGGGGACAGGGAAGGCAGCCAGCTCCATCATGTGGGGCTTCCCCAATTGGTGCACGAGTGCCGGGAGCTGCACATGCACCATGGGGAGCCCCTTACAATAGAGGCAGGCTAGCCTGGCTGCACTCCTCACGAGCACATCCTGCACTGGCTAGAGCTATGTGCTGCCACTGTGTTAAAATCAAATGAAACTGGTCATGTTCTTAAGATTAGACACCTCTTCTGCTTAAGTGCCTTCCTAGGCATCAGGACCATTCCTGTGGGTAAGTGTTCCAGAGTGTGAGATCATTCAATGTGTGGGCCTCATTTTCCATTGACCACCATTCAAATCCTGGACTGAACATCAAAATTAATTTCTGTGTAGAGTTTTTTCTGTTGCTTATTGTTGTAGTACCTGAATATTTTTAAAAAAAAAAAAAGCATTAATTTTTTTCTTAATAATACTCCTATGGTATAACCTGATGCTCTTCCTCCCATTTAAAATGTAGGAAATGGGTACCCAAAACTGTGAATTGTCCATTAGTTGCAGTGCCTCACATGAGATGATTTGATCTTTCAGAGCATTTAGCATTTTATAACTGTTGGGGCACGTCCAGATGTTATACTTTTGTTAGCTTAAGTGACTGGAAACTGGTCAGCAGCAGCTGATCCCCCGAAGGTAAGTGGGGCGGAGGGACCCGGCGCAGCTGAGCCGGATCCGGAGGGGAAGCCCCCCGGGTCCCATATAGCTGAGCCGGTAGGGAGCCGCGCTCCCGAGCCGCGCGGCGCGAACAGAGCGCGCAAACAGGGAGGGCTAGGAAGGGGACTGTCCCCCCAGGCCAGGGGGCACCCCTGGGGCTAACCCTTGGGGGAGCAGGCTCCTGTGGCAGCGGATCCCCCCAGCAGGGGAGCGTAGAGGCAGAACTGCCGGCAGGCACTTCCGGGTAGACCGGGGCGCCTGATTGGCCGTTGGAGCGGGGCGGGTAATTCAAACCGCGGGCTTTAAAGCCACGGAGTGACGTAGTTCCCAGCACTCGGGAACCAGCAGCGGGAAGGAGAGAAGGCAGCACACGTGTGTCCCGCACGCACGTGTGCCCTTCTTACCAACCAACTGACCGGAGGCGGCGGCGGCAGCAGCAACAACAGAGGAATCGGCAGCGGGGGCAGCAGCAGCTGATCCCCCGAAGGTAAGTGGGGCGGAGGGACCCGGCGCAGCTGAGCCGGATCCGGAGGGGAAGCCCCCCGGGTCCCATATAGCTGAGCCGGTAGGGAGCCACGCTCCTGAGCCGCGCAGCGCGAACAGAGCGCGCAAACAGGCGCGCTCTGTAAGAGCACGCCGGCGTTTGCGCGGGCGTTCGCGCTGGAGGGCGGGCCAGGAGGGCCAGGAGTGGGACTCCTGTAGGGGTAGGGCATAGACACCACACAGGTCTACAAACAGCAGCTTGTAGAATGGTGTCTACGAGGAGTGCTGCTAGGGCCTCTGCCCAGGGGGACAAGGCTACCAGGGGCAGGTCTGAGGCCTCCACCCAGACCGAGCCCATGGGGGAGCCGGCGTCCCCCTACCTCCTGGCCTGTGGGGTATCCCCAGCAGGGCCGGGGGGAGCAGAGATTGGGGGCCCCCACACCTGTCCAGCAGGTGCCCGTCTTAGGGCTCTGGAGGCGCAGGTGAGGGAGCTCCGGGAGGAGGTTAGCAGGCTGAGGGGGATCAGGGAGGCGGAGGAGGAAATTGACAGTTATTTCCTTTCCCTGCAGGCCCAGGCACCCAAGGAAGAAGCACCCCGGGGAATACCCTCCACAGCAGAGTGGCAGACGGTCACAGCCAGGACCGGAGCGGCACGCAGTGAACCGGTACCAGCTTCTCCAGTCCGACTGGTGAACAGGTACGAGGCCCTGGCGACTCTGCAGGAGATGGAAGGGGAGGAGGACACCCTTGGGCAAGAAGAAACACCACGTTCTTCACACTCCAAACAGATCAAGAGATCCACGATGACCCAGAGGAGGAGGCGACGAGTGCTCGTCATAGGAGACTCCATCCTGAGAGGTACGGAAGGACCCATCTGTCGCCAGGACCCCTCGGCACGAGAGGTATGCTGCCTCCCTGGAGCAAAGATTCGGGATGTGACGGAGGTAATCCAGGCCAGGATCAAGCCCACCGATTATTACCCCATGGTCCTAGTCCATGTGGGTACTAATGATGCGGCCAGGAGAACCCCCGATCACTTGATGGCGGACTACTGTGCTCTGGGCGGCGTGCTGAAGGAGTTCGGTGCCCAGGTGGTTTTCTCTTCCATCCTATCAGTGACCGGACGAGGAAGACGGCAGGAGAACTGCATCAGAGAGACCAACTGGCGGCTTCGGCAGTGGTGTCTCGAGGCAGGCTTCGGCTTCCTGGACCATGACCCGCACATCACGACGAGGGAAATGCTCAGCTGGGATGGGCTTCACCTGTCCCCCAAAGGTAAGCGTGTGTTTTCTACTAGGTTGGCAGATCTCCTCCGGCGGGCTTTAAACTAGGCTCGTCGGGGGGAGGGGAGTACGAGGGCAGGGGAAGCTGTGGACCACCAAACCATGTGGCACCCACAAGGACAGCCCAGCCTGAAGAAGGAGAACATTGGGAACCTGAAAGCTATGGGGAGGCCAGCACAACAGAACAGGTAAGGAACAAGAAGGTAAGAAACAATGGGCCCCATGGGACTGGGAGCGGGGGGGCAGCAAAGGCGCCAGTCGCAGGGCTCAAGTGCCTATATACTAATGCTAGGAGCATGGGGAACAAGCAGGATGAACTAGCACTCCTGCTTGCACTAAACACCTATGACTTAGTGGGGCTAACAGAGACCTGGTGGGATTCATCCCATGACTGGGCGGTACATATTGAGGGCTATAGATTGTACAGAAAGGACAGGTCGGGGAAGAAAGGGGGGAGGGTGGGTTGCACTTTATGTCAGTGAGCAATATACATCAACCCTCATCAAGACAGAATCCGAGGCTGAGGAAGTAGAAGGATTGTGGGTTAGGCTACATGGGGGGCAAGGAGAAAGGGATTTGGTGGTAGGGGTCTGTTACAGACCCCCACACCAAGGGGAAGAAATAGATGCGGGGCTCCTGAGGCAACTCTCGGAGACCATAAAAGCTAAAGAGGCGGTAGTCATGGGGGACCTAAACTACCTGGACATCTGCTGGGAGACGCAGACAGCAAGGTCCCATCGCTCACGCAGGTTTCTAACTTGTGTACAGGACCTCCACCTGACACAGGAGGTGTATGGTCCCACTAGGGGGAATGCCATACTGGATCTGGTATTGGCAACGGGAGATGACATGATAGGGGACCTCCAGATCGGTAGCTATCTGGGGGACAGTGATCACCTTATAATAGAATTCAACATAAGACGGCGAGTGGGTAAGGTAACTAGTAGGGTGAAAGTGCTAGACTTTAGGAAAGCTGATCTCAATGCACTCAGGCGATTAGTCAAGGAAGCACTGCAGAGTAGGAGTTTTGATGTGATGGGTGCCCAAGAAGGGTGGCTGTGCCTAAAGGAAACGATCCTTTGGGCACAAAGCAAGACGATCCCCGAGCGAGGCAAAAGAGGGAAAGGGGCCAGGAGGCTTCCATGGCTGACCAGAGAAATCCAGGGCAGCCTAAGGGCCAAAAGGGGAGCACATAAAAAGTGGAAACAGGGTGAGATCACTAAAGATGAATATACCTCCTCTGCTCGTGCTTGTAGGGAGGCAGTTAGGCGGGCCAAAGCTACCATGGAGCTGAGGATGGCAACCCAAGTAAAGGACAACAAGAAATTGTTTTTTAGATATATAGGGAGTAAAAGGAAGGCCCAGGGAGGAATAGGACCCCTGCTAAATGGGCAGAAGCAATTGGTGACAGATAGGGGGGACAAGGCTGAACTCCTCAACGAGTTCTTTGCCTCAGTGTTCCTAAGCGAGGGGCACGACAAGTCTCTCACTGGGGTTGTAGAGAGGCAGCAGCAAGGCGCCAGACTTCCATGCGTAGATCCTGAGGTGGTGCAGAGTCACTTGGAAGAACTGGATGCCTTTAAGTCGGCAGGCCCGGATGGGCTCCATCCGAGGGTGCTGAAGGCACTGGCCGACGTCATTGCAGAGCCACTGGCGGGAATATTCGAATGCTCGTGGCGCACGGGCCAAGTCCCGGAGGACTGGAAAAGGGCTAACGTGGTCCCCATTTTCAAAAAGGGGAGGAAGGAGGACCCGGGCAACTATAGGCCGGTCAGTCTCACCTCCATCCTTGGTAAAGTCTTTGAAAAAATTATCAAGGCTCACATTTGTGAGAGCCCGGCAGGGCAAATTATGCTGAGGGGAAACCAGCACGGGTTTGTGGCGGGCAGATCGTGCCTGACCAACCTAGTCTCTTTCTATGACCAGGTTACGAAACGCCTGGACACAGGAGGAGGGGTGGATGTCGTATACTTGGACTTCAGGAAGGCCTTCGATACGGTATCCCACCCCATACTGGTGAACAAATTAAGAGGCTGTGATGTGGATGACTGCACAGTCCGGTGGTTGGCGAATTGGCTAGAGAGTCGCACCCAAAGAGTCGTGGTAGATGGGTCGGTCTCGACCTGGAAGGGTGTGGGCAGTGGGGTCCCGCAGGGTTCGGTCCTTGGACCGATACTCTTTAATGTCTTCATCAGCGACTTGGACGTGGGAGTGAAATGTACTCTGTCCAAGTTTGCAGATGACACAAAGCTATGGGGAGAAGTGGACACACCGGAGGGCAGGGAACAGCTGCAGGCAGACCTGGATAGGCTGGACAAGTGGGCAGAAAACAACAGGATGCAGTTCAACAAGGAGAAATGCAAAGTGCTGCACCTAGGGAGGAAAAATGTCCAGCACACCTACAGCCTAGGGAATGACCTGCTGGGTGGCACAGAGGTGGAAAGGGATCTTGGAGTCCTAGTGGACTCCAAGTTGAACATGAGCCGGCAGTGTGACGAAGCCATCATAAAAGCCAATGGCACTTTATCGTGCATCAGCAGATGCATGAGAAATAGGTCCAGGGAGGTGATACTTCCCCTCTATAGGGCGTTGGTCAGACCGCAGTTGGAGTACTGCGTGCAATTCTGGATGCCACACTTCAAGAAGGATGCGGATAACCTGGAGAGGGTACAGCGAAGGGCAACTCGTATGGTCAAGGGCCTGCAGACCAAGCCCTACGAGGAGAGACTAGAGAAACTGGACCTTTTCAGCCTCCGCAAGAGAAGGTTGAGAGGCGACCTTGTGGCTGCCTATAAGTTCATCACGGGGGCACAGAAGGGAATTGGTGAGGATTTATTCACCAAGGCGCCCCCGGGGGTTACAAGAAACAATGGCCACAAGCTAGCAGAGAGCAGATTTAGATTGGACATTAGGAAGAACTTCTTCACAGTTCGAGTGGCCAAGGTCTGGAACGGGCTCCCAAGGGAGGTGGTGCTCTCCCCTACCCTGGGGGTCTTCAAGAGGAGGTTAGACGAGTATCTAGCTGGGGTCATCTAGACCCAGCACTCTTTCCTGCTTATGCAGGGGGTCGGACTTGATGATCTATTGAGGTCCCTTCCGACCCTAACATCTATGAATCTATGAATCTATACCTAGATTCATAGATTGTAAGGCCAGAAGGGACCTTGAAAGATCATCGGGCCCAGCCTCCTGCACCAAACAGGAAAGATAACTGGGGGTGAGTTGACCCCATCAAGGTGACTGTCTAGTCTCCTCTTGAAGATTTCCAGGGTAGGTGATTGCACCATCTCTGGAGGGAGCTTATTCCACAGTCTGGACACCCTGACTGAACAAGTTTTTCCTAATGTTGAGCCTGAATCGATCTTCTGGGAGTTTGTGGCCATTACTCCTGGTTTTCCCCTCAGGTGCCCTGGTGAACAGTTGGTCATCAAGCCCTTGATATACTCCCCTAGTGTAGTGGTAACTTACTACCAGGTACCCTCTCAGCCTTCTTTTACTCAGGCTGAAGAGTTCCATATCCCTAAGCCTTTCCTCGTATAGCTTGCCTTTTAAGACTCTGATCATACCGGTGGCTCTTCTTTGGACTCTCTCAAGCAAGTCCACATCCTTGTTAAAGTGTGGTGCCCAGAACTGGACACAGTACTCCAGCTGCAGCCTGACCAGTGCAGAGTAGAGTGGTAGAATCACCTCCTTGGTGAGTGTAACAGCTGTAACAGAACACAAGTTTGGCACACAAAACCAGCCTATACCTAGGTTGACCATATTATGGTTAAGGGAGTCCAGGATGGGGTAAGGGAATTTGGAACAGTGGGTGCTGCTACCATGCACGCAAGATATGCATGTATGTGCAAAATCATGTGCATGCGCGCACACCCCCCCTCCCCCGAATCCTGTAGCTCCCAGGAGCCCTGCTGGTGGGGTGGGGCAGGACGGCGCCAAAGTCCATGGTCAGGCTCCATGCCCCATGTGCAGAGGCTGGACTTGGATGGGAGTGCCCACCCCACCCCACCCTACCTCCAGCAGCCACCTGGGGCCACCAAGCACAGCTTGGGCCTTGGCATTAGGAGTATGAGGCTGCTGGTGATGGGTGGGCATCCCTGCTCACCCCAGACAGGTGCTGAACCTTAGCCCCCACCCCCTCCCCTACCTGCCCCAGGCAGGAGGAGCAATGTTAAGGGCAGCCCGCCCCCTTGCCTCCAGCTGCTGCTCAGGAGAAGCCAGGCCAGGCAGTGTGGGTGGTAGCAGCCTCTGCCTCTGCCTGAAGCAGCTGAATCTGGGACTTTTTCTTCCATTTACACCAAGCAGTTGGGATGCTGGGACGGCCTATACAAACTGAGGTTGTCTGGCTAGTCTGGGACATATGGTCATACTAAATGTACCCATAACAGAACAGAAATTTGGCACAGACAGACTGGTTTAAAAATGGTGGAGCCTTGTCTAAGATTTGCCTCCCCTACCAAAGGGCAAATGTGTGTTCTGTTCACGACTAATCTAAACTATACCACTTACAGAAAACCATGTACCTTAGACTGATTCTGCCTCAGGCTTTTTGAATGTCTGTACCTAGCCTTAATGTGTTCATAGTACAACCTCTCATGACTCAGCTGCAGCTGTAAGTGCTCAGCACTTCTTTAAGTGAAGCCTCAGATGTCTTGGGCTAGGTACTCTAAAATGACAACCCATAATCAGTGACTATCTGTTAAAACTTTGGTTTACATGCTTTGCCTACCATCATGTAAGACTTCAGAGGAAGGGAAAAATTCCAGTTCTCCAAGGTGATGCTTAGCTGTCTTAATGAAGAAGACTTACTTCTTCCCTGCCATTGACTGCCTGGTTTACTATACATCTCCCAACTCTGGTATTAATTAGTGATTTGTACTTTAGTACCATGTGATTTGTACTACAGGACCATGAGCCCTTTGTATTAGACTCTGTTAACACAGGGGAGTGGGGTAAGTGAAAGAGTGCTTCCCACGCTCCTGCAGGCCCTCCTCCCTCCTGCCCCAGGGCCAACCTATCCTATCCTGCAAAACTTGCAGCCACATGGGGCCCCACAGCCAAGGGGCCCCCTGCATCTGGCCGGTCACCTCTCCCCCACCAATGCTGCCACTGCTGTCTTCTTCAGCTGCTGCTTCCACCCCACCCCACCAACACCTGCATCTTCGCATCAGGAGACCCTAACCCCTGGCTGGACCTATCTGTCCCAGTTGTTCAGTTTACTTGCTCACACTCTGGAGTTTCCCCAACAAATAAGTTAGAAATCATACAATCCCTGTTTATTGGGCAACATTAGTTCATTCCCTACACTGAACCAAGACCAGGTCTTGTGGAAAAAAAATAGAATGTCATCAGGTAAGTAAAAATCTTAATTCATGTGGCTGAATTAATGCTATCAGGGCATTTTTTGTGTGTTTTCCAGAGGCCTAAGCAACCTGAGCAGCAATGGCACATAGGGCAGCATTACTGGCTACCAGCAGCATGGTGCTGGCTGGTCAAGCAAGATGCCACTAATGCGTCTTTTTTGTGTCACCCCCAAGGTTGGCATCTGGGACTGGTGTCCTGGTTATCCCCTGAGTTACGATGCTACTGGTATTTTCAGTTTAAGTGTTTGACTTTGTAACCTTACTTTAGGTGGTTTTATTTGTTTGTTTGTTCATTTTTCTTGATTATAATTTCATAGGTTTTTAAAAAAGCAAAAAAGAAAACAAATTCAGTCACGTGGAATCAGTTACTGTATCTGAATGTATAAGCAGGTTTTCCATTCAAAGCACAGACCTCTGCTGTTTCATAGTTGGTAGGTTCAGAAGGGACCTGAGAGGATCATCAAGTACGACCCCCTGCCATGGGCAGGAAAGAATGCTGGGGTCAAATGACCCTGGCTAGGTTTTCATCCAGCCTCCTTTTAAAGACCCCCAGGGTAGGAGCCAGCACCACTTCTCTTGGAAGTTGGTTCCAGATCCTAGCCACCCTGACTGTGAAGTAATGCCTCCTGATAGCTAGCCTGAACCTACCCTCTGCCACCTTGTGACCGTTCTTTCTTGTCACTCCTGGGAGTGTTCGGGGGAACAGGGACTCTCCCGATGCCTGCTGATCCCCTCTCACTAGTTTGTAAATGGCCACTAGATCCCCCCTCAGCCTTCTCTTCTGGAGGCTGAACAGGTTCAGGTCTCTCAGCCTCTCCTCGTAGGGCCTGCCCTACTGACCTCTGATCATGTGGGTGGCCCTCCTCTGGACCCTCTCCATGTTGTCCACATCCCTCCTGAAGTGCGGTGCCCAAAACTGGATGTAGTACTCCAACTGCGGCCTAACCAGTGTCGCATAGAGGGGGAGGATCACCTCCTTGGACCTGCTTGAGATGCATCTGTGGATGCATGACATGGTATAGTTGGCCTTCCTGACCATGTCCCCACACTGTTGGCCCATGTTCATATTGGCCTCAATAATGACTCCTAGATCCTTCTCTGCCTCTGCACTGATGAGAAGGGAGTTCCCCAGTGTGTAGGTATGCTGCTGGTTCTTCCTCCCCAGGTGCAGTACTCTGCACTTGTCAGTGTTGAAACCATCCTGTTCTCTTCCGTCCAACCCTGTAGCCTGTCCAGATCTGATTGCAGCCTATTCTTTCCTTCTAGCGTGCCCACTTCTCCCCACATCTTAGTGTCATCTGCAAATTTGAACAGGGTACATTTTACCCCTTTGTCCAAGTCGCTGATGAAGATGTTGAACAGTGCAGACCTGAGGACTGAGCCCTGCGGAACCCCACTGCCCACATCCCTCCAGGTCAAAAATGACCCACCCACCACCACTCTCTGGGTGCGGCCCTTCAGCCAGTTAGTGACCCATCTGACTATGTAGGCATCGACACCACAGTTGCCTAGGTTTTTAATGCGAATGGGGTCAGAGACCATGTCGAAGGCCTTCCTAAAGTCCAGAAAGACTATATCCACCACGACACCTGCATCCAGGGATTTGGTGATCTGGTCATAGAAGGCCACAGTTTGAGCAAACTATGACTAATAACAGTAATATGCTAATTGTGCAGCAATAAAGTATTCTTCCTGAATATTTAAAGTTGTTGATAAAGTTAAAATGAATTAAAAACAGGCTTTTGTAATAAATGCCACACAACCATAGCTGTAGTTGGTACAACTATCTCCGCAGGAGATATCTCCAACTGCTGGACAGAAGTCCTACATGCCTTCATTCATAGATTTCATAGATATTAGGGCTGAAAGGGACCTTGCAAGATCATCAGGTCCAGCCCCTTCCTAAGGGGCAGGAAGTCAGCTGGGGTCAAATGATCCCAGCAAGGTAAGCATCCAAGTGTTTCTTGAAAGTGTCCAGAATAGGTGCTTGCACCACCTCTGGGGGGAGTCTATTCCAGCCCCTGGGGACTCGAGCAATAAAGAAGTTTTTTCTTATGTCCAGACTAAAATGGTCTTCCAGGAGTCTGTAACCATTGGACCTTGTCTTCCCTTGCAGTGCCCTGGTGAACAGATGTTCTCCCAGCTCTTGATGCCACACCCCTTATGTACTTTTAGGCTGCCACCAAGTCACCCCTGAGCCTATGCTTTTGCAGGCTGAAAAGTCCTATGGCTCTTAGCCACTCATATGGCTTGCTCTCTTGTCCTCTAATCACTCATGTGGCTCTCCTCTGGATCCTGTCAGGCTTCTCCACATCTTTTCTGAATTGTGGAGCCCAGAATTGCAACTGTGGCCTCACCAAGTCACAGTAAAGTGGGAGGATGACTTCCTGGGTTTTGCTTGAGGTGCACTGGTAGATCCAAGCTAGAGTTTTGTTTGCTTTGCCAGCTGTGGCATCGTATCAGTGGTTCATGTTCATCTTGTGGTGGATCATGTTTGGCTGCGGCATCGTACTGGTGGATCATGTTCATCAAGTCTCTTTCAGTCATGGTTCTAGAAGGCGTTGTACTGCCAAGCCTATAGCATGATGTGGGTTGTTTCTCCCGAGGTGGAGCACCTTATATTTCTCCATGTTGAACACCATCAAATTTTGAGGGTGGATTCAAAGGTGGATTTTGGCTAAGATACATAACAGAATTAGCAGACGATGTAGCTATACCTTACATAAAAAAAGGGACAATTTCAGACCTGCTTAGGCAAGTATAAGTTTACTGAAGTCAAACAGGGCTAAAATCATATCCAAGTTGGCCCAAACAGCAAAGGCGATTACTTTATTCAAGCTGCATACGATGCTGCATTCTTATGAAGCTGTAAGGCTAATTTCTGGCTTTCTTCTGGCCAGAGTGTGGTTAACCTCAGGAAAACATAAGATTCCAATAACAGGAATTCATGTTTAGCCACTCTTGCCACTAACCAAATGCTAGCACTTTATTGGGAAGAACATGATATTATGAAAGTGGTCTTACAATGCTCAAAATATTTGTACCATGAGAATAATAACAATGTTATGGTATTCATTATATCCTGATACCTATTGCTTTATTGAAATAGCAGCTGAATATCCTTAGCAGCTTTACTGCTTTATACTTGCAGCCAGATTGGTTGTGTATGTGGGCATGTGCAGACATTACGTTTAGAACAACCTAGTTAGGGTTAGGTCAATCTAAATGCAAATGTGTGCAGACATTCGGGGGTGTAAATCAGGCCAAATATGGTGGGCCTGATCTAAGTTAGTTCACATGAGTAGGTGAACTAACTTAGATCAGGAGCAGGTTAACCAGCAAATAGCTGCACACCTTTGGAGTACAGCCCCAGGGATATAAAAACCCACCCCTTATCCCAGCCACATGGCAGCACTCTTCTTACCCACTGCCCCCACTCTGACTGGGCTATCTTTAGCCCCCTGGCTGCCACTTCCCTAGATGGACAAGCTCCCCCAGAGGCCTGCTAGCCCCACTCTCCGCTCCCCCAATCCCATATTCTCCAACTCTTGCAGACCTGCTACCCTGCATTATCCCTCCTCACCCTCCCCTTACCATGAGTTACTTTTACTTATACCAGATTCCTGGAGCAGCTCTTGGCATTGACTCCCAATCTGGTATCACAGGCTCAAAGTAAGCTATGTGACTGTAAACTGGATGCAGCACATGTTTGGATGTGCCCTAAATGAGCAACCAGCATGGAATATAAAAATCTGGCTTCAATCTGAATTGGGCAAAAACTGAGATTTTTAAGATTTTGCTTCCAAAATAGTTCCAAAAGATGCTTCCAAAAATAAATCATGTCCTTTAAAATATTTTATTTACATGAAAATGAAATGTTGCATTTAAGGTGAAAGTACCCTTTATTTGTATTATCAATACATCACTTTAATGCTACCATATAAATGTTAAAAAATCAAAGTGAAAAATTAGAAGAGTTTTCTTCTAAAAATGCCAAAAATGTTAATATTTTTTCAAAATGTCTTTCAATTTTTTAAAAATGAAATTACAGCAAAATTGACCTGATTCATAAAGTTTTGATTTTGATGGACATGCACTTTCTAGTATATATTTATGGGTAAAGTATTTCTCACCAGATCTATTCTTTGGTCAGAGCCTTGCAAGTTGTATACTGTCCTAGTAATTGTTCTGAAAGAGCTCACAGGCAGCACCCAGCCCAATCTAATGGTGTATGATGCACTGGAAACCCAGGCATGGGGAAGCTTGGGCTTAAAGGGCTTCCAACAGTCCATGTACTGTCCCTATTGCCTTTCTGCCACCTGGAACCACCCAGTAATGGGCTGCCCCTGAGACAGTGCAGAAAGGCAGCAGGAGGGCAGCTGGCTGTGTTGGCGGCTGGAGAAGGCAGAGGTGATGGTGCACGGGGACACATGCACAATTTTTTTTATCCACAATGGGACAATTTTCCCTGATTAAACTAAAATACATCAAAGGTGATCTACATTGCCACTCTCAAATAAATTTTTCATGAAAAAAATTCATGTCTGTGTCCATGATGACGCCATTATGTTAGACAAATGATGATTTCTCGTCACTTTTTGTCATGTGTATGTGGCCCCACCATCACATGTACAAACACTTTCAGATGTTATAATCCACTTGAAACCAGCAGCCAACCAGACATTAAGTCATTGACTACTACCCTCTGAGCCCAATGATCCAGTCAGTTTTCTATCCACCTTATAGTCCATTCATCCAACCTGAGAGAATATCGTGGTCAAATGTATCAAAGGTTTTGCTGAAGTTGAGGTATACCACATCCAGTGTTCTCCCCATATCCACAGAGCCAGTCAGCTTGTCATAGAAGGCAATCAGGTTGGTCAGGCATGACTTTCCCTCGGTGAATCTATGCAGACTGTTCTTTAATCGCCTTCATCACCAAGCGCTTAGAAATGGATGCCTTGAGGACAGGCTCCATGATTTTTCTAGAAACTAATGTGAGGCTGACCAGTCTTTAGTTTTCTGAACCTCCTACTTCTCTTTCTTAAAGATGGGCGTTATATTTGCCCTTTCCCAATATATTTGCCTTTTGTGTAAAGTATAGTTTAAATAGGAACTACGGATTTTTATCCCATTACCTGGATTAACTTTTGTGAGTCCATTGTTCCAATGGGTTTATTGCTTACCTGTTTGCCTCTCCCAGTACTGCTTCCCTTTTCCTCACTTGCCCTTCCTTCCTGGCTTTTGTATTCTAATCACTCTCTCTATTTATCCACGATCGGTTCTGTATGTGTCCTTTCACAGCAACATTCTCTCTCTCTGTGTATAGGCATAGACATAGGCAGACACACACATTGGTTAGTTTATAAGGTGAAATCTAGCCTTTTTTCCAGAAAAGATGACAAATCAGGAACTGCATTTTTTCCTTATTCGGACACCACTGCACGGAAATGCAATGAACACAAACCTCCATCTGGTTTTCTACACCATGAGTCTATGACCAGATATAACATGATATCCAATCACTTGTCTCCCATTTTTTTCTGTTACTTGATTAATATAAAATCATAGGGAAGGAAAGACTTGTATTTTTTCATCTATCTTTTGTAGTATCCTGTCCTATGTGATCCATCATTTTCTACCTGTACCAAGGGTAAATGGACAAATTATAGCCAGTGCAAGTCAATGTTTCATAGTTTCATAGTCGGTAGGGTCAGAAGGGACCTGAGGAGATCATCTAGTCCGACCCCCTGCTGTAGCAGGAAAGAGTACTGGGATCAAATGACCACAGCCAGATGTTCATCCAGCCTTTTTTTAAAGACCCCCAGGGTAGGAGCCAGCACCACTTCTTTTGGAAGTTGCTTCCATGTCGTAGCCGCCCTGACAGTGAAATAGCGCCTCCTAATGTCTAGCCTAAAACTACCCTCCACTAGCTTGTGTCCATTGTTTCTTGTAACTCCCGGGAGTGCTTCGGGGATCAGGGACTCTCCCAATGCTTGCTGGTCCCCCTTGACTAGTTTGTAGACTGCCACTAGATCCCCTCTCATCCTTCTCTTTTGGAGGCTGAACAGGTTCAGGTCCCTCAGTCTCTCCTTGTAGGGCCTGCCCTGCTGCCCCCTGATCATGCGGGTGGCCCTCCTTTGGACCCTCTCCATATTGGCCACACCCCTCCTGAACTGCGGCACCCAGAACTGGATGCAGTACTCCAACTGCGGCCTGACCAATGTTGCATAGAGGGAGAGGATCACCTCCTTGGACCTGCTTACCTGTGGATGCACGACAAGGTATGGTTGGCCTTCCTGACCACGTCCCCACACTGTCGGCCCATGTTCATTGTGGCATCAATGATGACTCCAAGATCCTTTTCTGTCTCTACATTGGCGAGAAGGGAGTTCCCCAGCCTGTAGGTGTGCCACTGGTTCTTCCTCCCCAGGTGCATTACCCTGCACTTGTCAGTGTTGAACCCCATTGTTTCTTATGTACCTTAGTTATTTCCAGCTCTTAGTCCAAAAAAATAACTGTGGTTTGGGAGCTGTAGGTTAATACAGACCTTTTAATGGCAGCCTTTTTGTAATGTTAACTCATCTTGCAAGATGTTACCAGCAGTTCAAACTATAGCACAGTAAAAATAACTTTGTTGTGTAATCCTCTGACTCTGAAACCTTACAGATGACTACCTGGAAACTCAATGATAAAAATATACATTTAAAGTAGTGGAATAAACCAGAAAATATTGCATGTCTTAATATAAGCAAACTCTTCCATCCATGGACAATAAGTGTGTGTGTGTGTGTGAGATTCAGTGAGTCTCCGACAATTTAGCACAATTCACAACTTTATCTTCAAGATTTACCACATAATTCATTCCTAATTCATTGTATACCAAGGTACAGCTGCATGTTTAATCTTGATCATGTATTAGATGTCGGTTAAAGAAATCTGGAGAAACAGAAGGCCTAGAAATGTTCTGAACTACATAGAAAATACCCATTCAAGCCACATGGATGTATACACTTTGGTTGTACAGTGCTACTTGTAGATTCTGCAACCTGTGGAGTCAGAGGGGATTTTTCCATAGGACCAGGACTTAAGAAAATGACCCTCTTCAGGAACGTTTTTGTATAAACAAGATGTTAAATTCATTCCTGTTTCCATGACTTGAATGGTGCTGATTCCAAACCATACATAAATGAGTATATGTAAGCGTTAGGTAGATAAAAGTCCTTTGACTTTTGACCTATACACTTTATAACACAGTAGGACTGGAAGGAACCTCCTTTTGAGGTTGTAGGCCAGAATGACCCGGGTCAGGTCAGAGGTGGCAAGCACTAAGACCTGCCTGCCACCATTGTTTTTGCATGGCACCACAGCCTCTGCTTTTCTCTGTAATGACAGAGAGTGACCACCATGTGTGTGTCTCCCCCCCACCCCGCAACATCTGCCCTCTCCATTGCTTAAGCCCCACCTCCATGAACCAGATCAAATAGAGTCATGGGCCAGATCTGGCCTATAGCTCATTGTTTGCTGACCCATGTCCTAGGTCATCATGTCCACTCCTTTGCTGTTTCAGACACCATGTCCTATTATCCCTTCCAGCAATTTAGCAAGTGTCCTCTTAAAAGTAATTGGGGGTTTGTGTCCTATGTACTTTTATTGGAAGGCTCTGCCAGATTCCAGTTACTGATTAGGAACCTTCCTCTAATTTTCAATCTAAGTGTTTCAAAGCCAATTTATATTTATTTGTTCTTGTGCTAACTTTGACCCTTTATCCTGGATGTGGGGGTGAAGAGCTCACTGGCCAAGTTTGCAGATGACACCAAGTTATGGGGGAGCATGGTCACATTTGAAGATAGGCTACAGATACAGGTGGACCTAGACAGGCTAGCAAGTTGTGCAGATCAGAATCTGATGAAGTTCAACGTCGAGAAATGTAAAGTGCTCCACCTCAGAAAGAGCAACCCCCAACACTCCTACAGGCTTGATGGCAACAAACTGACTAGCACCATGAATGAAAGGGACCAGGGAGTAATAATAGACCACAGTATGAATATGAGCTGGCACTGTGATGTTGTAGCCAGTAGGGCAAATAATATTCTGGCATGCACCAATCAATGCATCTCCAGCAAAACCAAGGAGGTGATTCTTCCGCTTTACTCAGCACTGTTGAGACCGCAGCTGGAGCACCATACTTTAACAAGGACATGGACAAGCTTGAGAGAGCCCAAAGAAGAGCCACCCATATGATCGGGGTCTTAAAAGGCAAGCCATACAGGAAAAGGCTGAGGGATCTGGGACCCTTCAGCCTGAGGAAAAGAAGGCTGAGACGGGACCTGGTAGCACCTTATTGCTACACTAGGGGAGTACATCAAGGGCTTGGTGAGCAACTGTTCACCAGGACACCCAAGGGGAAAACCAGGAGTAATGGCCACAAACTCCTGGAAAATCAATTCAGGCTCAACATTAGGGGAAACTTCTTCACAGTTAGGGTGCCCAGACTGTGGAATAGGCTCCCTCCAGAGGTGGTGCAATCACCTACCCTAGAAATCTTCAAGAGGAGACTAGACATTCACCTTGATGGGGTCACTGGACCCCCAGTTATCTTTCCTGCCTGGTGCAGGGGGATGCACCTGATGAACTTTCAAGGTCTCTTCTGGCCTTACAATCTATAGGTGCAACCACACATGCAAGCACTTGTGCTTGCAGCAGCTCAAATAGAAGCAGTGCAAATTTGAGCTGGGGCTTTTTGCCTCAGCACATGTGCTCAGACATGCACTTTGTTGTGGAGCAAATTGTGCCACTTGGGGCAAAATAATCCTGCCTGGCTCCTCCCAGATCTGCAGCCAGGGGGAGCTAAAGCCTGGGGCCAGCACCCGTGCTGTCCCCAGCAGTATAAAAAGCTGCCCTGTCCTGGCCCCATCCATACAAAAAGCTGCCCTGGCAAGCAGTTGAGTGCTATTCACTCTCAGGAGCTTCTGGGGCCCAGGCACTTGGTACCTGGAGACGCTACCCTTTGTGCCAGCTGAACTGTTGCAGCAGTATCCCAAATCCATTTTTAAAAATACCACAAAATCCATGTTCTTCCACAATTAGAACAAAAGACCACTCTACACACACACACACACACACACACACACACACACATATCTAGAGAGAGAGGAATCAGTTGGGCAATGCTTTATTATTATATTTAAAATGTTAAAGCAGTTTGGAGGCCTACCAGCGTCTCTGTCATCATGCTAAAATAAATTCTAAATACCTATATGTGTTGATGTGTTCTTTTGGTTTTCCTTGCACATGATGGGTATGTCATGGAGGGATGTGGTGTTTGCAGGAAGGGGGTGGGAATGGGTGTGGGGGAAGGTGGGTGGGTGTGTGTGTGTGGAGGGATGTGGGTGGGTGTATGGATAGGTGTGGGGCAATTGCTGAGGGGACTGTGGGTGTGGGGGACCTTGTGGGGGGGCTTCTCAGGAGGGGTGGGTCCCCTGGCCCCCACAGGGTACAGCACCCCCCCACAGCACATGGACTGCCTCCCCATCTCCCCCTGAAGTGCCACAGACCCCCCTCTCAGGGTCTCAGGCACCCTGGAGGGTCATAGCCCCCCCCCCACCCAGGGCCCATAACTTCCCTTTCACAGCAGCAGTGGGAGTTGGGTGCTCTGAGCCTGCTGCTGCCAGCTCCCAGCTCTTGGGGACTGTGCATTGAGCCCAGGCAGGTCTGGGCTGGGCCCATGGCAGCAGGACCAGGCACAGTACACAGGGACCACGTGCCAAGCTCAGCCGGGTCCTGCCAGCCCTGGGGCAGCTCATGCCACCTGGCCAGGGGCAGAGGGAATGGCCTGGCCAGGTGGCAGAGCAGCCCCAGGACTGGAAGGACCCAACTGGGCTCTGCCAAGTCCTGCCTCTGCCCCACTGTGCCTGTGGGGAGGTGGTGCATGGTAGGACCCAGCCCAGCCCTATGCAGCTCGCTAGTCCGGGTTTGCACCAGAGCAGGTCACACGGCTTCGGGAGGTGTGGCTCCCATGCGTGCCTCCCAGAACTGTGCAACCCGCTCTGATGCAAAGCCGGATTAGTGAGCTGAACCAGTCTAGGCCAAGTCCCTCCAAGGCTGCTCTGGCCACTCGCCCCCTGCAGCCCTGAGGACATTCCCTCGTGCCACTCCCAAACCCCTCCACACCCATAACTCCCCTCCTCCCCCCATTCCCAACTTACCTTGGACAGTGCCAGGGACAGCAGGAGCACCAAAGAGACACTCTGGCCAAAACCAGAGTGTCTCTTCTGGAGGACTGACTCCTGCGCTGCCTCCAGGCATGGTCTGGGACCGTTCCTTGCTCTGCTGTTCTGTGGAGCAGTTATTTAAGACCCCTGGATATCCAGGGGTCTAATTTTGTCCCTGCGCTGCAAGCTTGCAATGCGGGGAACATTTTTTCATTCCCGCATGTGCCTCTTGACCTGTCTCAAAGGGGTTTGAGATGGGGCAAGAGGCACGTGCATGCTTATCTGGATGTGCCCTATGAATCTATGAATAGAGCTTTCCTCTTGGTATTTACACCCATGATGTATTTATTCCCTCCCAGATTTCCTTTTGCTAAGCTAAACAAGCCAAGTTCTTCTCATCTCCTCTCTAAAACATATTCTCTGATCATTCTAGTATCCCCAATCTGCTCATGTTTCAGTTTCAATTGGTTGTTTTTTAATATGGGTGATAAGAATTGTATACAGTATTTCAGAGGAGTTTTTACAAGGGCTTCAAATAATTGTGCTAATCTTTCTCTCTCTCTCTACTGGAAATATGGTATCTAATGCATCCTAGATTTGCATTTGCCTTTTTCTTGGCTTCATCCCTTTGGTGATTCAGTGATTCATATTATTGTGCATTCAGCTGGTACATCCAGGTCCTTCTCCACTGTAATTATGGACAAATATGCTCTTACTGTCTTAAAAAGGGGCAGGGGAGTGGCTGCTCAGGACTGTGAAGCAACTGTTATACTCTAGCTGTGGCATATGAATGATTCTGCAGGGTTGTGAGCTGAATTGCCCCAACTTTGACCCTGGATAAAGCACGATTAAAGTTGGAGCAGTCTTGCTACACGTGCATTGCTGTGGAATCATGCCCATGTAACAGTTGCAGCATAACAGCAGCTGTGCGTGCCTAAGCAGTAGCTTGCCCTCTGCTTCTGAAGCCACTGCAAGCATGTTTGTCTGGTATACCCTCAGTTTATTTCCAAGAGTTTCTTACTGACTACATCCTAAACTCCAGCTGAAGGAGGTAAAGTCCTATCACTAACTGTATCACCCACCTGACTACATTTCTCTTTGCTGCCCAGCCCTCTGGCCACTTATACTCCCTTTATCCATTTCCATTCTCTCATTTATCTGCCTTGCTGTGTATGGAAATTCTCTCAGAGCTTTCTCTCCTCATTTCTGAGCTTTTAGCATTCACACCAGCCTTGATCCCAGGAGGCTATTTCCCAAGTGCCCATATGGAGTCCATCCTCTTTCAGTGAATGAATCCTAGTGAATGAAACATTCCTTACAGAGCTAATTCTTGATTATGCACAGAGAGGATGGAGAAAAATGCAGCTCTTACACTGATTGGCATCCTGCAATGGTTTTGCCATCCAAATGACTCTGAATTTGGCAGCGGATTTGCTGAATGCTGCTCTAGGCTGAAGCATCTGCTTTGGCTGTGCAAACAGTGGAAGTTTTCACAGCTGCCAGAGTGGGCTCCGTTTACTCCTGATTTTACATGCTTCTTAAGAGCTAGTCTATTGAGCAACAGTGCATTACTTTAACATAAGACTTACAAAAAGTGGTTTCTGTGCTTTGGAGTCCCATATGCATGCTATCTCAACAGTAAGGAAGAACTGAACAGGAAAGACAGTCTGGTGGGCAATATGTCTCACTTGTTCCATTTTTCAGAATATGTCTCAATGAGGAAAACCCAATTTCAATGTTCACAACAAAAGGGTGGCTGATCAAAAGATATATAGAGACATCAACAGTTAAGTCTCTGTCTCCTGAAGACAGCTGTTGTCCTGACTGACCCAGAAACTCATCAGGAGCTCATTCTGTTCATTACACTTCCAGGATAAGTGTGATTCAAAATTACTTTATCATAGGGAATGTCTATATTGCACAGAGCAGTGAAGGGTAAAGATGCCCCAGTACCTCATGTATCCATGTTAGCGTGGAGCTCCACTTAGGCCAATTTACCCTACTAGCCTGGATGGAGCTCCAAGTTGTCTCAGCGAGGCTCCTTCTGGTACATGGATTAGCAGGAGTACAATATGTTGTGCACTCTAACAGGCCAGCAGTATCTGAGCTGTTGAAGTGCATTGCTGATGTGATTAAATTAAATGTAAACCATTTCAATAACAGAGTGATTTAAAGCAAATAAACAGCACAAAGCAAACTGATCTCATAACCTTGTTTGAAGAAGACACCAAAGAAACTGTTTGTATCTGTTTTTAGTGCTTGACATTAGCAGTAATTCCATATACATGTAAATATTAAAGTCTTGATTCTCCATTCATTCCTAATGTTTTCCATGGAATAACTCCTGTTTTGCACAAATGCAGAATCAGGCTTTAGATCACTTAACTTTCAACAATGTTCTTTTCTGTTTTCCCAGTACATTGTCCTATCCACCACTCTCCTTGACTCTTTCAATTGTTTTTCAGTGGTAAACTAGTGGCTACCAAGCAAAAAAACTTTCCCCAGCATATTGTACCTATTTTAATGGCTACAGTTTTTTTCTACAGCTCCAGAGCCCTACCTGCTATGCTCCATGCCAAAGAACGCTCCCAGTTTACTTAATTGTAAGTGGTACCTGGACAATCCAGTCAAATGTGATGCTAGCCCAGGGGCAGGCAAAATTTGGCCCACAGGATGGATCTGGCCTACCAGGCATTTTAATCTGGCCTGTGGTACCCACCAACTAATTGTAACCTACCCAGCTCTTCTGCCCATGAGGGTGGGAGTGAGGTGCCCACATATACACACCCCTGCCAACATACCCTATTGTGCCTTGCATCCACCCTCATGGGCAGAAGGGCCTGGCCTGGCCAGCCCACAGCTTCTGGGCAGGGCTGCTGCTGCCACTGCTGCAGCCACTGGGGGACCAGCTCAGCTTCCCTGGTGTCCCACTTGTACTGGGCAGCAAGTAGAGAAGCAGTGGGAGTGGGAGCAGGGGCTGAAGCAGGAGCTGCAGATGGGGGGGAGCATGGAGTGTGAGGCTGGGCCTGACAGGAACGTGGAACCCTCGCCCAGGGGCTGGCAGTAGTGCAGAGTTCAGCTGGGCAGGCTGTGGGTATGAGGGAGGGTGAGGGGGGTATGAGGACCCCCCCATCACACTCCCTGCATTGCATACAGCCCTGGCAGGCATGGCGGCGGCAGCAGCAGCAGCAGGCAGGTGGTAGGCAGCTGGCTCCAACATGTGGAACTTCCCTCCTGTGATGCATGAGTGCAGGGACTGCACATGCACAGTGGGGAGCACCAGCGATAGAGGTGACCTGGCAGGGTCTATGCCCCTTGCCACAATGTGCAATGCTAGCTGGAGCTATGCACTGACAGGTGGTAGCACCTGTGCTGGGCATGAGCACCCTGAGTGCCCCTGCCTGCTGCTGCTGCACGCTGAAGGCAGTGCAAGGGGTCCCCACAGCCCCCCTCCCTCCCCCACACCCCACCACTCATACACTCCACATCCCACCACACCCAACCATACCCCACACACAATATACAAGACTAAGAGTTTATTTTTGAGTCATTATGCAACCACCTCTATATAGACAACACAAACACAAATCCTGACAAAAATGTTTTTTGTAATAAAATTAAAATATGTTCTAGTAGGTGTTTGAGTTTTGGCATATGATTTGTTTTTTTCTAGTTCTAAGAAAAATATGCGCCCCCCCCCCACCCAAAAGAAGTATTTCTGGGGAGCAAGGGGAGGAACTTCTGGTGGTAAAGGTCAGGGGTTAGGGGAGGGACTTCAGGTCTCAAGATGCTGACCAAGGGGTGGGGTAACTGTCCAGGGTGGGGCTACCCATGCAGCCCTCAAAAGCTCACCAAACCTTGTTAAGTGGCCCTCCACCAGAAATAATTGCCGGCCCCAGTGCTAGCTACATCACCCCTGTATGTTCCATTGGCAATAGCATAATGTGGAGGGTCAACCTGGCATGCCTTCCAGGTGCTGCCTAAAGGGAGGGATACCAGAAGACTGTGGGAGGAGTTTCACTGTCCTGTCCCACGCTCCTCCTGTAGAGAGAGTGGTAGGAAACAGATGTTACACTTTACCTCTATTCTTGCCAAAATTAGCATAATTTGCCCTCTCATCATAGGCTTCAGTGGCAAAAAATGGGGTAAATATAGAACCTTGTAGAGAACTACAATTTCCAAAATGCCTTGTACCTCTTGGCACACACTTTGTGGCCATGCTTTCATGAACTACCTCATACTGAATATAGAAGAAGTGGGGAAAGGGTGAGAGAGGACTGCAGTGAGCATATTTTTTGGAGGTTGTACTTCTAGCCATTGGCTATGGATCCCGGTGTGTCTTAGCCATGCCAACCCTCTGGGCCACCAGACTCAGGAAGACCTTTACCATTTTACTTTACTTTTGAAAACAGTGGTAACATATTTATCAAAATTAAACTAGATAGGTGATACAGATAACCAGAACAGATTCATTTAAGTAACTGTAATAATATCTGAATAAAATTATTTAAATAAATAATATTTATAAGCCCTAATAAAAATATAAAAATACTGGTATTTTCTAACTTGGCTGAGAAACTGGAGCTTTCAGGTTTCTGCATCCTCCCTTTTATTCATACAAGCCTCTGTTCTAGATTTGCCTCTGTTAATGACTATATGAAATATGGCTAGTGGGGAAAAGTTCAGTTGGAAGCCACTGAACTGACTCAGGGTAAGCACCAAGGCCACCTTCTGGAAGAAGTCCTTATAAATCCTTAAGTTCATTTATCAAGCTGTGTATATTTATCCAAACAAAGCCAAGCGGGGTTCATTTGGCCACTTTGGTTGTTGCCCTGAGGGGTCAGGCCAATGCTCAGGATCTCAATATTGTGTTTTTAGACAGGAGGGCGTGGTGTACAATTGCACATGCACACATAAAAATCAATTAAGCACACATACAGTCACTAGGTGCATACACCCCTACTAGGCATACACACTCACACTAACAACTCAGATACACACATATTCAAAATAACCAGTCTAGGTTCATGCACACCTATCACCAGTTTAAGCCCATACACGCCACATGCATCAAATTTAGACAGAATCAGTTCCCAGTTACCAACACCTGCACATACATAGATTACTAATTCATATACCACACACACACAATGATATCTATATATGTATATATATGTGAATTCACTAATTCACACACATACCATCCACCTACACATACACACAGGTGAGTTCCTAAATTGGGTGTTGTGATGTGTATGTATGTATGTGCTTGGTGTACTTGGGATACCTGGGAAAAGGTTAAGGTAAGAAAGTAGAAGTGTAGGGAGTGAACGTTACCAGGACTGGGATTAAAACCAGTAGACTAGAGGGGCCTGGGCTGAAGAACTGAGGCTCAGGGGTAACTTTAGGCTAATTGATCTTAATTGATTAAAAGACAATGCCCAAAGCCAGGGGAGATGCTGGCACAGAGGCTGGGACCGGACCCAGAGCTACAGGGGAGCTGAAAAGGTAGGTGGGGAGAGGGAAAATGGGACTACGGGAAAGTGTGGGTGTTAAAGAGGGGCTCTGGGTATGGAGAGCCAGAGGATGGCTCCGGGGCAGCTAGAGAAGTTGCAGGAAGCAGCAGTAGGTGCTGGGAGCTGAAGAAAACTGCAGGACAGCCATGAGAAGCTGGGAAGCTGGTGTGGGGGAGGACTACAGAAGGTGTGGGGGAAGCCTGAAAACAGAGACGGACAGCAGAAAATTACAGGAAAAGCAGCAGGAGAGACTGAAAGGTGGCAGGGCAGCAGGAAAGCAGAAAAAGGCAGCAGAAAGTCACAGGGAAAAGGCAGTAGGAGCAGAGGGAGAGCAGAAAATCACAGGAAAAGTGGCAGGAGAGACTGAAAGGTGGCAGGGCAGTGGGAAAGCAGAGAATGGCAGCAGAAAGTCACAGGGAAAAGGCAGTAGATGGCATGGGAGGCTGAAAGGCAGCAGGGACAGAAGGAGAGGCTGAGAGGTGGCAGAAAAGGGGAGACGGAATTGGGAGGAGATCAGGAAACTAGCAGAGAGGGTTGGGGGCTGGAGCTGAGAGAGAGAGAGAGAGAGAGAGAACAAGGCTGGAATTTAAGATAGGGAAGGGACGGGAATTCATTATAACATAACCCCAACTTGGGGTTGCAAATGACAGTGGTTTTATTGAACAGGGGAGATGGTGACACAATGTCTTATTGGTTCCCTTGCGCGCGCGCGCGCGCACGCACGCACGCAATGGCAGCAGGGGTTAGAGAGGCTTGGTGCAGGGGCTGAAGTCCACTGAAGTCAATCGATGGGCAGCTGGGTGACAGCGACTATGAGCTGATCACCTTCACCATCCACCGTAAAGCTGGCAAGTCAGTCAGCAACATTGAAGTCCTTGACTTCAGGAAAGCTGACTTTGACAAGCTCAGGAGGCTTGTCAGTGAGGCCCTAAGGGACCACAACCCCAGGGGGAGGGGAGTTCAGGAAGAGTGGTTGCTCCTCAAGGGAGCGATCCTCAATGCACAAGCTAATTCTAGTCCATCTCGGAGGAAAGGCAGCAAGAGGGCACAGCAGCCCCCCTGGCTCTCCAGGGACCTAGCAGACCTCCTGAAGCTAAAAAGAAAGGCCTACAAAGGATGGAGGATGGGATTCCACTCCAAGGAGGATTATTCTGCACTGGTCCAGTCCTGCAGGGAGCAAACCAGGAAAGCCAAGGCTGCAACTGAACTCCAACTAGCTTTGAGCATCAAGCACAATAAAAAGTCCTTTTTCAGATATGTGGGGAGCTAGAGGAAAATCAAGGGCGACATTGCACCCCTGCTGAACCAGATGGGACAACTGACAACTGATGCCCAGGAAAAAGCCAACCTATTAAATGGGTACTTTGCATCGGTCTTTCCTCAGTCCCATGGGACGCCCATGCCCGCTACAGGACAGGGAGGTCCGGGTGAGGGAGATCCCTAGCCCTCCATCAATGCTGACCTTGTGAAGGAACACCTTGAGAGGCTGGATACCTTCAAGTCAGCTGTCCCTGACAATCTACACCCCAGGGTACTCAAGGAGCTGGCGAGCATCATAGCCCAGCCTCTAGTGCGGATCTTTGAAAACTCTTGGCACTCTGGTGTAGTGCCCGCAGACTGGAAGAAGGCCAATGTGGTGCCTATCTTCAAGAAAGGGAGGAAAGTGGATCCAACTAACTATAGGCCCATTAGCCTGGCTTCTATCCTGGGGAAGATCTTAGAAAAGTTTATTAAAGAGGCCATCCTTAATGGACTGGCCGACGCCAACATCTTAAGGGATAGCCAGCATGGGTTTGTTGCAGGTAGGTCTTGCTTGACCAATCTCATTTCCCTCTACGACCAGGTGACCTATCACCTGGACAAGGGAGAAGAGATTGATGTCATATATCTTGACTTCAAAAAAACCTTTGAACTGGTATCCCATTATCACCTCTTCATAAAACTTGCCAATTGTGGCCTTAGGTCCACCACGATCCACTGGCTGGGAAATTGGCTGCATGGTCAGACCCAGAGGGTGGCAATTGATGGAAGTCGATGGTCATGGTGCCCTGTGACCAGTGGGGTCCCCCAAGGCTCTGTCCTTGGACCCATATTGTTCAACATCTTCATTAATGATGTGGACATTGGAGTCAGAAGCGGACTGGCCAAGTTCGCTGATGACACCAAACTTTGGGGCAAAGCATCTGAAGACAGGAGGGCGATCCAGGCTGACCTGGACAGGCTCGGCAAATGTGTGGACAAGAACCTGATGGTGTTTAACACTGAAAAATGCAAGGTTCTCCACCTTGGGGGGGAAAAACCTGCAGCATCCTTATAGGTTCGTCAGTGCTACACTGGCTAGCACTACAGAAGAAAGAGACTTGGGGGTCATGATTGACCACAAGATGAACATGAGCCTGCAGTGCGATGCTGCACGCTGGCTTGCATCCATAGATGCTTCTCAAGCAAATCCCGGAACATCATTCTTTCTTTGTACTTGGCCTCGGTGAGGCTGCAGCTGGAGTACTGAGTACAGTTTTGGGCCCCACAATTCAGAAAGGATGTGGAGAAGCTTGAGAGAGTCCAGAGAAGAGCCACGTGCATGATCAGAGGTCAGAAAAACAGACCTTACAATGACAGGCTGAGATCTGTGAGGCTCTTTAGCCTGGAAAAGCGCAGGCTCAGGGGTGATCTGATGGCCACCTATAAGTTTATCAGGGGTGACCATCAGTATCTGGAGGAACGTTTATTCACCAGAGCACCCCAAGGGATGACGAGGTCTAATAGTTATAAACTACTGCAATACCGTTTCAGGCTGGACATAAGGAAGAATTTCTTCACTGTCCAAGCCCCCAAGTTCTGAAATAGCCTGCCATCAGAGGTGGTTCAAGCACCTACATTGAACACCTTCAAGAGTAAATTGGATGCTTATCTCGCTGGGAGCCTATGACCCCAACTGACTTCCTGTCCTTCAGTCAAGGGGCTGGACTCGATGATCTTCTGAGGTCCCTTCCAGTAATAATGTCTATGAAATCTATGACGTCCAGGAGGAAAGAGAGAGACAGAGAGTCCAAATTGTAGGAGGAGGTATGCAGGTAATATCTACCTATCCCAGGCTGGAAGTTGATCCTTGATGGCCAGTCGGGGTCTCCTTCAGCTCAGTGATGTCCAGTGGGAGTCGTCGGCAGGGCCTCTGGGGTGGATAGGTGACGTGAAGCTGGTCTGGTCCGGATGGAAATGGCATTCCCACTGGGTCTGTCTTCGCTGCCCCTTTTTATAGAGGCAGACCTTGTGTGACCCTAGTGACAGGAGGCATGTCCAGGCAAGGGTCATCCCCTGGCATACTGAGCATGTGTGCTCCATGCAGGGATGTGCAGTTTCAGGTACAATGGTAGAGTTGCTGGGTCTGCAGGGTCTTTTGTCTTTCAAATGCTGGGTTCTTGTCTCTGTTCCTGGGTGAGGTCCGTGGTTCCTGGATGAATCAATGTGAGGTGATGGCCCAGTCATTACAGGCCATTCAGTAGAGGCCTGCTACCATTGTATTTCAATCATTCCCAATCACTCTCATTCATCCGGGAACCAATTTACACGGGAGGGGTACGTGACTCATATAGTCGCGACACAGGGGATGCCCGGGCAGAGGACACATGATGGAGGCTTCACATATAAAATGGAAACTTGACATGACTTTGGTTCACTTACAAACACAGGCCTAAACCATACAATATCCTTATAAAACAATAAAAATCAATACAAAAATGATAATAATACAATATACAACAGTAAAAATCAATACAAACCTAATAATTATACAATATAAAAGAGTGGATATCCAAAACCAAAAACTTGCTACCAAAATAAAAATGTTAAAGCTTATCCTAAGTCTGAGCTCACTTATACTTATCTATAGGGAATAGAGAGGGAGAGGAAAAGTCAGAAATAGTTGGGGGAGGGAATGCATATCTATCATATGTATATATGTATATTATATATGTATGTGTATGTATGTATATATATATATGTGTGTGTGTGTGTGTGTGTGTGTGTGTGTGTGTGTGTGTGTATTTAAAAAGAAAAACGGGGGGTTTTGCTACATGGTGACTCTAGATAATGTTGGACTGACTGTAGTTTCTGTGCCTACAATGGGAAATCACAGTTTGATTCCAAAGACAGAGACTGAAAAACAACTACCACATTAAAGGAAGGCAGCAGGCGTGCAAATTACCTACTTCTGACCTGGGGAAATAGCAATGAAAAATAACAACGCAGGACTCTTTTGAGGCTCTGTAATTGGAATGAGTATACTTTAAATCTTTTAATGAGGATGTATTGGAGGGCAAATCTGGTGCCAGCAGCCATGCTAATTCCTACTCCAATACTCTCCAGATTTATAAATCATGGTTAGGTACAGACGTTCAAAAAACCCAGGCAGAATCTATCTAAGTTACGTGGGTTTTTTGTTAGTGGCATGGTTTAGATCAGTAACAAACAAAACACACATTGACCCTTTGGAGATAGGGGGAGGGCAGAGGGAAGCAAATCTTAGATCAGGTTCCATCATTTTATAATCAATCTATGTGCCGAACTTCTGTTCTGTTATGGGTATAGACCAGCTTCCAATCACTTATACCTATAAAAGGATAATATCTGTATCTGGCCCCAGTGTCCGTTGAATTCAATGGGCCAATCCAGTGCCCACAACATTTTAATGAGAAGGATCCCTTTGACTTATGTTGGTGCTGAATCAGGTCCTCACTGCAGAGAGGTACAATTAGTACAAATACGTGGGGGGAAAAAATACTCAGTGGGCACATCTACATGTTCAATTAATGTTACTGAATAAAGTAATTCAATTGAACTAATTCAGACCTCAAGGTTTTATAGATTCATAGATTGTAGAGTTGGAAGGGACCACAATGGATCATCGTGTCCGACTCCCTGCCCCTGGCAGGAAAGAGGACCGAGGTCAGATGCCCCCAGCCAGGTGACTATCTAGCCTCCTCTTGAAGATCTCCAAGCTAGGTGATAGCACCACCTCTCTTGGAAGCCCATTCCAGATCCTGCCCACCCTTACTGTGAAAAATTTCTTCCTAATATCTAAACTAAATCCACTAGTTTACACCCGTTATTCCTAGTCACTCCCTGGGGCGCCCTAGTAAACAGCGCTTCCCCTATTCCTCGTTGACCTCCCCTAATAAATTTATAGGCAGCCACAAGATCTCCCCTCAGCCGTCCCTTGTGAAGGCTAAAGAGATTCAGCTTTCTCAACCTCCCCCCGTAGGGTCTATCACGAAAGCCACTAATCATGCGAGTGACCCTCCTCTGGACCCTCTTGAGATTCCCTGCGTCCCTCTTGAAGCGTGGTGCCCAAAACTGGACACAGTACTCCAACTGCGGCCTGACCAGTGCCGCATAGAGGGGGAGCATCACCTCCTTTGTTCTATTAGTCATGCACCTGCTAATGCACGACAAGGTGCGATTGGCCTTGTTGATGACCTTGTTACACTGCCGGCTCATGTTCTTCTTGGAGTCAATTATGACTCCAAGATCCCTTTCTGCCTCCAAGCTGCTGAGAAGGACACTCCCCAACCTATAGGTGTTCTGGGGGTTCCTCCTTCCCAGGTGGAGTACCTTACATTTATCTTTATTAAATTGAATCCTATTTCTCTCTGCCCATTGATCCAACCTGTCCAGGTCAGTCTGAATCTGCTCCCTGTCCTCTGGTGTACTAACTTTGCCCCATAACTTGGTATCATCAGCGAACTTGGAGAGGGTGCTCTCCATGCCCCCGTCCAAATCGCTGAAGATACTAAATAATATTGGTCCGAGGACCAAACCCTGCGGGACCCCACTGCCCACCTCCCTCCAGGCCGAGAAGGAGCCAGCCACCACCACTCTCTGGGTACGGTCCCTAAGCCAGTTGGCCACCCACCTGATCGTGTAGGTGTCCACTCCACAGTCTGCTAGCTTCCCAATGAGGATAGGGCGTGAAACTGTGTCGAAGGCCTTCCTAAAATCCAGGAAGATGACATCAGCTTCCACTCCCATGTCCAGGCAGTGTGTGACCTGGTCATAGAAGGCTACAAGGTTTGTCAGGCAGGATCTACACCTGTGACAAACCCATGCTAGTTTCCCCTCAGCATCGTTTCCCCTGCTGGGCCTGCACAAATGTGTTCCTTGATTATTTTCTCTAGCATTTTCCCAGGAATAGAGGTAAGACTTACTGGTCTGAAATTACCCGGCTCATCCCTTCTCCCTTTCTTGAAAATGGGCACCACATTGGCCCTTCTCCAGTCCTCAGGGACCTTGCCAGAGCACCACGAGTGCTTGAACGGCTGTACCAGTGGCTCAGCTATTACACTGGCCAATTCTTTCAGCAGCTGTGGATGGAGGTCATCTGGGCCTGCTGACTTGTACCCATCCAGCTCCTCCAGGAGCTCCTTAGCTATTTCAGAACTAACCGTAGGCGGACTGGTGCCCTGTGGACATGCGTCAATGATCAAGGTGGGGAATTGGCTTGGCCGGTACATAGAAATACTGAAGGGAAGAACTCTTTGAAGAGCTCTGCTTTTTTCCCCGCGTCAACCACCAGCTGTCCCGATTTGTCCTGCAAGGGCCCTATGTTGCTCTGAGCTTTCCTTTTGCCCACTATATACCCGAAGAGGACTTTTTATTGTTCTTGATTGTTGAGGCCAACCTGAGCTCAAGCCCCGCCTTGGCCTGTCTAACTGATTCCCTGTAATAGCACGCCAGGGAGATATATTCCTCCTTGGTGGCTGCTCCCTGCTTCCATTTCCTATACATCTCTTTCTTTGCCCCCAGACTCTCCAGGAGTTCCCTGTTCAGCCAAAGGGGCTTTTTTGCCCCCTTACCTCCCTTCCTACTTAATGAGATAGACTCCTTTTGAGCCCCAAGGATCACTCCCTTGAGATACCTCCAACCCTCCTGGACCCCCATTTGCTCTATGTTCTTGAGTTGTATCCCCTCACTAACTAGCCTTCTAAGCTTGCTAAAGTTGGCCTTTCTGAAGTCCAACACCTTAGCCCCACTAGTTACTTTACCCACCCTTCGCTGGATAGTGAATTCAACCAAGTGATGGTCACTATCTCCCAGGTTACCATGAACTCGCATGTTCCCCACGAGATCATCCCCTGTTGCTAAGACCAGGTCTACACATGTGTTTAAACATAGTAATTTACTCTGCTGTTGGATAATTCTTGTGTCTGACAGGACTATCCAAAGGCACAGTAAATTAGTTTACACTGTTTTAATTGCCATGCATGTGTAGACAGTGATGCTTTACTGTACAACAAATTAGTCTACTGTGCAGTAAAGTGCAGACACATCCAGTAGAATACATATGCCCCAGGACAGATGCAGAAAGAATGATGTGAGATCAGACAGGGTTATCCTAGTGAAGAAGTGAGGTAAAGAGATGCATGTAGTTACATAGGATATGTACAGGCATTACATTTAGATTGACCTAACTATCAAATTATACAGCCTTGTAGAGGGTATGGCAGAGTACTTGATGTGCCTGTTACTTTAAGAGGTCAGGCAGCCTGTTGAGCCACCATTAGGTGGAGGTTCAGGGCTAATTTCAGAGTCAGCTGATCCAGGAGGGCGACAGGTGAAGCTAGGCCTGATCAAGGGAATCATCTGATTGCAAGGCAGTCACCTGATTGGAGGAGGGCTGGGTTTAGAGAAGGTATAAGCTGAGACCCTGAGAGCAGGGCTTGCAGAAATGTCTTAGAAGCTGGTGTAGGAACATCAACTAGCAGGAAGGTTGCAGCTTTTGAATGCCAGCAAGAAAAATGGGATCTGGAGGTTTGGGTAGGAACTAAGGGGATGGAGGGGGTCCCTAGGGACCCAGTGTAGGGTCCAGAGCTCTGAGAAGGGGGCTGAGTGTCTGGGGCCTGGTGAGAAACCAGGTGAGCCCAGATAGAGAGGGGCTGAGTGGCTGAGGCCTAATGACAGACCAGGTGAGCCCAGGGGGAGGGTCTGGGAGTCAATGGGCCTATTGAGGAGCCAGGTGAGCCCTGAGAGGGGTCGAGTGTCTGAGACACCTGATGGAGGGTCTGGGTGAACTCTGTGAGTGGGGTAGGGTATGGGGGCCTATTAAAGGGTCTGGATAAGCCCAGAGAAGGAAGAGGCTGCATTAGGCAAGACCTAGGGAGGGCTCCAGGTGAGCCTAGAGAGGAGTGATCTATAGAGGGGCCCAAGACGATGGACCCACGGAGTCATGACAGCTGACAGGCGGAGGACTAATCCTAGGAATCTCAACTGGCCTGTGTGGGGCCAGGGCCCAGGAGGGGCAAAGGGTGAAATAGACCACAGGAGAGCCTGGAGTTCTTGACTGGCTTGAGGCAGGGCCATGGCCTAGGACAGGCTGAAGGTCCTTTTGTGGCCACAGCTGAGAGGAAGGGGTCAAGGGGCGTGCAGCCCAAGATGATGATGATGGCTGGTGCTAGGCCACCTGATGAGGAGGGATCAAGGAAAGGGGTCTGAGAGTGAGCCAGGGTCCAGAGATGGAGGACTCAGATCCAAGAGAGGGCCAGGGGGCTGTGTGCCTAGCAGTCCAGGAGGGTCATAGGGGGAGCCCAGAGAGGATCATGTAAGACCAGATAGGCCTGGAAACCAGTTCTGAGTAAGACCTGAAACTGCATTCTACTGGGGCTGGTTAGCATGGTGCAGCTGCCTGTGGTGGGACAGCCTCCATGAAATGCCATTCATGGGCCACTCCAAGAAAGGTGAGGATGGGGTGCCAGAAAGCCTCAGCTCCCACTGCCTTGTGGGTTACCCTGTGGAGGGGGAAGACTAGGAGAGCACACCCCAACAGAAAAGCACTTGGCAAAGAAGATCAGGACCCTGTGGGTCCACTGACCCAGTGAGGGGCCAGGGAGATTGGGGCCATGTAGGTCTAGAGGCCCAGCGAGGGGTCTGAGGCACATAGTGAGGTCCAGTGATCATAGTGAGACCAGAGGGATCTAGTGGCCCAGTGACAGACCAGGGATAGAGTGCAAGACTGTCCAGGTCTGGAGGCCTGGAGAGCATCTGGGAAAGTAGAGAACTGAATGGGTCCAGGACAAAGGGCCAGAAGGGGCTGACAGCCCAGAGAGGGGCCGGGAGAAAGACGGAGGGGCATGGTAGCCCAGGGAGTTGTTGTGTGACCATGGGGTCTGGCAACCCAAGTGGGGCCACAAGGGAGACTGAGGGGTCTAGTAGCCCAGGAGGGGCTATGTGGAGAGACCAAGAGGTCTGCAGGCCCAGAGTAGGGCTGAGAGCAGCCGAGGACTCAAAAGGTCCAGAGAGGAACTGCATCAGCAATTGGTAAAACACCTGTAAGGATGCCATCTGTGGGGCATGGGGCATAGTGTGGGGAAGGTGCAGAGCCATGCAATTGACCCATAAGGCCAGGGCCACAATTCAGGTGTCATTATAAGACCAGGGCAGCCTTCCATACTCCATATATCATTTAACATCAAGGCATGGTGGGAAAGAGCTGGGCAGACTGCCCATAGAGCAGGGTATTTAAAAACAATTTTTTGGGGGGGTATCCTGTGACATAGGGCTTAAATACCTACAAAAATGGCATACTTGATGTAAGTTACTACACTTACTCAGGTGAACTAACTTAAATTAAGATCAGGTTAACCCCATCTCGTGATCACTTGTATGCATTGGCAGTACAGCCCTGGGGCTGGAAAAGCCCAGTTGCTTACCTCAGCTCCAGGGCTATGCTATTTCTGCCTCTCCCCTGACCTTACTGAGCTATTTTTAAGCCCCCACCCTCCCCTCAAACAGGGCATCGCTTCCCAGACATGCCAACCCCCACCACCTCTTACAGACCTGCTAGCACCCACCATTCTGCCTGCCCTTTTACCCCTTCTCCCCCTCCTCCCCATTTCCTTACACCAGTTTCTCCATGTGGCTCCTGGAAGCAGCAAATGGCTGCACACACTGTTCCCAGCAGCAATGAACTGCTGCATATACTGCTCCCAATCTAGGTCTAGGTAGCTTAAAGTAAGATCCCTAGACCTAGACCAGGTGTAGCAAATGCTTGTTCACATGCCTAAATGGCAATCTGCAGACTGGAAGGAAGCTTGTTTGTCTTTGAATAGATGGAATCCTGAAACTCTTTTTGCTGAAGGAGAGTTTACACTGCTGAATCAGGACCAAGAGACTCATTAACATGAAATCTCTGGCTCCTGAATGCTCTCTGAAAGAGTCACCTGGTTCTGTATCCCAGCTGAGTTACTTACTCAATAGCTCATCTGGGTGCCAAATCCTGTTCCATGACCTTCTTGGCTAAAGCATTGCAAAAGTATAGGAACATTTCTGCAGAATAGAGCTTTTAGTCACCAGGTCACTGCTTTTTTTGATGAAAAACCAAAAACATTGAGAGCAAGGTCAGATTATTAACACTTCAGTGTTCATGCAACCACAGTTTTGTCCTAGTCTTCAGTGCCTGGCCCTTCATTTCCCTGAATTTGTCCTTTGATTTGTAAAGACATGAAGAGTAGACTGTCATGTCTCCTGAACAACTTTGTTTAAGATTGTCTCTCATCAAGCACATGTATGGATGCTACTATATGCTCAACTAATGAATCTTGCTTTCATCCTAATACTAATATGTTTGAGATTTAAAAACATTCATTACATAGAACTTATCTACTTTCTGGCTGCAAAAACTAAGATATGCTATTCTTTTTCTGGAAAACTAATACATTCTTGGCTGTGTTTCAGATGTATTTCCATAAAGCATGGGTTAAATATTCATTGGCTGAAGTAGGAGTTAGAGAAATTATCTTGAAATCATTTATGAAAAGAGGAACATCATTAATTAATTATACTAATATTTATTTATATATATTACTTATATATATACCATTCAGCGCAGATGGTCAAGAGTACTATAACATGTTCCTACATATTCCTAGAATAATTTTCATTTTTTTTTGCATCTTCCATCATGTGTATCTTTCATTTCTTCTGAATGTTATGATTAAAAATAATAAGTTCAACCGCTGATATAAACAAGCATATAAATGTTCTAATGGATGCATGAAATACAACTATAGAACCAGAGCCTTTTAAAAAATTATCTAGATGAGTGAAACTGACTTCACTAAGCAAGTTGTTTTCTGGAAAGAAACCTACTTAAGAAACTAAAAGTTTGTAAGAGGATTTATACTTACCAACATTTGGTCTGTTATATTTACATTTATGTAGAATTTTATATTGAAGTCATACTCACAAAAGAGTAACTACTTTGTGATATTTTAATAACTCCATGATGATTTGTGGGTTTAAATGTTGCAATTAGTCAGACAAAATATGTTATCAATTTAGCTTTATTTCCCAACTGTGCTAACCTGTCATTTTTAATTATTATTTTCAGAATCCTGGCAATGATGTCATCCCTTTTTATTTCCCTAAGCTCTTCAGTGTTCATTTCAAGTGATTGATGGAGGTATGAAAACTATGAGAGTTTCCAAATCCAATATGCTTATAGAGGTGAGCAGTTTACAGGAAAAGATGGTTAAAATAAAGAATTCTGTGTATCCTTGAAATTTAACAGCTCATTGATTCTGCGGCAGTTCAAATCTCAGCGTATCTTTTGTACACTCCAGTCAATAGGTTTTTACTACAGGAGAAAAAACTCTTGACATAACCACCCATTAAATCTATTTTGATTTTATTTCACGACTAAAGATTCTACTATAAAAGGAGAAAATGATAAGTCTGGTAAATGTATACACTAATTGCCTATGGAAGTATTGGCTTTGACACTTTTCCTTCTTTTTGAGTACAGGTTTTTGGGTGATTGATACCTAAATCCCCTAAAGGAATAGTTCACAAGGCTCCCTTACTCATAAGTGATTGCCCTAAGTTTTTAGGCTGAAGAATCAGTTGCCTCTGGTTTGATTACTCTTCTTTTGACCCTATGAAACTTCCTTCATTTTTAGACTGGCCCAAATTCAACAAGAATGTTCGCCACCTCCACCTAGCCCTATTTAGTGTGTAACCTTCTTGATAGGGCATTCTCCTAAGAGATGGAAAATGTGGATTTGCATCTCCTCAGACTTGAGATGAAATTAAACCCACACCTTCCACTTCCAGGGTAAATATTCTAATCATGAAGCTGTTTTACAGAGGATGGACACTGGTAACCACCACCTTCTTAAAAGACCGAGCACTAATGAGTTAGAATCACAGAAAATTAAGGTTGGAAGGGACCTCAGGAGATCATCTAATCCAACCCCCTACTTAAAGCAAGATGGTCCCTAACTAGATCATCCCAGCCAAGGCTTTGTGTAGTCTGGTCTTAAAAACCTCCAAGGATAGAGAGTCCACAGCCTCTCTGAGTACCTTTTTCCAGTGCTTTACTACTCTTCTCATGAGTTTTTCCTAATATCTAACCTAAACTTCTCTTGCTGTAACTTGAGACCATTGCTCCTTGTTCTGCCATGTGCAACCACTGAAAACAGTCTAATTCCATCCTCCTTCGAACCCCTCTTCAGATAGTTGAAAGCTGCTATTAAATCTCATCTCAGTCTCTTCTTCTCCAGACTAAATAAGTTCAGTTCCCTCAGCCTCTCCTCAGAAGTTACATGCCCCAGCCCTCTAACCATTTTCTTGCCCTCTTCTGGACTCTCTCCAGTATGTCTACTTCCTTCTGTAGTGGGGAGCCCAAAACTGATTACAGTACTCCAGATGTGGCCTCACCAGTGCAGAGGAGAGGGGAATAATCACTTCTCTTTCCCTGCTGCCAAACTTCTACCAATTCAACCCAGTATGCCATTAATCTTCTTGGCTACAAGGGCACATTGTTGGCTCATATTCAGCTTACTGATCACTGTAACCCCCAGGTCCTCGGCTGCAGAGCTGCTACATAGCCAGTCAGTCCCTGACTTGTACCGGTGCATAGGATTGTTCCATCTTAAGTGCAGGGCATTGCACTTGTCCTTGTTGAACCTCATGAGATTTCTTTTGGTTGAAACCTCTGATTTGTTTAGGCAGACAAGGTTCTTTGGCAGACAAGGCATTTGTTTAAGCAGACAAGGTTCAGACAATAGTTGGTCTAATAAAAGATATAAGATTCACCCAAAGAACCTTGTCTGCCTATGTCCTTAGACCAACACGGCTACAACCTACTCCCCTGATTTATTTAGGTCACTCTGAATCCTAGCCCGACCCTCCATCATATCTACTACTCCCCACAGCTTGGTGTCATCTGCCAACTAGTTAAGGGTGCACTCTGTACCATCAACTCGTACCTTTTTTATTGAAATGTAGGTGAATTATTTTAGAAGAATAATCTTGGCCACATGAGGAGATATTGCCTATCCAAGTACTTTGCTATATTTGTTCTGACCTAAATTCATAAAACAAAATTGCACAAAGCAAAGAATACATCTACCATTTTGGTTTAAATTTTGTATTCTAAATGATATCCACTTTTCTTTAACAAAATTATTTATGAAACACACAATAGGCATTTAGCTAATATAAGCAAAAAGTAGAATTTTGGAATAAAACAGTACATCTATCCAATTCAGGCTTTCTTACTGAATGTGTGTCTTTTTTCATGCTGATCTAATGGATTGTTATGGCCCGCTGAGCTAAATTCATCCTTGTGGTAACTCCACTGACTTCATCAGATTTAAAGCAGATATGCAATGCATTTGGCTCATTACCTCTTCTGCTGCCCTGTTACCTGTCATGCATACCATTAACCAAAAAACATCTGCTCCATAATAATATAGTGTCAGTATTTTCCTCAGTTGGTAGCAGCAGTCCTTATGATGGCAGAATTGGCAGTCAATCTCTTCGTCTTCCAATGAACAAAATATTCCATTACTATAACTGACAGCTGTTGAAGTGCCAACAAAAGCCAAACATTTTACAACCTGTAGTGGGTCATTTAGTTCCAGGCCAAATAATATATCATCTTACAATATTTTCATCTTTAGTTTGAACAAAGGAAAATGTGATGCTGGTTTCAGAAATGATTCAAGAGGTCAAGGTGGAAGAATATTGCCTTCAGTCTTAGTATTTGGGATACATCAGTGATCCTCCTACCTCATAAGCAATGTGCCACTTCATCATTTCACCATGTTTCATCACTTAGTGTTGGCTGAAAAGTGGGTATAGGAGATATAGCCTAGATCAGGGGTGCTCAACCCCTGGCCTGAAGGCCAGATCTGACCTCTGGGACTGTGGCCTTGTGTGCTAGATTGAGCATGCAAAATGGTATGTGTCCCAATCCTAGTATACAGGGGCTAGTGTAAGGCAGTATGGCCAAATGGGGGCATCACCAGTCCCCTGACACCTGATTCCAGAGCACAAGGGCCAGGCAAAGATGACAGAGGACTCCAGAGCCCAATCTCAGCACAGCAGGGCTGATGCAAGGACCTAAAGCCTATCCTGGCCAGCTGGAGGTGGCAGGATTGTTGAACCTCAGGGCCTGATCATAGTGTGGGCCATGATCCAGTCTATGAATCAGACCTGCACCATTCACTTGGCCCATGGGGCTGAAACTGTAAGCATCAGTGGCCTAGATTAAGTTAAGAAAAGCTGCTTTTGTTCTCATTCACTTGTGAGTTAAATTTGGGTCACTAGGTCAAGTTCTGCTGGATTGCACAGGAAGCCTAATTCTCAAGATTTCCACTAGTCCAACCAGAGGGGAAAAATACCCAGTGGCTCTTGTGTCCAACTGAAATTAACTGATATCATTTAAATGCTGCATATTGAATTATGATAATGTAAAAGCATAGCAGCCTTTAAAGAGTTAACAAGTCCCTTTTGGTCACATGGCTGTCATAGGCCAAAATATAAAAGGAAGGGAAAGTTTGGTCAAAGGGAGAGGGCTTTTTGTCCCCTCCCACCTCCTCCTGATTGGCTGAGGTAAAAGAAAGTCTATGGGGAATTATTCCCCAGTGTTTTTAGTTGATTTGCTTTTGTGATGGTTGGCAAAAAACAAGCAAGCCCTGAAGAAAAAGCCTTATAAGGACTGAGGGTTGGCACTCTATTTCCATTCCCTGCCTAGTGTCACTGTTCACCGCCTTGCACAGATACTCACAAGTGCTCCCCAGGCCATGAACTATTAATAGAAATTAATTGACGAATATTTTCTCACAATGAATCCGTTTGAGAAAACCCTGACAGAAAAAAAGAAGGTAAATTTACTGAGTAAATTAGTCATTGTGAATTATTCACACGGCTTTAGTAATAGACATCTGGAAAAAGTTAGCAAATGAAGGATGTTGATTGAAGTCTATAATGAGTACAAATCAATCCAAGAGACATGTAGGGTTGCTTGTGGAAAAAGATGGGATTATTTGAGTGATATGGTAAAAGAGCAGGAAAGTAAAACAAGATTTAAAAAGGGCTGGCATATTTGGCTAGATGGCTTTTTCCTGTTTTTGAAATATCTTATGTCTGAACTGGTGGCAGCTCATTCATTGTAGCTTTGCTGATTACTGCTATTTTACACACACGGTGTGAATCAGAAGGAATGGTCTCCATCGTTCGCCTTTCTCAATTCAGTCTTCAGATTGACTGTTTTAATATAGCAGTCAATAAACACCATGCATACTTACAGCATCCAAAACCAAAGGTATTGGAAACTGGCAAGCTTCAACTTTCTCCCACCAGGAAACCAAGTCTTGGCTTTCAGAATTCATATTTTTATGTGCTCCATATTTTTATTAAAGAAAAATCTACAAGTTTTTCGATTGCCAGATAAAAGCTGTTTTTGTTGAGGAAAAACTATTAACGCCAAGTTGAGATTCAGAAAGGAAGGAGAAAACAGATTTGTGACAGGATCAGCAAATGTGTTAATTAAGGCTTTTTTTTTAAGGTTTATCTTTAATATTGTGTCCACCTTTACTCCAGCTAATTCATGCACTAGATGATTTCATTGGGCAGTCTGCCATATTTTTAGTTTCAGACTGTTCGTTTGGATTTTTGTGGCCTGAGCCAAAGCCCATTAAAGTCCATGGAAAGATTCCCATTGACTTCAGTGGGCTTGAAATGTTAAAGTGCTATTCTATTCTAAGAAGTGACTGTAAAAAAAACTTGTTCTGTGATTCTCTATTTGGTGTCTACAGGTAATTTCAATATTAAATATGCTCATTACACTAGTATAAATGTGATTTTTCTAATCACCAAAATCATGTCTGAGAATCAAGCAGGCTATATATATCCCTTCAATTAAATATCTGTTAGCTAATTGTGTCCTCTGTTGTCTATGTAAAAGATGCACAGAAATCAGAGGACATCAGGTATAATGGACAATTTAATAAATAAGGTGGGGTTTTTTGTTGGTTTTTTTCTGTGTTTTTTTTGTTTGGTTGGGGTTTTTTTGAAGATGCACACGGAGGAAAGGAATCCAATTTGGTGTCTTGGGCATTAAGTTGATTTTTCAGTTCTAACTAGAGAAGGAAGCATTAAATACATATTTTTGTTATTTAAGCAAATAGATAGTATTTTGAAAATACACAGGAAGCATATATGATTAATAAAAATGTGCCATTGTTAATTTTCTTTCGGAGCAGAACTGCACTTTAATACAGTTTTGGACTATGTTCATCCCTGGTAGAACAGTACCACACACTGTTTGGACCCAAGTCCCCATGATGGCAATACTGGGAGAAAATAGCATTTTAAGGTAAGAAATACTAATGCAATGTTTCCCCTCTTCTGGCATTTTCATAGAAAAATATTACATTTTAATCAGATGCTTAAAAATAATAAACAAAAATGAACAATCAGAAGATGGTGTGTTAAGAAATAGCAGCAGCTGCAGCCTGTGTTGTGTTTTTTTTTCAACTATTGTAGATATTAAAACTGACTTGTTAAATAATTACTAATATCATGCTGTATCTCCACTAGATAGATACACACTGAAATAAGAGATGGGTTTCCTTCCTTCCTATCTGTTTATTTTTTCTGTTTTGCAGGGTATTTCTTTAATAGCGTTTATAAAAAAATGAGCTTTATTTCTTGTCCAGAACCATCAGTTACGGGTCAAAGTTACTAAGGATGAATTGTCCTGTCATTTAACAACAATCACCATATCAGTTTCTCACTCTTGTAACTATCAGTGCAATTTTCAAGTGCAAATCAGAAACATGAAGCTGGTGTTGTCCCCAGATCTTAGATGCATGTACATAAGTACTGTAAAATCTGGTTAAGGGGCTTAAAATGATGACTAATTCGCCATGTGCCACTAATTAGCAGCTTTTCAGGAGATGTATTTTTACATGTTATATTGAGACACAGTAAAGAATGATTTTTAACATTTGTAATGAAGCAGAAATGTATTCCAAAAATCCTGAGCACCAATTATATGCATTCTGGCTTGCTAGCGACTTAAGTATTTATCTTAACTTATGACATTAAGCTTCTTGCTATGGAACTATAGCATTCTTACTTACATAGGAATTATATGATTGTGTTGATATAAAATAATTGTTCAAAGATTTTTGCTTTGTACTCTTACATGCACGCACTGCTAAAATAAGAGATAATTTTGCACAGTGGAATGGAATTTCTACATTAGGGATGTCCAACTTTGGAGCAGTCAAGCATTCAGGGACTGAAATCATATACCCTCCAGGGTACCCTCCAGGCTGTATGCTGTGTGGGCCTCCCACTGCATTGCTTTCCCCACTGTATAGAACCACCACAACCCATGGGCTTCCTGGGCCCTGTGGGCAACACTGCCCACCCCATCCCTGAAGCAGGCCATGAAAGCCAGAGAAGAGATGGGGAACCCAGAGGCCAGTGACATCAGCAGCTGGATTAGTGAGGGGACTGGCATCCTGGGGAAATCCATGGTTCACAAATTAATCCCTCACAGGCTGCATGGAGTTTGCAGGCTGAAGTTTGGATGGTCTTAATTTATATCTTATTGGACCAAGAAAAGCTGAAGAACACCCAATGCTTTGTGAATATCAGTTGGCTTTAGAGGCTGTGGAGGACATCTTTAATAACAACTCTATCGGCAGCCAAGCAAGGAATCATTTGGAATTGGGCTGTGTGAGGAGGCTTATACCTTGTCTATACACTGGAGATCGTCCCATTGAGACCCACCAGACAAAGTACAAGTTAAGAGCACCCCTCATGTGATAGACCCTGGTAGCTACAAGACAGAAAAGGTGCAAACCACTGCTCCTCAGTCCATGTGGCCGATACTGTACCATACCCCAAACAGAAAACCAGAATGTCTTTTTGCTCTAGATTTTGAAGGATTATTGGTTTAACAGTCCCCAAAAGGGTTCTGGGCATCTCCCAAAACAAAACAGCAGGGCCATCTTTTTTTATTCTGTTTGAAAAGCTCTTGGGACATGGCTGTGGTCCAGGAAGGGAGCTCTGAGGTGCTTCCATAATAGAAATAATAAAATCTGTAACATGATCCCTGACCTAGTAGCAACTAGTATATCAGACTAGATGCCAAAAGAGGTAGGAGCTGAAGATCAATAAGATTATACAGTAACCCACCAAAAGCAACAATACAGAAGGATACAGTGTTTTTTGTTTGTAGTTAAATCAATAAGTAAAATAAATGTCATATTTACCTAATAGATTGGTGGTTACATGTAGCAGGAGTTCTGGTGAGACCTGCAAGAGCAGAGATTAGAGAGTAACAGCTACCCAGATATAATCTAATGAAGAGTTTCTCTTTCCTTGTGCATTCTAAAATGTTACTAGTAAATTATATTAATTTTTAGCCATTAATAGTTCCTATTTTGGCCTCAATTGTCCTGAAAAAAAAATCTCAATTAATCCTTCAAATATGTATTATTTGCATTTAGTTTTCCATCTTCTCTATTTTTATAAGTGAGGCACCCAATTACAGTGAGATGGATACATGTCTGAATGCAGTTTGACTGAAGAGAGTAATAATCTTCAAAGCAGAAATTTCCACTGAGTATGTTGGCTAAGCACACAGCATTAAGACACAGGCACTGTGTCCAAGATGTCCCTAGAGAGGAGATGAAAGAACAAACAGTACATTACAGATGTTAAGGCATTTTGCTTTATGTAGTACCAGAAGGTGCTTAGTTTCTATGCTGGTGAGTTTGAAGAACAGAATGGCACAGATGCAAATCCTGTACTCCTGACACAGGCTAAGCTTTCACTGAATTTAAAGTAATATTTTCATGTGTTAAATTCTGACTGTAAGCTTTAGCCCAGCTTGCTTTAGACTTTTCTTGCACTGCTGGCCAAGGATGCTTAAAAACAAGGCTGAACTATTTTTGCTGTTGAAAGTCTGGGCTGTGTAACATAATGAGATACACACAAACCCATAGGCATACGTCCTCTGGCAGCAGGGTTCTGATCATACTGAAAATTTTCAGTCCACTGGGCAGGGGAATTAAGCCAGGAATTCCAATTGTTATTAATGGTAGCTGAGCACATTCCCTGCTGACCTCGCTGAAAACATGTCTCTGTGACATATATCTGATTAAAGAAACACATGATGTAAAATGAAATGTCATTCTCGGTTGTGGGCTTATTATTGTACAAAGAACAGTAGACTGCAATCATTAGGGTTTCTCTGTTCTAGAATAGTTTAATATTTTAGAGGATTAAGATGCCTTCTCTACCCTTTGGTCTCCTGTACATATTTGTATGTCAACATGTGCATTTGTCACTATTTCTCATGTTTTCTTAAATCTATAAACCTAGGAATGATAGTAGTTTTATTATGAAGGTATTGAATTTAACTCCTGGATACATGGATTCAGAATCAATTATTTTATATATTATTAATAACTTTTTTTACTTGGCAGGGAAAAATGTAGCCAATGTATGGAGCAGACAGTATGGACCTGATCCAAAACCCAATAAAATCATTTAAAAGACTCCCATTGACTTCATAGGTTTTGGTTCAGGTCCTATGGCTCCACTCCAGAACAGCTCTTGAATGCATATGTAAACTTAAGCCCTTCAATTTACTGAAATACTTTGTGAACTTAGTTATGCACAACTTGTTATGCTTTATCATCAGTAGATGGTAAATACACAAGTTCTATCTAATCTCCTAAATGGTTTTTGCAGGAAGAGGGCAAAGAAGTATGAAGTACAAGTTTTTGCCAGTTGGTCTAGTAACTAGTAAAAGGAAATTATAATATACTGCTGTATCTACAGCTGAGTCATTGTTGCATTGGAGTTACAGTACTCAGTTTATATCCTGACATTGTTAAGGGGGTGGGGGTCCAGGTGCTGTACTGCTTCCCCCATGATCCTCCAGTCCTGACCAGGAAAGGACTATGTTAAGGGATATGAAATTATTTTATGCTCTTTTCCCCCTCTGGCTTCTCTAATGATGCTTCCAGTAACAGTGATTCTGGATATCACTTATAATAGTTATTTTTGATATCCAGACAAATCTCCTACAGCAACTGGAATGAGAACATAAATGCATGCTAAATAGAGTCAGTCAAAAACAGCAATCAAAAAGTCCATTACATTATACTGAATTAATAATTCACAGTGAATAATTTATCATTTACTCTTATTTTTTCACTATGTAGTGTCTACAATCAATTCAGTATTCATTCAAATCTACTCAGCAACTTTTTTATTTTATTTATTTTTTTCTGCTAGAACAGGGCATTCGGTGTTAGCTTGATACTAAGTGTCCAAATGCTAAACAAGTTTGATTGGTTATGATACAGGGGTTTAAGTTGTAGCCGTGTTGGTCTAAGGATATAGGCAGACAAGGTTCCTTGGGTGAATTTGATATCTTTTATTAGACCAACCCAAATGGTTGGAGAATAGTTATTAAGCAAGCTTTCAGGTTCAAAAACCCTTCGTCAGGCTAAGGACTCTGCAGCAGTTGATGTGTGCTCTTCCTGGATGGAATGACAAGTAAAGAAGCCAGGGGCTGGGCTGGGGAGTCAGTTGCCAGGCAGATTGTAATGTATCAAAAATCCAATGTCTGTGTTTAGTCCCTGATCTCTAGTATCCAGCAGGTTGATGAAATGGAGCTCATAGGCTTGTCTCTGGGATGTGTTGTGTAAATTTCCCCTGAGGATCAGGACTGAGAGATTGGAGAGAGTGGCCCTCCTGTGAGAAATGTGCCCCCACCGGTAATTGGGTGTTTCTGTCTTTGATGGATTTCCGGTGTGCGTTCATTCTGGTGCGCAGTTGTTGTTTGGTTTCTCCTACATATCTTCCATCAGGGCACTTGGTGCATTGGATGAGGTATACTACATTCCTGGAGGTGCAGCTGTAAGATCCTGGGATGCTGATGGCTCTGTTGTGGGGTGTAGTAATAGTGGAGGTGGTGGAGATGTGGGGGCAGGTTTTGCATTTCTTGTCATGGCACTGTCTGGATCCTTTTGGTGTGTTCTGGGCTTGAGGAAGTTTGCTTCTGGTGATGAGGTTGGTGAGGTTTGGTGCTTGTCTGAAGGCTAGGATGGGTGGCTCTGGAAATATTTTTTTAAGAATAGGGTCTTTTTCTAATATGGGTTGCAATTTTTTGAGGATTTTTCGTATAGGTTCAAGGGATGGGTGATAGGTCATAACCAGCGGTGTGTGATTTGTGGGTGTTTTTCTTCTGTACTGCAGCAGTTCTTCACGTGGTATCCGGGTGGCTCTTTCAAACATGCGATCTACCTCTCTGGATGAGTGTCCTTGCTGGGTGAAAGCCTTTTTAAGATTGGTGAGGTGGCAATCCCGGGTGTTCTCTTCAGTACAGATGCGGTGGTATCTGAGGGCTTGGCTGTATATCACAGTTTTGGTGTGTTTCGGGTGATTGCTGGTTCTGTGCAGATATGTATGTTGGTTTGTGGGTTTCTTGTATACTGTGGTCTGTATTTTACCCTTCTGGATACTGATCATTGTGTCTAAAAAGGGGATGTTGGTGCTGGAGTATTCTAAAGAAAGTCGGATGGAGGGGTGGTGACTATTGAATTTCTGGTGGAACTCAATCAGAGATTGCAGGTTCTCACTCCAAATGATGAAGATGTCATCGATGTATCTTAGGTATAGTAAAGGTTTGATGGTGCAGTTCTTGAGGAAGTCTTCTTCCAGGTGGCTTATAAAAAGGTTGGCATACTGTGGGGGCATTTTAGTGCCCATAGCTGTTCCCATCATCTGGAGGAAGTGTTGATTATTAAAAGTGAAATTGTTGTGTGTGAGGGTGAAGTGTATAAGCTCAGTGATATCTTTGGGTCTGTATTCTGGGTTGTAATCTTGTTCCTGTAGATATGTAAGGCAGGCATGGATGCCATCCTGGTGTGGGATGTTGGTGTATAGGCTGGTAACGTCCATGGTGGCTAGAAGTGTGTTGCTGGGAAGGTGGTCTATGTTTTTAAGTTTCTGTAGCAAGTCTGTGGTGTCTTGGACAAAACTTGCTTTGTGGGTGACAAGCGGTTTTAGGATGGATTCAACAAAACCTGATATTTCTTCAGTTAGGGTCCCATGGTTGGATATGATAGGTCTGCCAGGGTTCCCTTGTTTGTGGATTTTAGGGAGCATGTAAAAAGTCCCTGGGTTAGGTAGTGGGGGGGATCAAGGTCTGTAGTTTTTCTTGTAATCTCGGTGGAAATGATTTGATGGTATTGTTGAGTTTTTTGGTGAAAAGGGGAGTAGGATCTTCTTGTAGTTCTTTGTAGTAGGTGGTGTCAGAGAGCTGTCTGTTGGCTTCCTTTATGTAATCCTCATGGTTTAGGATGACTATGGCTCCTCCTTTATCTGCTGGTTTTATTACTATTTGGTGGTTAGATCTTAGAAATTCTATGGCCTTTTTCTCTGGTAGAGAGAGGTTGTTGTGGTGGCGCGTGTTGCTGATTATTTCATTGTTCATTCTTTCCCTGAAGTAGTCAATGTAGCGGTCAAGGTGAGGGTTTTGTCCACTGCAAGGTGTCCAATCTGATGTTTTTTTGGGCTTTTTGGCATTGATCCTTTCCTGAATGTTGTCAGAGGATGAGTTGTTGTTGGGAGTGGGTTCAGTGTGGTCGTGGAAATATTCTTTGAGGTGCAGGCGTCGGAAGAATTCTTCTAGTTCTCCACATTGAAGTATTTATTGGTTATGATAGACACTTACAACATCCAGAAGGAGATTATCAAAGGCACAAATGGCATCTATCTCCTTTCAAGTCTGCCTTAAAGTAATGGCTCTGTACTCTGATTGTCCAAATTTAAATTATAATTCCTGATCAAACACTAAAATGAAGTTAATGCTTCCACTGACTTCAACAACAGCTATATCAAGAGAATTATAATCTTAAAGAAATAACTGTGAATCTCTCCACAAAAGGGACCTGTAGCAATTTAGGAAGAAGCAGCTAATAAATAGCATTGGAAGATTTTAATTTATTAATACCTATGATGCGTTTTGAAATATTCAAGTTAAGAAGTATTCTAGAAATGCAGATTCATATTTTTTTACTGTATTAGAAGTGACTACTTATTATGTATGTATTATCTTGTGGTTTTTTCCTTTAATTTCAATATAACAACATAATTATTTAAGCTCATTCCTTGAACTACTGCATTGCATTTAGTAACGATAATGGAGAATTTAGCCCAGTCTTGGCAGTGATACATCCAGGGACAAAAAAATAATAATAATGGCAGTGTTTAATAGTGTAATTATTTCACATTATTTTGACTTCCCTGACTTTGCATAAATGAAAGACATTAAATGTTGAAATAGTCTTGTACAGAGGATTATTCAAACAAGACAATGTCACTGCTGAATATAATGTCAACTCTTTTTATGCATGCTGAGTAACCTGTTGTGTCTTGGCAGCTTTTAGACTGAACTATACTGTATTCATATTGGAAAGCATGCAAATGTCTGAACTAACAATATGGACTGTGGCTGAGTACTTTTACTTTAGGAATGTTAATTATTACTTTTATGTGGATAAACTCTCCGAAGCTGCATTCATTTAAAATTCAACCACAGACACTGTGCACAAGTTTAAAACAGTCTCAGTTTTATAATCTTCTTTGCTTATATATTGGTAATAGTATCATGCTGGTGTCAACAGACTGAGGCCTTATGAAGTGAATGTACAACTAAATATTATTGTTACAAAAAGAAAAGATGAATCACTTAGGGTCAGGAAAAACTGAGCATTTCAATAGTGGCAGAAAATGTTGACTGGAAACACTGGGAAAGAGAGAAAGCCCTAGGGTGTTATTTTATTAAATATGAATTAATATTAATGCAAGCGTACAAAGAAAAAGTCAGGAATGAAAGGAAAGGCAACACAGTACTATGTACAGGTGGACAGGCAAATTTAGTAAGAACATTTGTTTATTAAAAGGTAGGTCCTATCTTACCAATTATATTTGTGACAACAGTTTCAACAGTGCTTTAGGACCTGATCTTAAAAGCTATTGAACTGCAACCTCTCATAGGGTATTTATACACGTGCTCTGGGCAGTGGCAGTGAGGGGGTTGCTTTAATTAGAGCAGCTCCAAGAGCCGTTCTAATTAAAGTGCCCAGAGTGTCATATGTATCAGCGTCTCTGCACTGAAAAATGGTGGCAGGGGCGCTTTAACTAAAGCTTGCCAAACTGCCCTCAGGAGAAGATGATGCTTGGGAGCTTAGAAGGAGCTTTCCCCAACAGTAGCAAGTGTGCTGGAGAAGATGCTGAGCTGGAACAAAAGGAATAAGAAAATGAAGAGAGAAAGAGAAGAGAACAAGCAGGCTTAAATAAGTACATAAGTCCATAGAAGTCTGCTTTGCTGTTTGTTGTTTTTCATTTTAATACTTCACAACTTTATATATTTTCACACAGATCCCAGGACATATGTGTTGAAAAGAAAGAGTTGGGCCCTGCCACTCATCTAGAAACAAAATCAGAACAGTGAAGCACAAAGTGAGAAGCATGTGAGAAATGACTGTTGAAAATAGACAGTACATCTGCCTTTGCTTGGAGTGGGAAATGCCATGGGCAAGATATGTGCCCCTATCCATAAAGCCTCCTGAATGAAATGACACTGGCACATGAACACAAATTGTAGTTCAAAAGTGCTAAAACTAGCTATTATACAAAACTATTCCAAATTAATATTGATTCTCATGATAGCATCTCTTTTTTGATTGCCTACAATTCATAGTAGGAAATCCACTGCTTGACAAGAGGAGATCCAGTGGTCAGACTGTCTCACTATCAAAACTGTAATTAATTGAAAGAAAAGATTGTTAATGCAGATATTCCTTTCAGAGCTTTATATAGGTGGTGTCCTTGCAAGATTTGGCAACCTAATGCCCAAGGACTAGATTCCTAAGGCCTTTTAGTTACATGGACCAGATGAATGGTACAGGGCCAGTCTGCCAGCTGGATTGGGTCCCACATGCCAGGATCTGGCCCTGTGCAGCCTCAGCTGGCCCCCACACATGGGGTTTGGGGCCTGCACTAGCCCCACATGTTAGGATCAAGCCTGGGGACCCACTCTGCCCCTGTCCAGCCCCATGTGCTAGGATCAAACTCCACTCTTCTCCCACCTGGCCTCACATGATGGGATCAAGTTATGTGCACCAGGAACAGGCCTAGAAGCCCCATGCTGGGATCAGGCTCTGAGGTCCTGCACTGTCCCTGCCCAGCCCCACACACCAGGATTGGGCCCTTTGCCACCCTTTATGCCTGATCTAGCATGGAGACCCATGCTGTACATCCTGCGGGGCTCCCCATGAGTCTGAAAAAGCAGGGGACTGATGCCACTACTCCTCCACTACCACATTTTTTAATTCATGGGAACCCCAATGGCCCAGATGACATGATGCCAGAGGCCAGATCTGGTTCACAGGCTGGAGGTTGAGTACCCCTGCCTCAGGCCATTGGATCTAGTCTGCGAATATGGGGCTTCAGTAGCATTTGGTAGTAGTGGCTTTCTCTGTGTGTTGGCAGGGAGAAGCAGCAGTGGTAGGCATTTCCCCTGTGCTGTGACAGGGAGAAGCAGTGGCAGCAGTGGCCAGGTCCTAACACTGATATACATGCCTCTGCTCAGAGTTGGATAATTCCAGCCCACTGTCTAAAAAGGTCACCAACCACTAAGTAAAAATATTTGAACTAAGAAGGTTTTTTTCCAATATGATCAAATTTTAACTCTCTCATCTATCTATAATACCAGTCATGTGTCAGTCGATGATCCTTGTATTTCATAAGACCTCTCTGATTATCCCCACTTTTGGAAGAAAGTAATTCTGGACATTTTTTTTTACCTCTTCCTCTCTTTTATAACAGCCTAGTTAAAATATTTTAGTAATATTGGGGTGAAAACCTTGTTTTAAATACTTTCAATTTGCCCTTTTGTTATTATGATAGAGCATAAATTGAGGAAGAAGAGTTTGTTTTAACTCTGTTAAAAAGAACAGTGGGAGATTCTCAGAGAGGTACGGGAACATTCCCAGATTAGGAATGTTCTCTTCAAGAGCAACAAGCTGTGAATGTGCAGCTGCAGGCTTCACTGTTCTGAATAATCCACATTGGGAGTCTGCAAAGTCATCAGTATTTATGGATTTGTGGGATCATCCCTGGCATGCAGTAACGTCTGCCAACTTTCTGTACACTCCACATCTTTTCTCTGCAAGTTTCAGGTTCTTATTTCCTGCGAGTAGTAGGTTTGCACTTTGAAGCAGGGCTCCTCCAGTGAAACAGAGAACAAGTTTCCTGATACATACTGAGCAAGCATGTTAACCATCTGCATCAAGATGCACTCACTGGAGCAGATGTATGAGAAATGAGAGCTACCACTTATTACACTGTTTCCCAGATTTCACCCTGTTTTGCTGTATTTAGCCTCGTTTCTGTTACAGCTTGCTTTTCTCAGTACTTCTTTAAATGGAAGTAGTCCCACCTCTGAACTGCTGAGTCAGTTGACATTTTGAACTCGCACGCAGTCTTCATTGGAGGAGATGAGCAGATACAGTGTATTTTCTCTCGTAGGCTGGGCCTACTGCACTGGCAATATTTGGAAGCATGTACTACAACCACTACCTGTGAGAGCATTAGTGGAACATGTATTTTCAGGTTAGAACTAAAGGAAATTTGGGATTTTGATAGGGCTGTGTGAAGCTTTGGGTGCTGATTTGATTCGGAGGAGATTTGGCCTGACTCGGTGGCTGAATCTCCAAATCCAAATTGAATCGGGAAATCAATAAAAAGGTCCAAGTCGATCTGAAGCTCTCCAAATCAATTCAGAAAAGATTTGGAGAGTTTCAGAGATTTGGGCATTGCCCAATCGCCACCGCAGGTAGCTGGACCTGGACTCCGTGCTGGTAAGTAGGGGGTGGGGAGGGGGGGCGGCTGGAGGAGGGAGGAGCGGACCGTGGGGGGGACCCCCACCAGGCGCCACCCCCCGCCTGCTGCCCTGCCTGGTCCCAGCTCTGGGCTCTTTAAAAAAAAAAAAAAAAAAAAAAAGACCTGCACTCATTACATGCTGCAGCAGCCATCAGGGCCTCTGGCGGGGCTCATGGCAGAGCCCCCCACACAGCACAGGGGCAGTGAGAATTGCTCCCTTGCCTAGCAGGAGCCAGTGAGCGCAGGGCTTTTTTTTTTTTTTTAAAGAGCCAGGAGGCTGGGGCCAGGTGGGGCAGCCATTGATGGGGCTGGGAGAGCAGGTGGGGGATAGGGCTTGTTTCATTCAGAGATTCAGCTGATTCGTCAATGGCTGAATCTCTAAATAAGATTCAGCCAAATTGATTCGAATCACCAAATAGAATCACTGTCCCCACAATCGGCCAAATCCAAAGCAAATACTAGCCACTTCACACAGGCCTAGATTTTGATCCTATGGGAAATTACACTATTTGGAAATTTGGGTTTTTTTTGTTTTTATCTTGGTCCAGAACAAAATGCTGAAATGTCATGTGTTTTTTTTTTAACAGAACAAAAAATTCAGGAAGATATTTGTTCAGAGGTCTCTAAATGTCTCCTTTTAACATTATACAGTCAAATGAAATGTTCCTGCAGTCTTACATCAATGGGTTAGCCTTTTTTTTTACTCTCTTGTTTTGTTATGCTTATAATTAAAAAAAAATTTAACTGAAGTGTATGCTTGAACCTTGTCTAATGAAAAGCTTACTACCTGTTTTCTTGCTTTTTCTGGACTCACTTGTATTTGAAAGCATAATATATGTAATACATACCATCCAAGCAGAATTGGGTCATCTCTGTAAAGGTTTCCTCAAATTCTTCAAATAATTTGGTTCATCCATGACTAAGCCTCATCTGTGTCTCCCATAAATAGTCATATGATTCAGTTGTGTTAAGGTGGAACCCAGTAGAGTAACTGAGGGAATTGGGGGCAACCTGGGCAGCAGCCCCATACACTGACTTGGGGAACACACAAAAAACCCTGCTACCGTTGCTGGCCAGCCATACTGTTACCTATGGAAGACAGAGACTGCCATTGTCTTCCATGCTCTGCCTCTGTTCAGGGAAGAGAGCTATCCTGTTTATGCTTCTGGTAACACCTTACAAAAATTAATTTTAATCTGATGCATTGATCCCTTAGAAGTGCATCTTAAAATCACTTTTCTTCAGAATTCCCAGGAAAAGCCTACATGTAACTATTAAGATAATCAGCTAAATGAATAGAAACAATACTTCATGCCCATTCACAACTCAACAGCATTGTTTGAATAGACAAGGTTTGAAAAAAACTCAGCAAATATAATAAATGTTTCAGAGAAACATATCTATTGGTGAATATCATCAACAAAAATGGATCTAAATGTATCACATAGATTATTCATTACAAGTTATTTGCTGATTTCTAATATTCTGTAGAGTTTCATTTATACAAGGACTTAGTGAAATTTTAAGGCAATAAAAACGATAAATAGTGCATTTAGCAAAACGTAGTATGAAAGAAAAATATATTAAAGTGAAGACAAGTACATGCACTAGATGGAAAATTACAGAATGCTTGACATGAGGGAATAAATAGCTAAGAAGAGGTAGGATTTCTCTGTCTTCCTCTGACAAATACCTCTCTATATTTATGTGGCCCTATGGACATACAGCATAGTATACCATATATTCCTCTATTCAATTCAAATTAATGACACTGCTTTAAAACTGTCTGGTTCCTGAGTTCACGCTGTGTTCAGGCACAACATAAAAGGCTTTGATTTTTATTTTAAATGGTAGAAGTATTAATTTTTAAAATATTATATTCCCATGGGTGCAGCCTTAGGTTGTATCAGATGGCATCTGAAAGTCATCAAGGTTTCCATCTAGTAAAAACTGTGATTTGAGGTTCTATCCTTGTGCCTGCTGTTGATCTGTTGATTGTGTTGTGATCTCTCTTAGCAGAAAGTGCTAGTAGGTTGCATGTCTTCCTAAACTACCTGGTATATTCGGACCTCTGTCCCAAGCGCCTTTCATTCTAAAGCAGTGGTGCTCAATCTTTTGGTACTGTCAGCCTTGTACTGATCTAGTAGCCTGTGAGTCTCCACAAGGGTCCAGACATTTTGTAGCAGGAGAGCAGTAATTCTTACCATGGTTCCTCCACGAGCAAAGATTTGGACCCATGTGGACCCCTGTGGGTCAGATGGCATGGCTTCTTGGGCCAGAAGTTGAATTCCCCTGTCCTGCAAGGAGGTTTTTCCATCCATGCAGAACTCTGTGGTATGTATATTTTCAATGGTTAGATGAGGGAGAAGACAAGTAAAGATGGGTTAATTGGAGAATGGGAATAGGAGGTACAGAGAAAAGATTCATCCTTAGATGAATGTCCTTTATCTTTTACCAGACAGCTTATGTACAGCACAAAAGACTGTGTTTCCACTTTTAAACTCAGAGGAGTCTATTTTATGTGAATGTGTGTAACTCTCATTAACATCACTGGAAGTTCCCAATGTGGATCAAAGTGAAACTAGAGAAACCCTGAGGATGTTTTGCAACTTAGCAGCATGTTTCTGAGGCAGTAAAACTTTTAACATCAGGGTTCAATGGCTTCAGATCAGTTGTTCCATGTCCTTGCATTTAGCACTTCTTATGAGAGTGAAGGGAGGGAGGGCACTAATGTGATCAAGAGATTCCATGTTTCACAGAGCACACAGGGGTTGAACCCCTAAGGGCTTCTGAAATTTTAAAGGGTCAGAACAGTACAGTTGCACAAAGAAGTTTTGCTGAATGTTACAGTCTCATAGCAAGCATGAGACTCCAAAAGATACCAGAATGAGTGGTATTTAGATGACTGAACACTAAAAAAAGCAGATTGATACCCCAGTCCTCAGATCACATTGGGAGCTACCTGAATATTAAAAATCTTCATAAAGTTTTATATGGACTTGATGTATGAGTACACATAATTAACTTTTGAGTTCAACCTCTGAACCAAAAGTATTTAAAATTGCTTCTTTTTTTTTTTCTTACAAAAAGAAATAAACTATTCATCCATGCTATCAGGACTGGAACCCAGTTCTCTCCCTTCCCAGGAAAGAGACTGGTGCCTCCTGGGGGGGAACCTGGGGTCCTCCCGTGGCCAATCACTGAGCCAGGGAGATATGCCCCCCCCCCCCCCCCGGCGTGCTTCCCAGCAGACCCAGAAGTGGACTGGAAGTAATGCTGTCAAGCACACAGGGGGCCCCCCACACTCCTGTGGGATGCTCCATCTGCCCCAGAATCGCAACATTCATGAGCCATGCCTGGTACCTTGAGGTATGTAAAAAAAAAAAAAAAAAAAAATTTAAAGCTGTGTCTATGGCCAAATTGCCAATTCTCTGAATCAGCATTGAATTTTCAGATTTGGCCAAATCGGGGACAGTGATCCAAATCAATGAATCAAATCACTATCCCAGATTTGGGCCGAATCCAAATTGAATAGGGCTGGTTTCGCACCCCCCTAGTGTCACTAACCACTAATAGGGCTGGTTTTGCACACCCCATCATGTCACTAACTCAGACCACTCTGAGTCATGGAAGCACATATAGTAAGATCACCACGTGCAGTACCAAAGGACAGAAAGATGAATTAGAAACAAAATGCAAGATGTGCTTTTGTCCACCCTTGCCCTGATTTCTGTAGGCTTTGTAGCAGACACTGTGTCTCTGACTTGCAATTGGCTAGTCCTGCATGAGTGCTACAATCATGAAGGATATAACAATCTATTGCCACTGCTTTGGGCACAGTCAGACCAGTAATCTAGAGGTGAAATATTCTGTAACTTGTATCATCCCTCTGAGCCAATTCTGTTTTCCCTGGGGGTGTTTTTGAAACATCTCCTGCTGTTTTTTTGGTTTGATGCCACAGCCAGTGGTTTCCTCTACTAAATTCTAAATGCATTACAGTATTTCTTGTTATAAAACTAAAGTCAGCAGCCGCCAGCTCCTGATTTTTCTCTTCGTGAATCTGAAGCTCTTGGTTTTCATCGGCCCTTCCTGCTTCTCTGGTATTTCATCTCCCTTTTACTTGGATCTTGAAGCCAACACTGATTTTCATCAACCCTTTCTGTACTTGGAGGCTTTTCATCCTATTTGCTCTTGGTTTTGTTCCAGCAACCTCATCTCTTGTTTTCACGTGTGTCAACTGTCACACTTAAACTGCACCTTTTTTCTGTTAGCAGAGTGTACAATCTAGAGAGCCTATAAATGGAGAGGGAAGGACACACAAAGAGCCACAGATACAAGTGTTCCTTGTGTCCACAAGGAAGAGAAGAAAAATATGATATTCTGCACTTACTGGTTTTTTTTCATTTACACCAGTTTAATTATGGTGTTGAAATTCTTGGTTTATGCATACATGGGACCAAAGTGAAACCTAGTTACCTCCATTTTATACATAGCAAACCCAAGCACAGAGAAAATAAGTCATTTGTCAGAAGTTGTACAGCAAACTAGAACAGAACCTTGCCTTTTCGTGGATTTTCTGTGTACTCTGTTCCTGTAGCATCTAAGCACTTGTTTCTTGACTCTTAGATGTATGTATTGATTTACACAAACCAGCTAATTGGGTTAATGTGTGTATTGTATTTTTGTGTGTATTGTATTCTAAGAATAACAGATAAACCCAATAGTGGTTATAAGAAACATGAAGCAGGCAATGGCAATATTTCCTTACAACTGGGGAAAGCTAATTGGAAAGTTTCCAAAGCAGCCCATGAATAATGAAGGTCATATCAAGCGAGCATTAGCTGTTAGAGTATCCAAGTAAGTGGAAGATTTAGGCTTTATTTATTAGGCAGCATTAAAGGCAGCGGATAATGTTCATTGCAACTGTGTAAACAGAAAACAGATTACAAGGCCAAGATTTAGAAAATGTCAACCACTGCTGTTCTGAGCCTATCCATCATCACGTATCGGGGGTTATCGCTGTATCCCGTAGTGAGTCATGAGTGAAGCAAGTGTTACATAAGCTTCTTTACCTAGGGGAATTTCAGTTAGCTTTTTGAAATAGAGATGGATCATATTATGTGGTACGCTGATATCGGAGAAATCCAAAATGTTGTTATGCACATAGCCATTTCAAAAGCATTTCATCACCACTGTCTGGAAGGCATAAGGCAATGGGAGTCTCAGGTTCAGACAGTGCTGTCAAAACTGTAACTGCATGTGTTTGGCATGTCATGAGCAAGAAACCATCAATAGCTTGAGATGTATCACTTATAAAACATAACCATACAATGTGAAGCATGAACTGCTGCATAAATATTTCTAAATAAATAGCTTTATTCTTTTTGGGAATCAATCTGTCAGAGTCTTTAGAAAAGAACTTCACGGGTTCCTTCCTTTACCCTTATTAGCTAGATATCTCACTCTGCAGTCCCTCTGAAATCTTGGATGCAGACAGAAGCTATGTTTTTGGCATGACTGGGCCCATGAAAGTGCTCAGCCATGCCATACCATGTGAAAAATTAACCCTCCTCAAATGAGGTATCAGATGAAGGTGCTCTTCTTTAGAGCACCTTAGTGAACTTGCATTCCCTTGAGTTAATTCTTTGTACATTTGGGACTGAGCTGATGCAGTCTAGCCCCACCCTTGGGGCTGTCAGCAGGGAGGGAGTGGGGATCCAGCAGCAATGAGCTGGGCTTTGCCTAGCCTTAGGTGGAGGCAGGGGGTGAATCAGAGCCCCTCCCCAACTTCGTACCCCCACCAACCCCCTCCTCCTGGGGTGCTGAGGGAAACCAGGCTTGGCCTATGATGTGCGTGGGTTCCAATCCATGCCCCTTTCCTCCAGCTCAGGCCGGGCAAGCTGGCAACTCATGCTGGTCTGTCCCTTTCCCCACCTCTCTTCTCTGCCCAGACTGAGCTGGGGGATGGTGGATCAGAGCCCTGCCCCATCCCACCTTGTGGACCCAGCCTGGCTTCCCCCAGCATCCCAGGTGGAGGGGAGGCCCTGAGGCAAGGCGGCTCTGATCCACACGCTGCTCACCCAGCTCAGGCTGGGCAAAGCCCAGTCAGCAGCAAACAGCTGCTCCTTTCCCCCTCTTTGCTTTTCCCAGCAGCTGTGCACTGCTGGCTCGGCTTTGGCAAGCCTGAGCTGAAAGGGGGACAGATTGGAGCCCCCTCATCTTGCAAGCCCAACCCAAGTTCTGGGATGGGCGGGGAGGGGCTGAGGAGGGGGAAAGCTCCTCAGCTGGGGAATGGGGCAGCTCTTTGGCTTGCTGCTCACCTGCAGGCAGGCTCAATTCCACCACCCCCAGCCCCAAAGGTGAACATCTATGGGGGGGAGGGGCACTCTCTAACTCATGGTGCTTTATGTTTAAATGGTGCTTTATGTAAAGTTCCATGAGTTAGAGCAAGGGCCTGAACATCTATCAGTGCCTCTTAGGTGCTCCCAGACTTTAGTTAAGCAGTTCTGGATGTTCTACCCACACTGTATCCTTGGCAATCCACACCCTTGATTATCAAAACAACTACTTTGTAAACTTTCAATGGTTAGTTTTGCATTCCAAAAATATTTTCTTGTTAAGCTTTAATATAATACTGTATCTCTTTCAATGTCTGATGCAGTAATTTTTAACTGTACTTTTTTATTTAGCTCTACTGGATTTAAAATCTACACTGTTAAATTGGGTATGATTTAACATTGTGCATAATGTGTCATTCCTCATAAGGTGCTGTAGCTTTGCTTTGCTATCTGAACAGCTTTGCAGTGGGTACCTTTCACAGGAGTTTGGATAGCTAAGGATGAACTCCTCTGGACTCCTAGCCCACCATCATGCCATAGTAACTTAGAGTTTTCTGAGGAAGAAAAATGTGTATCGAATCTTGAGTATTTCATTGATAGGATTCTCAGTCAAAAGCTGATATTTGCCACAGATTTGCCTTCTCTCTGCAATGTGCTTAAAGCACCTGAAGATCACTGTTGAGGGAAATAAGTATTTGACTACAGGGAGACTTAAATTTTATCCGTTGCACTCAGGATACAGGGATTCAAATTCTAGCAAGAATGGGAAGTCAGCTTTGCTGTCTCAAGGATATCTATCACGTACTGTATTATGGAAAAGATCTTTTGATAAGCATTATGTATTTTGAGTTTCTGCACTTCCTTTCTATACTTCTCTAGGGATACAACTTACACCGCATAGGATAAAGAATATGCTGATACCTGCCACTGCCTGCCATTGTCACTGAGCTGTCAGGAAGATGTATGGATCACTCCCTGAAGTTTTTTGGAGTTGCTTCTTTGACTCATAAATGGGATTGGACCCATGGGATCTTTGGTGCCAAATATATGAGCTAGCATCACCTAACAAAGGAGCTCCTGTAGCAGGTAGCTGTAACCATGATCAATGTGTGTGCCCCCAGAGGTTGGTGGGGCAAGGTGACTGCCCACAGATGGTGGTGGAGGCATGCCAGTGGGGAGCTCTAGCAGGTAGCCGCAGCAGTGTCGGCAGTGGGGAGGCGGAGGGAACTCCAACTGCCCGCAGGTGACACTGGCAGTGTCAACAGTGCTTCTTTCAGGGGGTGCACTGCCAATCTCAGGAGGTGCATGTGCACCCGTGTGCTCCCCTATGCATCTCCAATCACTGTAACATACTCTTATGGGAAGCCACAACAAAAGCCCCCACCCTCCTGGTGTGGGTAACAGTCCCCTGATACACACACCCCTCTCTCCCCTCCCTTGAAATTCTGTAGCTTGTTCCATCCCAACATAAGGACATGCCTTAAAGGAAGAAGGGATCCCAATATTGTGATGTGATAGCACATAAGAAGCAGGGCTGTGGAAGATCAGAACGCCCACTGAAGACTGTACCGTTCCCTTACTAAGTTACCCAACATTCAAGCATGCTTCTCTCTAGAACCAAGAGCAGAAACAGCTTTGTTAATCCTGCCTGTTTAAAAAAAACCCAAAATAAAGAAAAAACTCTCCCCACATTTTCTGAACCCTGGAAGGAAACCGCCCATACACACTTATTCCTTGGCTTCAGGATGAAAGTTGACAAAATAGTTTTTAACTGCTGTTCCTCTACTCAAATCTAAGAATAGATCATTATCATACAGCAAATTATTTGTCCCCACCCCCACCCCAGTTGGCCTGTTTCAAATGGCATTCAGCTCCACAGAATAGATATAACTGTACAAAGATAAATTGTTGGGTAGGATTTCATCTGATCTCCACAAGAGCCAGATCCAAAGCCTAATCAAGACAGTGGAAACACTCTGTTAACTGACTTAATGTACTTTGGATCAGGCTAGGTTAATTTCTTGAAGCATAAAGAATGTTTTTATCAAGGACTCCTATTAATTGAGTAAATGTGCCAAGTTTTATGCACCATGTTTTAGCATAAATGAGCACTCATTAAAACAGAGACATGTGAACTGTGTAGCACAAAATCTGCTCAGTGTCTACAATAGAAAAGGAAGTTTTCTGCCTGGCCAGAGAGAATAGTATCTAAATCAACTCTGAGAAAAGAGCCAAATATTCTGCAAAGCTCCTGTTCCAGTGCTTTGTGATAAAAATATTGTATTCAGGAGTGAGCTACTGTTACCACTCAAAAAGATCCTGAATTATCATGCAATCAGTTCAGAGGAGCATTGGCTGTCACAAACACCTGTTCTACTGAACACTGTTCCTCCTTTTGGGTTAAAGGTTATCTCTTCCCAATTGCTGGCAGCTCTGGCATTCTGAATGATTATTGTATCATAGCAGCTATCTGTTCTGTGACCATATGAATGTGTAACTTCTTAGTCTCAGAATACATAAAAATGCATCCTTTGTGTTTTAACTATTCATATGTGTTCATATGCAAACACTTACCTTCATACTATAAACCATTTTGGTAAATGAGAAGAACAGTACTAGCGAGGACTGTTTCACCAGCTTCAAAATGGCTTTTAGAACTGTCCTGTCACTATTGCTTTCCATGAACATTTATGCAAACTAGCTTTGATCTCCACAGTGTTTGGTAGGTGATTGTGTTTAAACAAATACAAGCATTTACACTGAGCTAAGCTTAGTTTGTGTATGTGTTTTCATGTTGGAAGGATTTATCCAGACATTTTATTTATATCTATTATCTGCAAGAAAAACACTCTAAAATGGCATTATTTCATAGTCTAGAACTCAAACAATAGGAAATGCTTGATTTAAGGTTGCCTATGCAATCCTAATTCTTACCCTTTATACATGTGTTGCAATATTAGGTACATAGTATGGCTGTCAATTAATCGCAGTTAACACACACAAGTAATGTATTAATTGGTTCTTGCATTAATTTTTTTACTGCATTAATCACACACATTGTTTTGGAGCCTGTGTCTTGGCTCCGCTCTGCTGCCTCCAGGCCACCCAGCGGGGCGGTAGTGGCTGTGCAGAGGACCACAGGGCATTCTGGTCACAGGCTGCGGGCAGCTGCAGCGTGGCGCACACAGACACAGATACACATGGTGAGGGAGGGAGTGTGGTAAGGGCAGGAGTGAAGGCGGGGGGGAGCAGCTGCACCCTGTATGCTGTGTGTACAGCAGTACTGCACCAGTGAGTCTGTGGAGGGGAAGGGGTGGGAAGAGGGGTAAGGTGACAGACTGAGGCCTCCATGGTAAGGGAGGGAGTAGGCAGGGGCAGGCGCTGGGGTGAATGGGGCCCTGGGGCTGGGGTGGGTCATGGGATGGAGCATGGGGGTGAGGTGTGGCTCCCCACCTCTGCGCTCACCCCTGGGCAGTGGCAAAGTATAGGGGGTGCATGTGGGTGCACATGCACCCCCTGAGAGCACCAGTGCACCCCCTGTCAGGCTGCACTCCCCATTTAGCCAGTGGGGAGGGGGACAGGCGGGAACACCAGTGCTCCCCTGTGAGTGCCGGCTGGAGAGCAGGGCCACCAGCAAAGGCGATTGTGCCACATCCAGAAGTGGCCACGGGACTTCTGGAAGTGGGGTGGTCATTTTTTGGTGAGTGAGATTGGGAGCGGGGAACCCCCCCGGTCAGAGCAATTGGCTGCCAGGGGACGCCACCCCCCCCCCCATCACTGACTCAAGAGGCATCAGTCACCCATGCCCCCAGGGGAGGCATGGGGGGGGTGTGCCCCCCAGATTTGTGTGTGGGGCAGAGGCGGGGTGCCTGCTGTGGGCTGGGCTCTGCACCCTGCTGCCTTTGCCCCGGGAGCTGCACATTGACTACATGAGTGTCTCCTGTCCACCTGGCGGCAGGAGGTACAACATGGCGTCACATGGCTCCTGGGGCAAAGTCAGTAGGGCACAGAGGGGAAGCCTGCCCTTGCCCCATGCACATGCCCCCCATACCTTCCCTAGGGGTGCATGCAGTGGTGGGGGACTGCACTCCCTCACCCCCATGGCCCTGAATGAGCCACCCATGGCTCCGTCTCATGGCTCACACTGGCCCCGCTATTCACCCCCGCCCTTGTCCCTGCCCCACTTCCTCCCACACCATGGGGGCCTCGGTCTGCTCCCCCACCACTGACCCTTCACAGACTTGCCTGCTGGGTGCTGTGTGTGTATGTCTCACTCCCAAACCACTGCCTCCTCTAGCCTTGCTGCTGTCCCTCACTCCTGACCCACAGTACCCGACATCCTACCAGGGCATGCAGGGATGCTCCCTCCCCAGACTCCAAACCCCCTACACACACACCCAGCCCCCCCACCTTTACAAATTCTCCCCCCCCACACACACAGACCTGGCACCTACTCCCCAACAATACAAATTACCTGCATAATTTTGCAAATTTTTGAGTTTTTCTGTGCATAATTTTGAGTTTTTAAAAGTGCAATTTAAATCCCAACTAATTGGGATCAATTTTTAAATCATTTGACAGTCCTAGTATAGAGTCATATGCTATGCTACCTCTTAAGTGTTTTTGAAAAAGCTCACACTGAAAAGATGGAATACAGGAATATGGAACCATCTTGTGTCATTGACAGGACTAGTAACTTTAGAATAAGTACACAAACATCATTAGCATTTGACCAAATAGAGTAGTGGTTCTCAACCTTTGTAGACTCAAGGCACCTCTTGTTAGATTCAAGACACTACTTGGTAAAAGCCAACTCTTAATTTTCACTCATGTGTTTTTACTATAGAAAAACAATAGAGAAATTCCTGTGTTGCAAAAAACTCAGAAAGACTGCAACAGGTCAGAATGTTTTTCATGCTATGGATTTCTGTTAGAAATATCTACTTTTATATTATGAATCATATTTTCACATCTCACAGTGCTCATACTACATGGCACCCCATGTTATCCTTGAAAGGATTTCAAGGCACCCTAGGGTTCAGTGGCGCCCTGATTGAGAATCACTGAAATAGAGTAAATGATAGTAGTTATCTGTTATCCCCTGTGTGGACTAGCCACTAGATGGCAACAAGATATGCTTTGTCAGTGGGTTTCAGAGCTTTTGCAGACAGCAGAAGAACAGTGAGACTCAGGACTTGCCTGTTCTGAGTTTCATATTCTGTAAAGTGGTTTGATCTTTGGTTTATAGACCCTTCTGCAGCATTCCCAAACCTCACAGCCTGCCTCTGTTTCTCTGCAACCTTCTGTGCCTGGTCCCACTCTAGCTTCTATCTTGGTATTCCCATCTGCTACAACTCTTGGCTCCTGGCTCTGTTCACCTCTGGGCCTTTTCTACCTGTGTTCCTTTGCTGCTATTGGTGACAGCCAGCATCTCTGTCCACTTTTCCCTGCTTTTCACACCCTTTCCCCTTAGCAGTTGTCACCCCTCTTCATTGAAGTCAGGCAGTTCCCCTGTTTTTCTCTGTCTGGGTAACAGTGTTGAGCCCCAGCTCAAGTCTGGGATCGTGCCTGGTATGCAAAGGCCAATAAAGATACCAGGGCTGAAAGTATAAAGAAGGTTTATTGCTAGCAATAAAAGGTGCGAGCGGAATAATTTCACGTAACAAGCACACCAGATCACTACCACTAAGCATCTTTTATACAGGAGTTTTCAAGTTCTCACCAGCGTATTTGTTTGCTGATTGGTTGTAAGGAGTGACGCAAGAAGTTCTTTACTGAGCATGTCTCTATACCTGTGTTTTAGCTATGTATCTCATTTACATACATGTATGTTTCATTAGCATACTTTTTCCCCACCTAGGGGCGTGATTTTTAGTATTTTAATGAGCTCTTTGACCCAGTACTCTGATTCTGCTTTTGTTTTCAAGCCCCCTTTATCTAAGACTGTCTCCTCCTTATCATTGCAGATGGGCATCCGTCACATAACATTCCCTTTTGCTTGGTCTTTGCATATGGTTTCTAGGTCACTCCTTACAACAGCAGGGAGGGAAATGAGCACGCACATGGTGTAGACAGTCTGACTGCCTTCAGTTTTGATGCCTCATGCCATGGTTTCTACAGCTACTACAAGGACTAAATGCAGGGACAGTTCTGGTCAGCCTTGGCAGCACCACCGTAGATCATGCTCATTTGATCTGTAGGGCTTGGACCACCCAGCTATCATATAGGAACTCTCTGAGCCTAGAACATGCACAAAGCAAATAAATCTTTGGAGAATTAGCCATCAAAGTCTCACCAACCTCTACTGAGAAGTTTCAGGGGCTTATAACGGCCAAATTCTAGAAGATTTTTACAGAAATGGAAAGGACATGTTCTTGGTTCTGTTTCAAGACCCCTGCTCAAGAGGGTACAACAAGGGCCACCCACACGGTTAAAGGCATGGAAGATAAGCTCTTTGAGGAGAGACTCAGGGAACTGGACTGGTTCAGCCTGAGTAAGAGAAGGCTGAGAGGTGACCTGATGGCCGCCTACAAATACATCAGGGGAGAACACAAAGATCTGAAATAGCAACTCTTCAGGAAAGTACCTCAAGGGAGGACAAAGACAAATGGACAAAAGCTTATAGAGGACAAATTCAGGCTAGATATAAAGAAGAAACTTTTCTCCATAAGGGTCGCTAGAATCTGGAACACACTTCCACCGGAGGTGGTTCAGTCACCATCATTGGAGGTGTTCAAAAAGAGGCTGGACAGACACCTGGCTGAGCTTGTCACCAATAAGTTCCTGTCCACAGCAGGGGACCGGACTTGATGATCATACTGGTCCCTTCCGGTTCTACAATTCTATGATTCTATATGTAAGTTTTTACATGTTTTGTAATTTATTATTATTGAACCTTTTGGTAAAAATGGTCTAGCCTTCAGGGAGTATGAGGATAGGTAGAAAAATACTTGTTCCCCATTATGCATAAAGGAAAGAAAATCTGACTATTTAATAACCGTTGCAATGGAATAGTTTAGAGGACAAAGTTGAAATTTGGCATGGGAACTGTCCTGCTGAGAAGTGTGGTTAACTGTTTTGCTGAAAATTGGTTTTGACTTGACTGTGCTATTAACAAGTGAAGTTTGCTGTAATGGTTAAATGGTAAGGGAATTCTGTATTATCTGATAAATAATAGGTCTAGTAGTCTAATATAAATCTATATAGCACAATATCTAGAATAGTACCTATAGTCTAATATAACTGTTGACTATACTGTAATGCATATATGCAAAGGGCTGAATTGAAGATGACATATTTTCCCTATAGTTTCCTAAATTTAAGTCCTTAATACTGCAATTGTAACATATTTTTTGTATGGATTGTGGTAAGAGGTGCTCATAAGTAAAAGAAAATACTTTGTATTTTTCATTTTTATTCCTGTTTCCCACATTGAAATTTGAATTTTTGCTACAATTTTGAAATATATTACTGACACCATTATAGGTAGAGGTGCCTGCAAATATTCAGTGGAGATATGACTTTCCTATTGTAGTTTTATGAGAATAGGCTTGGTGCAGACTGTGTAGACTGAAATTAAAATAATTAAAAGCATACTTCATCTTTTGACTTTAAAAAGAAATGTTAAAACAGATGTGCTGCTGAAGTCAAGAGGTATACCATGGAAGGATTTGGCACTGTATTCTCCAGGCTTTATAGTGACACTTCTCATGTTAATTTGCTGTTTTATAAAGTATCCAGGAAAGGACAAACTGCACAAGCTGCAGAAACAAGAAGCCAGGAGAGCAGAATAGAGCGAGCCCCTCATGTACATTCAGGAGAGACTCCTCAATGACTATGTGTTTTACAAACTACACCATCTCTTAATATATGCAGCCTTCTCCCCTCCCCTGTGCATCTCTTGTGGTGTGTAAGAGAGAAGTCCCCATGTTTGTGGGACCTCAAGAAGAGGCCTGACTAGGCACCCTAGGCAAAGATGACCAAGAACAGGAGTGGGCAGGGTGCCAAAGGCTGAAAAGTCTTTTGTTCCTGCACATGGGCAGCTGCTGTCATACAACACAGGCTCCCCAGGGCCCCCCAGAAAACAGTGCCCAGGGCTATTGCCCCACTTTTGCACCCCTAGTTACACCGGTGAACTCAAGGGCTGCATTTGCAATGGGGTTGTGCATGGACTACACAAGGAGAAAGATTTTGAATCACTCCTGTGCAACCTGCCTCAGCGTGACCCACACTGTGCCTGCAGAAAAGGTTTAAAGCTAAAAAACATTATTATAAATCATAAAACAAGTTATGAAACACAAGCACACTCTACCACAAAAGAAGCCAGCAGTTGGAGTGGAAATATGCAGTCCTATTTTCACATCTTCCACCTGAACTGCCTTTCCATAGTGCTACCTTATTTTTACTTTCTTTCAGTGGGATGAAAGCTGTACAGATACTAGCCCACACTACCCTGTCCATGAATACTCCAGAGGAGAAAAAAGAATCAAAGGATTATTATCAGAACAAAGAGAGACAGCATGTCTCTGAAAGCCACAGAGATAAATGTGCAAGCTGGGAGGGAAGTTAGGCAAAGCAGAGTCACCCTGTCAACAGTCTTTATCGGATATTTCACATTCACAGAAAATATGAGGAGCTCCCTTATGTCTGTTTAAAATTTAAAAAAGGAAAAGGAAATATCTTTCAAAATAAGCCAGGTGGGTGGGTTCTATACTACTTCACTCCTCTGCCCCACTATGGCAAAACTGCAATGCCACCCCTTATTCACACTGAGTAGATCTTTCCATTGACTACTGTTTCTACTTAGCATGAGTAAAGGAAGCAGAATATGGATTGGGCCTCTTCTGACCAAACGTTTTCACTGATCTTTAAAAAAAAACAGCCCCTCACCCATCTTTAAGGATTGTCGTATCCATGTCATGTTGATTTTGTTTAGTAAGGTAAAACATTAGTATGGTTAACTAAACAATAGAGCTCTGTTCTTCAACAAACAAATTCAACCCAAACTCTCAAAGCTGTACAGTCCACCCATCCAGATCTGAATTAACACGCTGCATGCATAGTCCAATCTATGGTGTGTCTGATGTGCAAATCACACATCAATAAATTTAGCATCTTCAGGGCCCTGTGACATAACTAAGCAGTTTAACCTGGTTACATATATAAAGAACAAAAGCACATAGACATTAAGATGTCCATTTTAAATTTTGAGTGAGTACCTCAGTTTTCAGGTGCTAAATGTGAAAATCCCCCCAAAAAGGAAGGCACCCAAAAATCAGTAGCCTCTTTAGCAAATGTGGCTTCATGTAATTTGATCAAGGTCATATCCAAGAGCCAGTAAAGGGAAATTGATCTCCTACACTTCCTTTACAACAATATCATCCTTCCTCTATAATTGCCTGAAACAAAACCCAGAGCCTCATTACCCTGACCTTTTAAGTTATTTGTAGTCTAGATTGTGATGTTTTAGCCAGTTTCTCTACTACCAGGAAAGACCATTCTTAATTTTGATCAGATCATGCAAAATTCTCTTCCAAAGCTTTTAAGGTACTCTAAGTTGTCATCATAAATGCATGTGTTTTTAAATTAAACAAGTTGAAATGGTTGATACATTTTTCTTGGCTTTTATTTACCCTTTGATCTCAATCTCAATTTAAAAAGAAAAATAGAAATCACAGCTGTCTAATTGAAGTTCTGCGTCTTACTGCATCCTAGGACAAGATAAATTCATAGACTTTTACATCATAAGATCCTCCCGTGTCATATTTTATAGCAAAGAGCATAACATTTCATCCAGTTACTTTTCTATTAAACCCAATTCTAATCTTGCAAAAACCTTAGTCTGTCTGTCCATAATGCTTTATTCGCAATCTGATTGGTTGTCTGAAAGAACCAATCATAGTGCTCCAAGAGCATTCTGGAGGCAGCGGTGGAGCACTGCCATGATGGTGGGGATGGGACGGTGGGGCATGGGCGAGGCCAGCACTGCTGGGCTCACCCCACCCCAGCCCTGCTCCCTGGAGGTGGCAGTGATGGCATTGGGGGTCGAGGCAGTGACAGCAGTGGGTGGAGTAGGCCCAGACCCCAAAAGGCAGTGGCAGGAGATGGGGGGCATCTCTCTGGGCCCCAGGCCTGATGCAACAAGGGGAGAGAGGGGAGGAATGGGCCCAGGCCCGGCATGGTGGGGGGGAGGAGCAGGCCTGGGCCTGACATGGTGGGGGGAGGGGAGGAGTGGTCTGGGGCCTAATACGGCAGAGAGAGGAAAGGAGGAGCAGGCCCAGGCCTGATGCAGCGGGGGAGAGCGGGGAGTGGGGCTGAACCCCAAGTGGCAGGGGTGGAGAGGGGGAATAGGCCTGGACGGTGGGGGGGTGGGGGGCAGACACAGGGCTCCATCCCCACCCCCATTGTTCTTAACAGGCAATTTGCTAATAATCTATATTTGACATATTCCTTGGATATTTCAGCTCCTATGTCTTTACCTTATTATCATTTCAATTACCCTGTAAATTTTACTACATATCTTTCTACCTATCAGCCTCACTTCACATTAACCAATATATAGGCAGAAGGAAGGTGGCACCTTAGAGCATCTTTACATGTGCTCTGGAGGGGAGTGAGTTTTAATTGGAGCAGCTCTGAGAGCCAGTCTAATTAAAGTGCCTGCAGTGTCTTGTGTATTCAGCATCTCTGTGCTTCAAAATGGCAGCAAGGTCACTTTAACTAAAGCTTGTTGAATGAGCTTTAGTTAGGGCCCCTGCCCACCATTTTGAAGTGTGGGGATGCTAAATACACAAGACATGGAGGCTGCTCCAGCTGACTCAATTTAATTGAGTCTGCTCCATCACACTGTAATTGCAGTGCATCATCGCAGCAATCCCAAATGTCTACAGCCCCCCTTTGAGACTAGTTCAGAGAAGCATGAGCTTTCACAGGCAGCAACCTACTTCATCATATGCTCTGAATGGAAAGAAAGGGTTTTATATAGAAGGGGAAGGGACAGAAGAATGATATGCTGCTTAGAGGAGAGAGGTAAAAAATAAATTGACTGGATCAACTGAGATGAACAAGGCACTTAACACCTTGAGAGACACTGGACTTAACAGCTAGTCTGTGTAATGGGATAAGAATCCAAAGTCACTGCCAAGATGACGGTTAACACAATCCAGCCTCTAGATGATGTCTTTATCCACAATTTAATGTTCAAGTTGTTATTTAAAGTTCTGTTGTTTAAGGATAGCTACACTCAGGTCAGTGATGAAATGGCCAGAGAGGTTGAAGTGTTCTGTCACAGGCTTTTGTACATTTCTGGAACTGATGTCAAATTGCTGTCTGTGCATTCTTTTATGCAGGGATAGCCCTATCTGGCTTATGTAGACAGCAGAGGGGCACTCTAACCAAGTGATGGGGTATATGATGTCGGTAGAGAAGCATGTAACCAAACCCTGGATATTATAATTCACATTGTTTGGCCCAGTGATGATGTGCTCTGTTGTTATGAGGGGTACAGTGGAATCTGAGTTTGTAGCAAGTAGAGGTGCAAAGATACATTGGATCAGCACCGATATAAAAAAAAAATTCTGTATCGAAAATCAGCCCGATACAGCTAATTAATTTGTCCAATAAGTGCCTGTGCATGCATGCAGATGCAGCATAGCGTGTAGGCGGGGAGAAGCACAGCCGGCAGCATGGAGAGCTGCATGCAGCTGGTAAGTCTGGTGTGATGGAAGGGGAGTGGGGAGGGAAGGGCTGTGAGGGGGCACAACAAGGCCCCAGGGAGAGAGGGAGGTTGTGGGGTTGGAGTTGGGGCAGGATCAGGGGCTGAGGCACAGGGGCTGCCCAGCTGGGGTGGGACAAGCATGGGACAGAGCCACAAGTGGCTCATGTGGAGGGTGTGAGGGGTGTGCCCTCTGAATCTGCATGGCATGGGGCAGGCTGCAGCTGTGGGCCAGGGCTGGGGCAAGCACAGGATGGGGCCATGGGAAGGGAGGCGGGGAGGCTCCTGCTGCTATGCCCACCACTCATCCAGGTGAGTATGGCGGGGGGTGGCGGCTGTGTGCTCCTAGATCTGCCCAGCTGGGAAGAGCCCAGTGCAGCTTTAGCCCCAGCCCTCCCTGTGCAGATGTGGGGGCACATGCCTCCCCCCATGCCCTCCTGGATGAGTGGCGGGAGCGGCAGTGGGAGCCCCCAGATAAACACTGAATGAGTCCCTCCCTTCCCATGCCCCCGTCACATGTCTGCCCTGGCCCTGGCCCCAGCCAACAGCTGCAGCCTGCCCCATACCACATAGATCCAGGGGGCACACACAACTCCCCCCTACCTCCCTGGACGAGCCACTTGTGACTCTGTCCCACGCCCCTCCCCTCCCTGGCTGGGCAGCCCCTGCCCCAGCTTCACTCCTTCCCTCACCACAGAGGCCTTAATCTGCCCCCCCCACCTCTTTCCACCCTGCTTCTACCACACCAGACTTACCAGCTGAACACAGCTCTTTAAGCTGAAGAGCTGCATATCGAAAATTGGATCGGTATTGGCTGATATGCCTCCTTAAAAATCAACTATTGGTCTTGGCCCCAAAAGTCTCTATTGGTGCACCCCAGTAGCAAGACCTGGGGGCTTGGTAAGAATTTAAGTTATGTAGTCTGTTGCTGGAGTGATGTTGTATGAGGCTGGTATAGGCTGCTTAAGCCAGAACAGGTCTTCCCCACAAATTTAGATGTTGGAGGTTACTAATAATTGCTGCTTGCAGATGTTAGCACCCCCACCTCCACCCCTGCAGAAAAAATGCACTTTACTGAAAGAATCAGTGTATTACATCAATCTAGCTCTGCAGTGTCTGTAAAGATCAGGCACTTCAGCAGGGCTTTTTGGCACTTTTAGCTAAAGCTGAATCACCTATGAAATAAAAGCATCCTGTCCTTGGCCCATAACCTTGTTGTGGTGGGGAGGCTTGTGTGTTCCAATGACCCTCAGAGCTGTGTTGTCTGGAGTCACTCTTGTACTCCCAGTAGGGTCTCCTCTGGTGAACAGGTTTGAGGTGAGGTACCAGACTAAGCATGGCCCAAACTCCTGAAGACCCCAATGGCAGAGCAGGGGTACTTGAGAATTTGCTGGTTCTCCATAGCTGTGAAGGCAAATAAGGGCTGCAGCAGGATGGAGGTCTCTGATTGTCTTGGACATCCTTGCCACTGAGTTTAGGGTCCTTCCTGTCAAGTGTGTGTGGCTGTTGCTTGCACACTGGCTTCCCCACATTAAAAGATGACAAGAACAGGCCTCTGCCAGGGATATTAACATCTCCCACAAACCAAGTCCTGTGGTGATGGATGAGTGGCAGTGGGGACAGGAACAGTGATCTCTCTAGTCACAAATTTACATGTAGGCAGCAGTCGTGTGATGGTCATTTTGCACTTACTGAGACAGAAGTACAACTTAGCAGCTGCATCCATAACTAAGCAATCCTCTTTAGGATTCCCCTCTGCTCACCCTGAATATGGAAGGGGCTAGAAAAGGTGCTTTAAACATAGGTTGTCTCAAACCCTCCTGGCTGGATTTCTACATCCAGTGGGATCACTTTCCTGTACTGGAATTTGCCACATGGAATGTATACATTCTCATGGACTCCCTGAACAGTGAGTGTCCTGAAAGAAGAATCACTATAGTAGCTAGAGAACTTGCAAGATATATCGATCTTGCTGCCCTAAGCAAGACCCACTGGGCAAATGACGGCCAGCTGAAAGGAGGAGGAGGTGGCTACACCTTTTTTTGGAAAGGACAGTCACCTGAAGAGAGGCACATTCATGGGGTTAGCTTTGCAAATGTGCAGAGCATGACTTGCTCAACATGAATACTATCTTCAGACAGAGTGACAAATATAAGACCAGTTGGAAACACCCATGCTCCAATCACTGGCACCTTCTATATTACCCATGCTCCAATCACTGGCACCTTGACTATATTATTGTCAGAACCCATGATCATGCCAATGTCCATATTACCCAAGTCCTAAGAGGTGCAGATGACTGTTGGATGGACCACCACTTAGTCAAGTCAATTATGGACATGCAGCTTGCAACACAACACCGTAAACAACTGAAAGGAATACAGAATACATTTAACATCAAGGCACTCCAAAACCAAGTTAGATATGAGGCTCTTCAGCAATGCCATACTGAGAAGCTCTCTGACCTACCTGATGACATCAAGGACATCTGGGCACATTGGGAGAAACTTAAGAATGTTATTGACAAGGCATGTGCTGAATCAATTGGATATTCTACTTACCGTCACCAAGATTGGTTTGATGAGAATAATGAAGAAATCCTAGCACTTATCCATCAGAAGAGAACCACATCCTACAGTTGGCAAAATGAACCCTCCAATCTGCACAAACAAGAGGCTTACCACTGGTTTAAGGCTGTAGTTCAGAGGAGGCTATGGGACATCAAGAACCTGTGGTGGCAAGCGAAGGCCATGGAGATCCAGAGTTTCACTGATCAACATGACATGAGAAGCTTTTTTTAAGCAATAAAAGCGATCCAAGGGTCAATCCTATTGCAATCCCAGAATGGCTTCACACTTATCATAGAGAGTGTATCCATCAAACAATGCTGGAAGGAGCACTTCAAGATTTTACTCAACCATGAATCTGAGGTCATAGCTGCCACCATCGAGTCCATACCTCACACCCAGTACTAAAATCTCTTGCTGATTTACTATCTTTCAAGGAAGTCTGGTATGCCATCACTCAGGCGAAGAACAATAAGGTGCCAGGACCAGATGGTATTGCCGCAGAGGCCTTCAAAGCTGGTGGAACAGCACTAGTGCAAAACTTCATCAACTTTCATCAAAATATGAGTTAACAAGGAAACTTCACCTTACTTAAAGAATGTCAATAGTGACCATCTTCAAGAAAGGAGACAAGTCAGTATGTGAGAACTACCAAAGCATTGCCATCCTCTCCGTTGCCAAAGATTCTTACTCACATCCTTCTGAATCACCTCCTCCGCTTGCTGAAGACACTCTTCCAGAATCCCAGTGTGGCTTTAGACCATCACGGTACCACTGACATATTTTTGGTTGCATGATAGATCCAGGAGAAGTGTAGAAAGCAATACTAGAAGCTGTTTATGGCATTCATTGATTTAACTAAGGCCTTCGACTCCATCAATTGCAAAGTCTTATGGAAGGTGTTGGCTAGGTTTGGTTGTCCACTGCAGTTCATCAGCATCCTCAGGCTACTCCATGGTGGGATAACCACCACAATCCTTTGCAGTAGATCAGAGACAGATCCGTACTGGTGTCAAGCAGGGCTGCGTCATTGCCTCAACCCTTTTATCCATCTATTTTGCTGTGATTTTGATTCTCATCCATGACCACCTTCCACACAAAATTAGGGTTGAGTATCAAATGGATGGTCAGCTTTTCAACCTGTGGTGACTTCATAGCAAAACAAGTTACCAAGACTGGCATCACCAACCTTCAGTACACTAACAAAAGTGTTAATCTCGTGCACACTCAGACCAATCTGCAGTCCACCCTTGACCTTTTTCAGATGCCAATCATAACCTGGGACTCTCCCTTTATATTGGAAATCCAAAGATACTCCATCAGTCTGCCCCAGTACAAGCTGTTTCCTTCTCCCCACAAATTACAATTGGTAGAGAACCCCTGGAAAATGTTGATCATTTCCTATACCTTGACAGCTACCTGTCCCAGTCATGTGCCCCAGGGCTCCCTGTGCCTGCAGGCTTTTAGGGGCCTAAGACTGGGGTTGCCAGAGTCAGCCCAGCCCTGGGACAGGAGAGGCTCCCAGCCCTGGAGCCCTGGGGCTAGCCTGAGACTAGCCCCCTAGTGGTGGGGCTGACTGGGAGCAAATTTGCTCCTAGTTGGCATCTACAAGTGCATTACTACACTGTAACTACTCGCAAGTAAATTTGTGACTTGTATTTGCAGGTAGCAAATTTATTTGTGAGTAGTGATTTTAACTGTGCAGTAAGTATGTGCACATGTAGACGTGCATGCTTACTGCGCAGTAAACTAGGCTACTATATACTAAAGCATCTCATGCAGCATGTGTTAGTACTTTTGACAGAGCTAATGTGACTCACTAAGGCAGCTGTATTACTTCCTGTTCAAAAGGTAACGTGATAGAGCACAGTATGTCAACCTACTGCTTGCATTTTTTTTCTAGAGGGGGTGGGGGGCAAAGGAACTAAGTATCTCTTTTCAGCCCAGCTTTAAAATTTCTATAGCCCACTTCCACTACTCTAGTGGAGCAGTCCTACAGGTATTTCATACAGTGTAATAAAGCCTTGCCAACCAACAATGTGAAAAACTTGGGGCAAGTAAAACAAAGTGAAATAAATGGAAATATGCCCTATTTACACCATTGTAATGGAATAGATTTGGATCGTGATTGTTTTCTAAGTTTGTAAATAATTACGTATTGGCTTGAGGAATAATAAGAAAATGTGGTCAGTTGTGATTGCACTCGAATCCTTCTATTATGCTTTTGGATAAAAGCATTCCTGTCTAACTGGGCTGATTGTCAAAGAGCTTACTGAGTACAACTAAGCAATGGATAAACAGTACGCCTACTGTATTTGTGAACAGGCTATTTAAATGGCACCCCTGGATTTGTCAGCAAACTTATTCTCTGAAGTTAATAAGTGTAAACTGGTATTTGCTAGTGTAAAAAATACTTTGCCTTTTACACAGAAGATGAATGTAGCCCTTAATTGATCTGGCAAATTAAACTTGACATTCCAAAGATGCCAGTTTGCAAAGTTGATTAAGCTTTCAAATGTATTTTAACAAAATGAGGCTGATTTTTGTTTGAAGAACAGCATCCCTTACTAAGCTGAGAGAAGCATTGCATAGCTGGGGATGATGCCAGTGTAAACATGGAAATAAAGACAGGCTTAAAAAGGTTGAATAAGGTTACCTATGTCAGAATTTTTACTTTTGTGTGTGTAAGATTACTCTGCCCCAGCTCTCACAAAACTTCCACGCATGCCAGAACTAAAAGCCTTCTATGCCGTCCATGAAACTAAAAAACAGTTTAAGTTTTGAACATGCTGACATTCAGTGATGTGAGTGGAGAAAGTGGTTAGAGGAATTTTGTATCATCTTGCAGTGTTTCACATGTTTTGCACAGTCAAGTAAAAAAACAAAACAAAAGAGTTAAAAAGTTTGTTCTTATTTTCTTACCCTGCTGTTTCTGAGTTAGGGCCCTAACTATTTCATTCTTCCTTCGTTCTTGATCCTACTTTACACTGTACATCTGTATTGGACATTTCGGCTAACACAGTTGAGTAGCGACAAATACATTTTATTCAGTAGCTACCAAATTGGACAAGATGGTTTTTTTGTGGAATACCTACAGAAATAGCCATGGCATAAGCCATTTATATGAATTCTGACTGGTCTATTGGGTTTTTTAATGGAGAAAATTCTCTCATCCATTTTCTAAGAAATCTTAAATTTGATTAAAACCACACAGTTCTATGCAGTGCCAAGCTGAATGGTACCAGAAGCAGTATAGCAAGTAAGAACCATGTCTTGCACGAGTGAATTAGCTTTGCTTAGAAGCAGCTGGCTGTCACTGGGCTTTTAGGTGCAGGAATATATGCAGAGGGAGGTTTTAAATGGAGAAACAAAACACTTAGCCTTCGCTGAATACTAGCTTGAGTATATCTGCAAAGTGTTGTGCCATGCAAACTTTCTATAGAAGATACACTTCAGCAAAAGTTAACTAGCAAGAGTGGGAAGTGTGTGATTTATTTATGTATTTATTGCATTACAAAGCTTTCCCAAATGGTTGGAGAATTCCCAGAAATAGCAGCTCTGTAATCCAAGTATGAAAGTTCATTGTATGAGCAATGCAAAAATATTGTTGCATGTGTGTGGGGGGGTTTTAAGCAGACAAAGTTCTTTGGGTGAATCTGATATCTTTTGTTAGACTTCAGCAAGCTTTCGGGTTCAAAACCCCTTCCTCAGCCTGACAAAGGGTTTTTTTAACCCAAAAACTTGTTTAAACTACGTTTTTTCCAAATATTTAAGTTGATCTAATAAAAGATATTAGGTTCACCCAAAGAATCTTGTCTGCCTATGTCCTTAGACCAGCACAGCTACACCCTGTGGGGTTTTTTTTAAAGAACCCCTACTAATTTCCACTGGCAATGGGAATGAATGTCAGTTTCATTACCAATTTTTCATTCTAAATCTTAACATTGGAGACTATCTATATTCCTAGTTCTTTGTCTGTTGTCTAGTTAAAAGTGGGGAGGGGGAAGAAGCTATAAGAGGTTTTAAATACAGAAACAAGAGTCTGTAGGTGCTTAATAAAAGAGGTGATGCTTACTATAAACAGCATTGGGGGGGGTGATATGTTTCATCTGGTTAGTGAATACCTGTACTGGATAATAATATAAAAATAACCATTTGGCGCATTATTCCATGCATGTTAAACTGTCTGCATTGTTGTGTGTCTTGATGAAAAAATTACTGAAGATGTTCAAAACACAATCATTGGATAGTTCCACTGAGAGATGATTTTAACACATCACAGACGGTAGAAATCCCTGGAGCTCAAGGAGATCAGAAAATTCCTGTAGGAGGTGGCTGACAGTGATGCACAGCAGGAATTGGTTCCATGCGGTATCACTGATTAGCAGGAATCTCACCTTGCCAAGCCTCTAAAGCCCTGCGGAAAATGCACCAATTATGCATTCAAATCTTCAAGCCTTAAGCCATATGTCAGGGGGAAATAATTCACTGGCACAGGGCCATGGGTCAAGCTTCTTAGCACATACAGCTGATGTGATTATGCTTTAGAACTGTAGGAATGAGTGACTTAACTATTGTTTTTCTATTAAGGTGAATTTCAAGGAGAATATATATAAATACGATTCATTAAAATCTTGGTTTTGTCAAGGGGGAAAAGATAGGTGAGGACGGTTAAAAATCCTCTTGGCTCCCTAAAAATTCCCTACAGACCTGTTGCTTTGGTCTCCACTGCAGTTCTAACAGTGATTTAGCCATCCACTTAAACCTATTAAGCAGCAAATTTGAGGTCAGACTTTGGGGAGGAGGAGAGGAGATGGATTTAGTTTGCAGGAGGGAAGAACTGATTTTTGGGGGGCTAGTGAGGCATGTATGAGTATTCACTGAGGATAGGGCCATCTGTTAAGGATTCCGCTGAATTAAGTAAGGGTTGCTAAAGACCAGTACCTAAAAATCTACATCCTGGGATCACACAATGAGATAGCCTATATCTACATAGTAAGCTTACTGTCCCTGCATACACAGAGACCTGAGGTGTAGAGAGACTAAAAGCACAATCCATTCTGGGCTCAGAGGACTCTAAATTGGATATAGATGGAATTTAGGCACCTTAGTTTCAAAGAGCAATCCAGTTTGGTTCCACTTTACAAGACACAAAACTCAGTAAATGCCCAAGCTCATTCAGTCCCTTTGTTTTGCAAGTTGTACCAGGAGCCTACATTTTGGTTTCTTTGCATGCCCAGAAATCATCCAGTTTGATCAGGTAATTCCTACCTAAACTGGATTTGCAATCCAGGTTGGTGCTGTGGAAGTACTTAAGCCACTTGATCCATTAAGTGTGCTAAGTGCATGCCTAACTCACATTTACAGCATTAAATTGAGGTCAAAAGCTGTAGAAGGAATGCTGCCTTCCTTTTGTTCAGTAGTTAGAACACATGTCTAAGAAGTGGATGACCTGGGTTCTAGGTCCTCTTCAGCATGAAAGGATCTTACTAGGTATAGTGAATTATAAGTGGATTAAACCTGCCAGTGGGATGGGGGTTCGAATACAGCTTTGTGCTTAGTGTTTCTTACTGGCTATCTCTAGGCACATCTGAGATTTTCTGAATTGTTCTTGGAGATGTGTACTTCTTCCAGTCTTTGCATAGAGCACTTTAATGTTTAAATTTAGTCAAATTAAAAAACTCTTTGGAGATCTCTTAAGTCTCCTGTTGAAGGATCCTGTGTGAGCATCTACACATACTATTAATGTGATTGAATAAACTCTGGTGCAGTTTGAGCCAGAGTTTTTTGCTTCTGGGCGCCGTGATTATACATGCACCTGGGACCACAACATGTTAAGCCAGACTGGAGCAGCTCCAGCTGGCAGAGGGCCTAGGGGGCCACCTGCCAGCCCAGGGCTGCTCTGACACAGCTCAAAATGCTGTGGAGGGGCTGGCAGAGACACAAGGATGCTCCAATGCAGGGCTGGCTGGCAAGTAGCCCCCGCACTGAAACACCCTCATGCCCCAGCCAGCCCCGTCAGTGTCTACATGTACACTGAGGTGCATCAAATAATGCAACCATAGCATAGCACTTGAATTTCTGTATTTCAAGTACTAAGCTATGGCGGAGGTAATTAGTTGCCTGTGATCTAATGGGGTTGTACGTGTAGTCACTGGGGCAGTGTGAGGCTTTGGACAAAGCTTCGGATCTGGAGAAGCTTTGGACACTTTGGGGTCTGAAGCAGCGCATCTGGGTTGAAATGTTGGCCTTGTTAGGCTTCCTGAAGTGCTTTGGAGTTTCCGAAGTGCTTCAGAGCCGCCTTGGAGATCCGGCCATAGGATATAACGGGGAAAAAATAAAATATCTATATCTTTGTTGTTTTTTGTCTGATTTGAATGAAAATTTCAAACTTGGTAGATTCTGCAGAGAGAATGAAGCCTGCCAAGTTTCAAGAAGATCAGTGCAGGAGTTTGGGGCAAATGGCACCCCAAATTCTTGAAAGCAAAACTCATGTTACGTCTATGTGTTACAACATAGGAGGGTGAAAATTTCAGGGCTGGTAGCTCTTGCTGAGGCCACACAGCCTGCCAAGCCTCAAGAAGGTCAGTGCAGGGGTTTGGGGGGAACTGCCCCTCAAGCTGAGGACAAGCAAAACTCGTGCCATGGGTGCTGTGGGACTGACTGTGTCCGTCTTGGGGCGAGGAGCGGAGACCCTGCTGCAGGCCCGGCTGCTAAGCTGCTGTGTTCCCAGTTACCAATCAATCACTCACGATTTACTCAGGGACTTGGGGACCAGCTCAATACACAGGACCTAGCTACTACATAATGACTTAACGAGCATCAATTAGCACCTACAGAACCAGGCTAAGGAGAGGAAAGAATCAATACAATCAACTGCCCCATGACAGAGACAGTCTTGGCATGAGTTTTGTCTGTCAGCAGCTAGGGGTGCAGGGCCCATAACACCCCTGCACCGATCTCCCCAACAGCTGGCAGTCATCACAGCAGGGGCCACCACCCCTGCAGCTGTCACCCCGCTGCACCTTAACACATGCAGTGTCACCCATGGCACGAGTTTTGCTTGTCCACAGCTTGAGGTGCAGTTCCCCCCAAACTCTCGCTTCAATCTCCTTGAAACTTGGCAGGCTTTGTGGCCTCATTAAGAGCTACCACCCCCACAGTTTTGACTCCCCTACATTGTAACACACAGCTGTAACATGAGTTTGGCTTTCAAGAATTTGGGGTACAGTTCCCCCCAAATACCTCTACCGATCCACTTGAAACTTGTCAGGTTTCATGCTCTCATCCCTGCAAGTTTAATCCAAATCAGACAAAAAACAACAAAGTTATAGATATTTCATTGATTCCCTATTATACCCTATGGCCAGATCTCCAAGGCTGCTCCAAAGCTTCGGAGCCACTTCAGCCGGATTGAAGCAGAAACCTGGTCCGGAGCTGTGGATTGGATCATGGCCATCCAAACTGGCTGGATCCAAAGCCGGATCAGATCGCTGCTGACTCGCAAAGGCCTAGTAGTCACTAAGACTACTGCAGAGCTAATTAGGCAGCTCTACTAGGGGTGTGCGAAGCGTGCCCTATTTGAATCAGGTTCACCCTGAATCAGGGACAGTGATTCGATCTGTTGATTTGGATCACTGTCCCTGATTCGATTTGACTGAATCCAAATCTGAAGTTCAGTGATTCGGACATAGACAAGCTTTAAAAGTTTTTTCTACATACCTCAAGGTACCAGCACGGCTTGTGATCACTGCGATGCTAGGATGGATGGAGCATCCCACAGGAATGTGGGGGTGGCTGGGGTGGCCCTCCACTTGCTCAGCGGTGAACCTGGAAGTGAACTGGAAGTACTTCTGGGTCTGCCAAAGAGTGCGCTGGGAAGGGCCCTGAATCCCCTGGTTTGGTGATTAGCTGTGAAGGGACCCCAGGTGTGCCCCTCAACCCACGAAGCACCAGTCGTTGAACCTGGGGGGTGCAGGGGGCTTCCCCGGCAGACCCAGAAGTGGACTGGAAATGCTTTTGGTTCACTTCCGGGTCTGCTGACGAGCATGCTGGGAAGCATGCTCCATGCACCCCAGCATCACAGCTCTCACGAGCTGCCTGCTACCTAGGGGTACGTAGAAAAAACATTTAAAGCTATGTCCAAATTGCCGAATCTTTCCGAATTGATTCAGAGGGTTCTGATTCAATTCGGAGAAACTAAAGGTTCCCCTGATTCAGTTTGGATTCGGAGATTTAGCCACCCAATTGGGCTGAATCTCCACCAAATCGAATCACGGACTGAAGCTTTGCACACCCCTAAGCTCCACAGTAAACATCTTGAGTAGACACGCCCTGAGTTCATAAACCTAGGCCTTAAACAGACATTCAGTGTCTCCTGGGAGAGTCGCTGTGTACAGATAATCAGGCTTTGTCTCCCAGAGTAAAAATGGCCACTTTAGGAGAAAAATAACCCAGGCATATAACCAGGGCTAAATCATTCCTGGGAGAGTGTCTCCTGATAGAGTGAATGTCTGTACATGCCACTAGTCAAACTGATTCATGTTGCTATGCTGAGACACATACATTTTAGTTGTTGGGGTAATTAAAGCTAAACAGCTCTGAGATCAAGCTAGAATTAGCCTTAAATGACTTGACTGCACAGAATCCTTTGGTAGGACAGGGTGTTCTCAGTCCTAGACCAGTGCTCCAGTCACTACAACAGACTGTTTTCTCCTCACATCACTCAAAGATTTGTCCCATGCACATTCTTCAAAATATTGACAGCCTTGTGGCAGCTGCTGGTCACCATGCAGGAGGTGTATTGTACAATTATTTGTAAATGGCAAAAAGAAGAAATAAATTCATCTAACTAGAGTCACTCAGGCAAAGGGCAGGAGTGTAAAACATTAGAGAGTGAGAACAAGTGGACTTAAGTTTGTTCTAAAAATGAGTCTCTCCAGCTGCCCTCAGTTGTCTCAAACACTACCCATAATATTGTGCACATTTTTATTTTTACAAGGTTTCTGTGTAAATGTTTATGTACTGTGAATTAAATCATGCACTAAAAAGGGCAGGAGATGAAATGGAAAACTCACTAAATATAAAGATGGATAGATTGTTCATTACTCATATTATAGGATGGCAAGTACTGGCAAAATGTTTCCATCTCAAAAATATCCGTTACTGAAATGTGCCAGATATGTTTAAAGAAGAAAGCTAATTTCACATTTTTTTTACTTACTTTTGTGAGATGTCTTGACCTCCTCTGCTGAGTAAAATGTGAGAAACTATATGACTGATAAATAGCAGTCTACAGAATTTGAAATCCTTAACTTAGGTTTTACTACTCAACTATCTATTCTAGGAAATGGGTGAGGATGAAAAAGAGTATTGTACAATTTATCATACTTGATTTCCATGACTGGCTTTCTGTAGCTAAATTTGGTGACAAGAATATATTCTTCTTAAATCTAAACATTTAAATCTTCCTCTTTAAAATAAAATGGGACTTTAGCCACACTGCCAGATTTGCACTCATCTCTGTCAAACTTTCCATTTATTTCAAGTCTGGAAGAATATTTAGAGAGGTGTACTCAGCCAGCCGCTTTCCTGTGTTATCCTCAGCTCTACAAAGGTGTCTGCATTATGAAAACAGGAGGTTTTCTAGGCTCTCGTGATCTATTAATTGAAATGTGTCTTTTTGAAAGATAATTCAGATATTTTCTAAAAGATAAATAAAATTACTGAAATGACATACAATGTCTGAGGGTCACATTTTTTAAGAAAATAAAGTCGTAGTCATGTACCTCTATATTTTTATGTTTAATTCCAAAAGTTGTACATGAAGATGAAGTATTTGCATGTATATAAGCTCTTTGAGGTATAGGACATCTTGTTTTTAAGTATTTGTACAGATTGAGTATAATTTGGCCCTGATCTTTGAGTGGTTTTCTGAGGCAATGGCAATTCCCAGGAACACAGAACTGGACAGATCCCTGGGTCATGGAGTCCAGTCCCTTGCATATGCTGGCAACTACATCCTATAATCTTCCCCATAAATTAGTCAAGCTACATCTTAAACTAGTTAGGCTTTTTTGCTCCCATTATTCCTATGGGTAGACTGTTTTAGAACCTCATTCCTCTTATGGTTCTAAATCTTCTTTCAGTTTCCAGCCTAAATTAATTCTTTCTGCTTTTATATCCATTTTTTCTTGGCCAACATGCTCCTTTAGCTTCACGAGTTCTGTTTCCCATGGAGTTTACACCCCTAATGTATTTACAGACAGAAAACAGACTTCATTTTGCTAAACTAAATAAGCCAAGTTTTTTAGTCCTCCATTCCCCAATCATTCGAGTTTCACCTTCTGCCCCTATTCTATATTGAATTCTGGAACATATGTCTTGAACATGGGTGGCCAGAAGTGCAGTGTTGTACATGAGACTTCACTGATGACTTCTACAACAGCATTAATAGTTACCCATTCCAACTAGAATTCCTTTGGCTGGTACATTTAGGGCTGCATTTTCCTTTTTCATGGTTGCATTACATTGTGGCTAATAGCCATCTTGTGATCAAGAAGTGCATCAGATTTTTCTCTTCCTCTGTCATTTTGGACTGATAAGCTCCCAGAATAAAGCAGAATTTTTTCTTATTTGTCCATATGTGCATGACCTTTCATGTTGTTCTGTTGAATTTCATCCTATTTCTAGCGGTCCAGTCATCAAAATCAGTAATGTAACAAAGGATGAATGACCAAGGCACTGGTCGTAGGTGTCAACCCTGCAGGGGGAGAGGAGGACTACAAAATAGAAGCGGCTGTACTTCCAGACTCACTCTTGCTGTAGTGCCAGCAGCACAGCCAGTGACAGTGCCCTACCCACACGCCATTTTGCCCAGAGTGCTCAGGCATCATGTCATGCCTCTACTCAAGGCTTTTGCAACCTTCCTGCATATTTCATCCCCTATACATTCACAGTGGCTCCTCACTTTGTGTCATCAGCAACTTACAACAGTAGGTGCCTACTTCTTGTGCCTATTCACCTACAAGACTGATCCTTGAGAAACTCCTTCAGCCTGATATTTCTCCTTCAGCCCATTCCTTACCCATCACACATTCTTGCCCTAATACAAAGAAAGAATTCAGATGTGGGCAAACTTCATGTTATTGGGAAGGATGAAAAAAAAGGTCTGAAAGTAGTCGGGGACATCACAGAAGTGCATAATAAGAGCACACTGTAAGAACACAGTAAATAGAGAGAGAGAAAGACTGACTAGATCTTGGATTAAAAACTGAATTAGGTATAACATCCATCTGAGAGTAAATCACCATGCAAACAAAATCAGGTTAGAAGAAAGAACTATATAGAAGGGCTTTTAGAAAGAAAAATAAACTCCCCAAAAGATGACAGGAAAGTGTAAGTTTGTAGGTTTGTCAGAGAAGGGCTGAAAAGAAAAACTGAAGATTTTCATTATGGTCTCACAAGAACAAGATATTCTCACAATATCTGTTATCCAAAGGCAGATGATAGGAAAGAGGTACATCCAAAGAGCATGGGATGTGTGACTAGGTCCCAGAGATGATCCATCATACCAAGTTGGTCAGAGCATAAAATGTGGAATTTGCAGGAAGTGTGGACTAAAGGCTAGACAGAAGTGTTACCACCAGAGTCCACACAAGGCTTTAGAGAATGAGAGCATAAAAATATGATGGGATTTTTCAGTTGGTACGTTCATGCAGTATATTCCACAAGACCACATGTGGTGGTTATAGAAAAGGAAGGAGAGTGCTTTATTGTGGATTTTTCTTCCACGTTTTATGAGAATGTTCAACTGAAAATGCAAGAAAAGGTTGACAAAGATGATTACTTACAGCAAAAAATTAAGGAAGATCTGGAGAAGAAAAATGTAGTACCAATTGTTTGTGGTGTGCTAAGACTTTATGATGGAGTTGTTATCACAACAGCACTCCATAAATTGGAAATTGGCTGTGTTGTAAGGATTTGGGACCTTCTGAAATTAAGACAAATGGGCATGACTAAAATACTGAGGAAGGAATAATGTACTGATGTTTAGCGCTAAGTAGGTGTGTCTTCATGAGATGTTTACTGAGCAGTAGACTAATTAGCTGTACAGTAAACATCATGCATCTACACATGCTCCCTTATGAGGCTGGATTAAGCTAATAAACTCTACCACAGGACAGTACTTGTAAATACAAGTACTATCCTATGGCGGAGTTTTTAGTGTGCAGCAATGCATGTGTATAGATGCTGTCCCAGCTGGCTGGGGCATGTGGGTTCTTCAGTGCAGGGGCTGCCTGCTGGCTAGCCCTGCACTGGAGCACACTTGTGCCTCATCCAGCCCCTCTGAAGTATGTTGAGCCAGACTGGAGCAACCCCTGGCTGCCAGGCTGACCTGCCCTGGTGCCTTGCCAACTGGGGCTGCTCTGACCTGGCTCAACATGCAATGAGCACCAGAGTTTATTGCATTGCATTAATATGCAATGCGATAAACACACCAGGTTAGACCCACATTAGCAATTGTGTTTTTTCCCATGATTGAGGGCAGTATAGGGAAGCTAATAGTTATGTGAAGGAGTTTTCATTTGTATATGCAAAGAAGTGTTATATATACTTGTGCAAAACATGCAATAAATCAATGTTTCGGGTCTCAATATTTTATAAATCTATCCTGTAGTTTGACACACAGTAAAAAGGTATAGTTGCCCACAGAGGAGTAAGTAGAAGTGATTAGCTGATGTTTAAAATATGTTCACAAATATTCTCTCAAGTAAAATATTTTGGCATACCTTCAATTGATTTCATTGGGGCTAGAATTTCACCCTTTGGATTTGCTTTTTGTTTGCTTTGTTAAACTTTTAAAAATAGTGAATTTTAAGAAGCTACTCTGAGACAGTGCATTCTCTCCTGCCCCCATGATCAGTCTCTCTCTCTCTCTCTGAACCCAAAATGTAAATGATATTAGTACAATCAGAAAATCTGCATGTTTCATAGCAGTTCAATTCCTTATTAAGGTTTGTCATTCTTCCTATATGAATATAACTTATGGAATGTCAATAAGAGTTATGTATGTATAGGATAATACATCCTTCTGTACTTAATAAGTTAAAAGATATATTCAGGTCATGGAGGATGAAACACTATAGAGATTAAAATTGTGACCCTAATATGTTGAAAATTTGGCAACAGCATGTTAAAATTACTCTTCTACAGTGAGGTTAAAATTCATCCCCACAATAGGATCACAGGAAAATAAAGCTAGAAGGGACCTCAGGAGGTCATACAGTCCAGCCCCCAATTCAAGGCAGAAACATCTCTGACTAACCTGTCCCACCAAGAAGCCTAATTATTTTTTTTGCTCTGTGTTGGACTCTTCCCAAACTACCCTTATCCTTCTTGAAGTGTGGGGCCCAAAACTGGACACAGTACTCCAGGTAAGGCCTCATTAGTGATGAATAGAGTGCAAGAAAGAATCACTTCCTTTAATTTGCAACTGACACTCCTGATAATATAACCCAGGATGCCGTTGGCTTTTTTTGCAACAAGAGCACATTGTAGGCCCATATTCATTTTATGGCCTACTGTAACCCCCAGACCCCTTTCTGCCGTACTGCAGCCTAGTCAGTTGTTCCCCAATCTGTATTTTTGCATGCAATTATTCCATCCCTAGTTCAGGACTTTGCACTTGTCTTTGTTGAATCTCACCTGATTGTTTACAGACTATTTCTCCATTCTATGCAGGTCACTCTGGATCCTAACCCTATCCTCCAGAGTGTCTTCCATTCCATACAACTTTGTGTCATCCAAAAATTTGCTAAGCATGCACTCAGTCCTATCATCCAAAACATTAATGAAGATATTAAAAAATACCAGACCCTGGACAGACCCCTGCAGAACCCCACTTGATTTTTCCTCCTAATTAGACTTGAACTATTGATGACTACTCATTAAGCACCCACCAGTTATATATCTACCTCACACATCTTGAGGGTTGCTTCGAGTGGAAAGGATGCTTCACCAGCATGCAGGGTGACAAGAGGAAGGGAAGCCCAGGTAAGCATCAACATCCTGGGAGTAGGGGGCCACAGCTGTCCTGGGTGTGGGAGGGAGGCACGTGCACCCTCAGGAGGCCTCAGGTGCCTCTACACTAATGCTCGTAGTATGGGGGGTAAGCAGGAGGAACTGTGTCTTGTGATTGCAAGTAAGAACCCAAACTTTGTAGGGCTCACAGAAACCTGGTGGAACCCTACCTACGACTGGGTGGCGGGCATTCAAGGATACACCCTATATAGAAGAGATAGGACAGAGAGGAAAGGTGGTGGAGGGGGGGGGTTGCACTCTATGTCAAAGAGCACATCATCAAGGATTAGCTTCAGGTTAGAGGAGGGTCGGGCAGAGACACTATAGGTCAAACAACAAGGGGGGGCGTGGTGAAAGGGACCTTACAGTGGGTGTCTACTACAGACCACCCAACCAGGGGGAAGAGCTGGACCAGGACTTCTCCAGTCAGCTTATGGAGGCGGTTAGGTAAAGGGATGTTATTGTCATGGGTGACCTAAACTACCCAGACATTTGCTGGGAGGAGCAGACAGCCAGGTCTGACTGCTCACGTAGGTTCCTGGCTGTATTACAGGACCTTCACCTTATCCAGGAAGTCCACAGCCCCACTAGGGGTAACGCCTTGCTGGACCTGGTCCTGGCCACGGGGGGATTACCTGGTGAGAGGACTGCAGGTCCTTGACCACCTGGGCAATAGCGATCATCACCTGCTGGATTTCACTATCCAACGCAGGGTGTCAAGGGCTTATACCAGGGCTAAAGCCCTTGACTTCAGAAGGGCCAACTTCAATAAGCTTAGGAGACTAGTGAGGGAGGCACTGAGGGCCCAGAAGGTAGAGGAGATGGGAGTCCACGAGGGATGGTTGTGCCTTAAGGGGGAGATCCTCCAGGCCCAAAGGATAACAGTTCCTGAGAGAAGCAAGGGGGGTAAGAGTGCTCAGAAATCCCCTTGGCTCAGCAAGAGCATTCAGCAATGCCTGAGGACTAAAAGGGGGGCGTACAACCAGTGGAAAGGAGGAGCTGTCACCAAGGAGGAGTACTCCTTCTCGGCCCATGAGTGTAGAAGGGCTATTAGGAAGGCCAAGGCAGAGATGGAGCTCAGGCTAGAGTCAAGGATTAAGGACAACAGAAAGACCTTTTTCAAGTACATTGGGAACAAGTAGAGGGGGCCAGGCAATGTAGGGCCCCTGAAAGATGCAAACAGTAATCTTGTGGCTACGCCAGACAAGAAAGCTGATATTTTTAACAGTTTCTTTGCCTCTGTTTTCTTGAACAGGGACCAGGATATCCCACCTACCAGAGGTAGGGACAATCTTGGGGATAGCTCTGTCAGGCCTTCAGTCAATACAGATGTAGTTAGGGATCTTCTGGAAGGGCTAGACATTTTTAAATCTGCAGGTCCAAATGCTCTCCACCCAAAGGTGTTGAGGGAGCTGGCAGGGGTCATCGCGGAGCCCTTGGCCCGGCTGTATGAGCATTCGTGTTCATCTGGCCAGGTGCCGGGGGATTGGAAACTGGCTAATGTGGTCCCAATATTCAAGAAGGAGAGGAAGGAGGACCCAAGTAACTATAGGCCTGTAAGCCTCACCTTGGTGCTCGGGAAGATCTTGGAGAGAATCATCAAGGAGCATATCTATGGGGGGCCTACAGGGGAGATCATGCTCAGGGGCAATCAGCATGGGTTCATCAAAGGCAAGTCCTGCCTGACCAACCTGATTGCCTTTTATGACCAAGTAACTAAATCCTTGGATGATGGTGTCACCATGGATGTAGTCTTTCTAGACTTTAAGAAGGCCTTTAACACTGCCTCTCACCCCATCCTCATCAATAAATTAAGCAACTGCGGCATTTATGCCTACATAGTTGGATGGGTAAAAAATTGGCTGATGGGGCACACCCCGAGAGTAGTGGTGGATGGGTTGTACTCAGCCTGGTGAGATGTGAGCAGTGGGGTACCCCAGGGCTTGGTCCTTGGGCCCGCACTGTTTAACATCTTCATCAGAGACTTGGACGAGGGGGTGGAAAGCACACTGTCCAAGTTTGCTGATGACACTAAGATATGAGGCGAGGTGGACACACTTGAAGGGAGAGAGAGGCTGCAACTAGATTTAGACAGACTACAAAAGTGGGCAGATGAGAATAGGATGGGGTTCAACGTAGACAAATGCAGGGTGCTGCACCTTGGGAGAAGGAATCCACAGCATACATACAGGCTGGAGAGTTCCCTTCTTGAAAGACAGAGGCAGAAAGGGATCTTGGAGTCATTATGGACTCCAAGATGAACATGAGCCACCAATGCCAGACCGCAGCCAGCAAGGCCAGCCATACCTTGTCATGCATCCAAAGGTGCATCTCAAGCCGGTCCAGAGAGGTGATACTCCCCCTCTATACGACTTTGGTCAGGCTGCAGTTGGAGTACTGCGTCCAGTACTGGGCACCGCACTTCAAAAGGGATGTGGCCAGCCTGGAGAGGGTTCAGAGGAGGGCCACCCGCTTGGTGATAGGGCAGCAGGACAGGCCCCATGAGGAGATACTGAGGGACCTGGTGGCTGCCTACCAACTCATCAGGGGAGATCAACAGCAAATAGGTAGAGCCCTTTTCTCCCCAGCACCACCCGGGGTGACAAGGAACAATGATAGTAAGCTGATGGAGAGTAGGTTTAGGTTAGAGATCAGAAGGCGATATTTTACAGTGAGGGTGTCCAGAATCTGGAACCAACTTCCCAGGGAAGTGGTCCTCGCCCCTACCTTGGGCAAATTCAAGAGGAGGTTGGACGATCACCTGTCTGGGGTCTTGTGAACCCAGCATTCATTCCTGCCTGTGGCAGGGGGTCAGGCTAGATCATCTGTTCAGGTCCCTCCTGACCCTAGCTACTATGAAACTATCTTCCATCTAATCTTGTATTTCCTAAGTTTGTTAATGAGAATGTAATGGGAGGCAGTGTTAAAATCCTTGCTGAAGTCAAGGTGGATCACATCCACTACTCTCCCCACATTCACAGAACCTGCCACCTTATAGAAGGAAATTGGGTTGGTAAGCCATGACTTGCTCTTAGTGAATCCATGCTGGATCTTCCTGATCACCTTGTTTTCCTCTAGGTGCTTCACAATACATTCCTTGAGGTCCTGCTGCAGGATCTTTTCAGGTATTGAGGTCAGACTCACTGGTCTGTAATTCCCTGGATCCTCCTTCCCTTTCTTGAAGGCAGGAACTACATTTTCCCTTTTCCAATCATTTGCAACATCACCCAACCTCCATGAGTTTCCAAAGCAAGTAGCTCTAAAATTAGTTTAGCCAATTCCTTCAGTTTCCTAGGGTGCATCACATCTGGTCCTGTTAAGTTGAAACCATCTAGCTTCTCTAAGTAATCCCTAACCTGTTCTGTCATTACTCTAAATTGTCTCTTTCCCCATCTTTGCTGTCAACTGCACTCATTATCTGGTAGCTGCTCCTATTTATGAAGACTGAAAGCATTAAATAGTTCAGGCTATTTTGCATCATCTGTAACTAGATTGCTTTCTATATCCTGTAAGGGATCTGTGGTTTCTTTGGTCTTCCTCTTACTTTTGATGTACTTGTAGAATCTCTCCTTATTGCCTTTTAAGTCCCTTGCCAGCTATATCCCTTGCCTTGGCCTTCCTAATTTCTCCCTGCATGCCTGTGTAACACTTTTATAGTCTTTCCTAGTAGTATGAAAAAGTTTCCACTTTTTATAGATTTCCTTTTTGAGTTGTAATTCATTGAAGAGATTGTTGTCTATCCAGGCTGGCTCCTATTGCACTTCCCATTCTTCTATCACATTGGGATAGCTTGCTCCTATGCCCACAAAAGGGCTTCCTTAAAATACATCCAGCTTTCCTGCGCTCCATTTCCCCTCAGACTTGCCTCTCATGGGATACTGTCCACCAGTTCCCCATGCCTAGTGCTGTTCAATACATTAATTATTTATTAATTATTTGGATGCTGGAATGGAGAGCTTCTTGAGCAAATTGCAGAACCTGAGTGGAAGCCTTGGTGGTCATTGGCCATGCCTGAACAGAGCCCACATAAGTACAGGCAGAGGAAGAGGTGGCAGTGCCAGGGTCTTTGGCATTGCACTATTTTCCAGCCAGCCTGTTGATTTGCCTGCGAGCTCTTTCTTCCTCTTTGGCTGCTACATCCTGGAAAAAAATTCCTTTTCTTCTTTCACCTGCTTCCATTCAGCTAGGTTACAGTGAATGAAGGGTGAGAAAAAAGGTGGCTGGGAAAAATCCTCAGCAAACTCCCTCTCAGACTGCCTTGTTTGTTGGCCTGTTCACTAGTCTTGCTGGCTTGTGATCATGAATGGGATCATAGTTGTTGGTAAGTGAAAAAAGTGTAGACCATGGAGCCACCAACCTACAGCCCGTGGGTTGGATTTGGCCTGCCAAGAAATTTTATCTGGCTCATGAAGCTGCAGTATCAATAGCAATTTAGTGGTGAGTAATCAAAGGGAAGCAAGCAGTGTCCTACTTGAAGAATGAGCTGCACTAATTCAGTCCCCTACTCCTAAAAGGTAGCTGACTCCTGGTGTAGACAATAAAGTATATTTTCCACCTAATGGAAATACAAGCCCATCCACCATGAGATTACGTAGCCATTTTCTCCTTTTGGCTGGTTGCTGAATATGAAATTCAGAAAATTAAAATAAGATAAAATAGCAAGATAAAATAGTGCATATTTAGCATGCAGCGATTCAAATAGAACACAATGGATTCATGTAGTGCTTCCATGTCCTAGCTAGATGATGTCTAATACAGCATTTCAGGAACTCTTTCTAATGACATGCTAGAGCAGTATTATTATTTTAAGAGAGTGGTCATTCAAATTGATTTCAGACCTGGATCATATATAAGATGGGTATCAGGATTCAGAATCCTAGGATTCAAACTAGGATTTGTTAGTACCAGAATATTGCAAGCTATCCTATGATGTTCCAGCTCCAAATGATGGCAGTCTTATGAGATTAGTTGGGCTCCTGAGGTTTCTGCCATCTAAAATGCCAACTGTTATTTACATTCAAACCAGAAGTTAGAATTCTCCTGGTTTGAAGTAAAAAAATCTTAAAAATGGGTCTGGGATTGCAGAATAAATCCAATCATTAGGAGTACTATGCTCTTTAAAAATGAATGTGTTTATTTTTTTAAGTGACTCAGGTTCAATGTTATGTTTTCCTCTCTCCAATTATTACCATTTTATAACATCCTAAACATGCATAATACATCACATGTAAATAAAACCCTATGCAATTGATTTTACAGTCAATATTTTTAAAAGGTTGCTGTTTTGTAGTTGCTGTTTGCCGCAGTAAATAAAGAAAAACCTGATTTCTCAGTTTTTTGCTACTATGTGGTTCTTCTTAAAAAGTGACAGTTAAGATTGGGAGTTTTGTTTGCTAACTAGTCAGACTGTGCTTTGGTAAGTGTTAAGGATGGTTTTGTGCAGTCTGAAATCCTAATAGCTAGTACAGCAAAATTATTATAATATTATATACATTTTACAGCTATGGAGAATTGGCTTTTCAGCCTGGAGGGTGGCTGTGAGCTTTGAATTTAGAAACAGAACTACTTATTAAGCCCTGTGAGTAAAATATTGCCAGCTATACACAGGGATTATAGAATTTCATTGCACCTTGATTTATGAATTAGCTCCAAAAAATTGTTCTGACAATGAAATTGTGGGACTAGTCTATATTCATTGTGTCACTCTGGGTCCTTATTCTATTAGCTCATTTTGCAACTGAAGAAAAAAAATTCCTGAAATCGGTTTCCACAAGCTCTCTCTATGTTCTTTCCATCTCACACACCATCACCAATAGTAAAGATAATGAAATTCAAACTATTCAGCTACACCAATGTAACAGTTGTCTTCAGAATCTGCCATCAGTGACATCTGGGCCATTCATTTGCAGTTTGTTTGATGAAAAGACCTGGCTTGCCTGGCAGACATCAAAGTTCCTAGAGGCCCACAGCTAGAAAAACATCTCTGCTTGCAAACTGAGCAAACATACTGTGGAAATGAACAAGAAATAATGAACATGGAGCCCTGCAATATCATGCATAGTGGAAAAATCTTTGGGGTAAAACTACACTCTACCTGCCAATTGCACAAGGGGGGATTAAATCTATGGCTTTGGGTTTGCTTTTCTGTGAGCCAACAACAATTGATTTAAACATTCACATATTATTTTGATATTAACAAGTTTACCAAAAATCCTCTAAGAAATAAATCCAACATGCTTACCTGCCCCTCCCTCTCCTATTTATGTTAAGGTTTAAATTAAAAGCCACTGCACTTTTGTTTCTCAGATATTTTTATGTATTCAGTAAAATAAAAGGTCATATACCTCACAGGAGAATTCATTCAATTTTCAGGACAAGTAATATTGCTCCACTCAGCCAGTACTGTACATATAATCTTGAGACAACTAAACTATTTGCTTTATGTGCATTTCTGTTCCTTTAAAAGATTTGGCAGCAAGTTACACCAAAGGTTTTCACTTTCAGTCCAGCAGTCTTTGGATATTATTCCAGGATTTCCTGTGTGCAATACATGGCAAGAGATCAAGTCTACAGATTACCCTCGATTAAACAGATCATCTAAATCAGGTTGTGAAAATGAGATTGTGGAATATATTTGTACTGCAATCACTGTATCATAGGTAATATCCAAGAGAAATTACTCTTCTAAAAATTTCATCCTGTAGCCAGATACAAAATTATAAGAGATCAGAGGCTCACCATGTTTAGTTTCTTCAAATCTAGATGGGATGTGTTCATTAGAAATGGAAGGGGGTGGGGGTGAGAAAAAAACCCGGTTATTTCTGATTATGCTACTCCTAGTACAGTACTACTGTCCTACAAAATGTGTTGTCATTATTTTTTATTGTGCATGCAAACGCTGATAAGGTCAAGCCTGACAATAAAAAGATCTATCTTAAAGGCTGAACATCATGATATTGCCTTTAAATATGAAAAGCTGAGCAATAACTAATGGGCGATTTGCAGCTTGCCTGTCAGTTCAATAAGTATTGAATGACAGATTAGTCAAGAACTTAGTGTTTTGGTTGTGTGTCTCCCCCCTCACCCCATCCCCTTCCTAATTTTTGTCTTCTCTACTTTCTGTCTCACTGGAATGTAATTGTTTTAATGGAGATTGGAATGCCTGAGCAAGATACTGTTGGTATTTTGAAAAAGATAAACTTTTATTTCTCCTATTTTTTCAGAGGAGAAATAAAAGTTTCGACCTCAGAGCTGAGCTGATCTTGCCTCTGTATACAGAGTTTATTGTTGCTCGTTTATATTGATGCCTTTTTTTGCAGTGTCCTTTTGGAATTTTAACTTTTGTCTTCCAAGGGGAACTAAGTTAAAATACTTTTCTGCTGATTTGGCAGGATTAAGAAATAAATTAAAGCACCCTGACTGCCTAGAAGTCATGTTTTACCAGCTGCTTGCAAAAATCTACTAATGATTACATTTTAAGTCCTTTTAGCACTTTAGGTTCAGCAGGTTAAGCCTACTGGACCTAGTGGAATGGGAGTCATGTGTCTTCAGTATCTGAGAGATCAATGTTTTATAGCAGGTTGGCTTAGCAATAAACAGTGAAAAAAGAACCATCACTTTACACCTAGTTCTATTAAACATACAGTACTACCTAGTCTGTGTGTCTAATGGCTAAGTAGTCTCACTGGCAGCCACAGTCACTTCCCTGAGCTGGAGCTGTCATGTGAACTCATATAAATCTGTGCCATCTGTGGAAAATGAAATATTCAAGAACCATGAGAACACAAAATGTAATTAGGAAGTTATTTCACCATCCATAAAAGGTTACTTCATTACATTTAAACATTACATATCTCTACACACGTTACATTAAAAATCAAGTTAGGGAAATGATAGTTTATAAAGGTAGCAAAGAAAAAAATGCAGACCAGAATTTATTAAAAATATTTCTCCATTCATTTGGCACAGACTCCAGTTTGTTTGGCAAGATTGTAGATTACATGGAGGCAAGATCTTGCATGAACTTGGATCTGTGGCTTATTTTATAGTTTTTGTTTTGTCAAGTTATTCATAGGGCATCAAGTATGAAAACAAATCAGGTCACTTTACTGGAATTGTGAAAAGTTTAGACACACTATGATTCTCTGTAACTAAATTAAGCTTGCCATGGCTTTACTAACTCCAGCATTCTTAGGAATCTTTCTAAAAGCTCATGGAGCTTATGTTTCAGATAATTTAGGTTAGTCTAATTCTCAGTTTGCTCTAATTCTGGGTAGTCATTTTTTCTTAAATTCTTATACTTAGCTCTTAGCTGCACTGGAAAATGTCTTTTTTCCAAGTGGATTTATCAAAATCAATAATCACTCACAGTTTCTCTCTCTTCTGAAATTAACCTGACCTTTAAAAGGAAGTATATGATTTGTTTGGGTCCCTTAACTATTTGATCTTTAGAAACAAGGGTCAGTTTGGATAACATGGTGAACTTGAATTACATTCACCAAAAACATGTCTGCTGGCTTACCCTTTGAAAATACTTCAGGCAATAAGTAGGGTCTTAGAACACTTTGGCTATGTATAGACAGTCAAAAGCCTGAGGCAGAATCAATTCAATCTTTGGAGGTTTCTCTCAGCTGCATTAGGTTGAACAGATACTCAACTACTATTCCATTTTCACTTTGGAAAGGCAAGTGGAGGCTGCACTGGCTAGAAGGTGTGGGGTACTAAAGCATGCCTCCCAGCCTGCCAGCTGTTGCCCAGCCTAAGTGGAGCCACCCCTAATTGGCTGCCTAGCACACTCCCCCAACCCCCTGCTTTCCCTCATGGTGGGGGGAGGAGAAGAGGCCCCCTCCTGGTACCAGCCTCCTGAGCCAAGTGTTTGGCCACAAGGGGAGCCCCATGCCTCTCCTCAGGCCAGCTTGGGATTCCCCCAGCCCTGGTCTGTGCAGCTGCAGGAGGGCAGATGAGGGGAATCCCACCTCCCAGAGCCAGCCCCAAGCTGGGTATCTGCCCATGTTGGGGGAGCCCCATGCTGGGGATCCCCCTCAAGCCCTGGTCTGCCCAGGTGTGGTGGAAGATGATTCCTCTCATATGGTTGAGTTGGCATGAGTCACTGATGCACAGGGGAGAATGAAGCCCTCCACCCTGGTCTTGGCCCCCAAAGCTGGGGTCTTCATAGCTGGGGGAAGCTGGGCCCCGGGGTTGGGGGTGGAGGGGGAGCATTTCCCCTGTCCTTGCCCAGCTAATCTGGCTCCATAGAAAGAAGGATCAGGCCCAACTGCCTGGCACAAGCCTCCAGGCCACACACTGTGTCTTTCCAGCTGCTGCTGGTACCAGGCTTTGGTGGGGCCTGCTGGGCACCCTGGGGGCTCTGCACCAGGCACCAGGGATGGAAGCAGTGCATAGGGGCAGGATTGGGCCCCATCACCCAACACAAGCTGCCAGGGCTGCCTGGCACATTTTGCCAGAGCCTGGAGCTGGCAAGATGCGCTAGGCAGCCTGGGGAGCTTGTGCTGGGTGGCAAGGCCTGATCCTGCTTGATCCTGCCCTAGAGTGCTCCCACCCCTGCTGCCCAGTGCAAGGCCCTTGGGCTGCCTGACACATTCTGCTGCAGCAGCAGCCAGCAAGATGCACTGGGAAGCCCTGGTGGGGCTTGTGCCAAGCAGCTGGGCCCAGTCCTTCTTTCTATGGAGCCAGCCTGGCCAGACAGAGATGAGGGAAACTCCCAGGGCTTCGCCCCACCCCAGCTAGGAAGACCAAGACCAGGGTGAGGTGCTTCATACCCCCTTCCCCTGAATGTCAGTGCCTTGTACCAGGCTGGCTCTGTGGGGGAGGGGGGAAGAAAATGCCCTTGGCTAGGTAGACCAGGGCTGAGGGGAATCCCAGGTCAGTTGAGAGAAACTCCCCAGAGGCTATGTCTCCACTCACATGGGCAGACACCAGGCTCAGAGCCATCCCAAGGAGGAAGGACTCCTTTCCACCTCCTTCTAGTGGGTCAGTGACTTGCACCGGTCTGTCCTGGGGTGAGGGTGAAAGGGAAACCCTTGCACACCAGAGCTTAGGGATGGAGGGGGGGGGGGGGCGGCTCTGTTTCCCCACCTCCCCTCCCATTGCCCTGAAGAGCTGACAGGTACGGGAAGGACCAGGCTGGGGAGCAGAGGCATTGCTGCCACAGTGCTGTGACAGCCAGGGAGCAGGGCCAGTCCTGGCTCAGCCAGAACAGAAAGCACAGCTGAGGCTATTCTGCCTGCCCTGCAAGGGAGGTTAGTGGTAGGACCAAATGCATCCTGGGATGCTGGGAGACTGGGACATCATTTGAGTCAGGAGGGGATCTAGGACAGAAGTTCCATAGACTAGTCTAACTGCATGCATCCAGGTTTATCTTAAACTTAGTTTGGCCATTTTGATATCAGTTTATGCACACTGAACATCTGTTCTGTTACAGGTTTGAACCAGTTTCTGATCACTTATACCAGTTTATGTGTAATTTCTTTCCATAGCTTTCATGACATTATGACATACTTGCCTTCACTTATTGTACTTATTGTCATGAGATTTTTGACCCACAAAATCAAGGATGCCTCAGACAAGTGAATTTATAACAAGGTTTCTTATACTGTAGAGACTTATGGATCCCTTATCATTTTAGGAAGGTGGCTGAATTATGAGGCAATGCTTAAAAAGCTAGGGTTAGTCTAGAGAAGAGAGGACTGAGGGAGGATTTGATAACAGTTTTCAAATACCTGAAGGGCAATTATAGAGAGGCTGGAGATGGGCTTTCTCTGTGGCTGTTGAGGACATGACCAGGAGCAATGGCCTCAAACTACACCAGGGGAAATTTAGGTTAAGAGATTAGAAGGAACTTTCTGAGTATGAGGGTAGTCAAGCATTGGAACAGACTACGTAAAGAAATTGTGGAATCTCCATCCTTGGAAATTTTCAAGAGTAGGTTGGATCATGGGTGTCTGGTGCCTCTTGAGTCAGGGAGAGAACATACCTCCCCACCCCCGACACCAGTTAGCAACTGGGGGGGGGGGGTCCCCTGATGGCCAATCCCACTGGCTGGGGGGAGGTCCCCCAGTGGCCGATCCCACTGGCTGGAGTGGGGAGTCCGGTGGCCGATCTCACTCACCATGAAAGTGGTTGTGCTGCTTCCGGAAGTCCCACAGCCACTTCCAGAAGTGGCACAGCACTTTTGCTGGTGGCCCCGCTTCCTAGCCAGCACTCACAGAGGGGGCACTGGTGCTCCTGTCTGCCGCCCTGCCTGCCGCCTAAACAGGGAGCGCGGCCTGGCAGGGGGTGCACCAGCATTCTCAGGGGTGCACATCCACCCTTGTGCACCCCCTACACATCACCCCTGGGTTGGATAGACAGTTGGCTGGAATGGTTCAGCCAGGGGGCTGAACTAGATGATCTGACCTCATGATGTACCTTGCAGGCCTACTTTCTTATGATCCAGGACCCTTTTTCTTTAGCACTTTGAAACTCAACACCCTATAAGTACAGCACATTTAAGGAAGGGCATGAATACCTAACTGATAAAGTTGCCTTTGGAACCAAAGACAAGGGAACTCTTTCTGTTGACTTCTTACAAGCTGGAAATATAAAGCATCAGCTGATAACACCAATAAACTAGTTTTGCATTTTATTTTTCACATATATATATGCCATAGCATTCAGGAGTTTCCTATTATGAAATGTTCAGGTACCTCTTTGTGTTAATTTTTCCCAGTGTTGCATATGCCACATGCCATAAGCAACCTTCCCTATCTACAGCTTATGTACTTCAGACTTCAAAACTGCAGTACCAGGGCAAATTTCCACTGAAACATTTTAATTGGTAGTGGGAAGTGGGTAGCTCAAAAGCTATTGATCAATCATCTGATTCTGTCATTCATTTGATATGGCTGGATTTCAAAACGGAGAACTGTTGAGGGATAAAAAATATTCATTGTGGGCCTGAGCTGCAAATTTTGTATCTTCATATAGGCGCTGTTTGGATCATGGCTTTCATATTGACTCAATACAAGAGCTAAGAGCTAATCAGAGAGATCACAATATTTTTTTTTACTATTGCTCAAGTGTAGCTGTAATTGGGACTGGGTTTTAATTTTGGCTCAGTTTCCAATCCTCACACTTGCAAGCATTAACCTTCACTGGGAAATAATTAGACCACCTACTGGAAAATAAAGTACAGTATATAATCAACTGCTGAATAGAGCAATCTCTATATTCAACTTCTTATGTGCTGCCCTCTATAAATGTGAATCCAATGAATAATTTCATGCCCTGTATATTTAATACTTACATTTGTAGATTAATAACAAAAAATCCATTTAACATTTTCATGGTCTTTATAAATGTGTGTTAATCCTTTGAGCTTTTATCTTTAAATGAAGAAAACTATAGAAAGGTGTTTTGAACTCTTCCTTTCAATATGACTAAAAGTACTGTAGGGATTTTCTATTAAATATTTTTTAAACAATGATTAAAATAAATAACATACAGAGGCATGGAGAAAAAATATTTCTTGTAGCAGCAGGATATGCTTTTTTCAACACAAGTCCCAAACAAAGCTGGAGTCTGTGAAAATCAAAGGCATGTCTTTAAGATAGAAGACCATGTGGAGTTGGCATATCGACAGATTCTCACTTACGGAATCTATTCAGTGCCTTAGCCATAGAAATTACAAAAGGAATACCAGCAAGACATTTTCTTCCTGAAAAATGGTTTTTACCCTCAGCATTTGATCATACATGAAAGTAAAAGCTTCCTTTTTATAAGTTGACCATTAGCTCTTCTGAGACTACATCTCATGAAATTTTTATCAGTTAGTGGGACCAACAGAATGAAGACCCATCTCATTTATTTTACTGCACAAAGTAAATGCCAGTCAAACAAACATCTATATCTGTAGGTAATAGATTAATTTCTACACCACCCTTATGAGATCAAAGTATCAGGTAAATGAATTTTTAAAACATATTTATCCATTCAAAATTACATTACACTGAATAAAACAAAAACAAAAAGAAAGTCTCTAAATGTACACTTTGTTAAATCTTGTAAATATACTATTGAATGATAAAATCCCCCAAAATAGCTCATGGATTAGAAAATGGAAGTGAAGTCCAAGCATCTTTGATATGCAGTATATTTATTTTATTTATTTCTTCATATATCTAAGATAGCCATAAGTGCCTGATCACATGTCCACCGGATTAAAAAAAAATCACATAGCAAAATTCTGCTCTCAAATATATCCACATGCCCTCCTCAGGAGAGGAAGGGAGGAAGGAAATAAATGGGCCCTAAATTGTGCCCAAACAGGCATGTTTAGATAATATGAGTTCATAATGTAAAATGTTGATGTCCACAGGATATGGCTTTACTCCAGGCATTGAATACTTCTGCAGAATCATTGCTGGAATTGACTAAGAATAGCTTTATAAATATTTACAGTCCAGAGACAGTTCCAACTGACCTCAGTTCCACCTTTTAGTATTTGTTTTGCAGGAATTTGTGTCCCCAGGTGGGTGTAATATGATCAAAGAGTGTATGAAACAATGATAATTTGAATCCTCTCAAAGCAATGGAATTGAACCATCTTATTTTCAGCAGTCATGTCAGCCATATAGCATGCCTCTAGCCTCCGGGTATCTTACCTGACGGTAGTCCATGTTTCTGACCCATACAGAAATATTGGGTCCAGACTTTTCTAGGGAGATTCACCTCCTTTGTATCCAGACTCCATGCAAGTCTCTTACATCAGAAGTTGCTAAACTGATTCTTCTCAGCATGTCTCTTTCTCTGCACCCATTCAATGAGAGTTTGCAACCTAGGTAAATGAATTTGTCCACTGCCTCAATAATTTGTCAGTTGACTTAAACGTGTCATATCATGATATTTGTCTTCACACTCTGAGTTTTATTCTTTGACCAAAGAACCTGTAGCCCCAAGTATGACTACCTCATTTTGAAAGCTCTTTGAGCTCATTTGTGTCTTAGCCATGGTAGGTGACATCAACTGTACAATCCAGATTGGATAGAGATGTCTGTGTGATGGTTATGTTGCTGTTTTCAGAAACACCTTTGAGGATCCTGAGTGCTACATGGCAGAATAGAGGTAATGTTTGAGAGGATACATACATAGTCTCTCAGATTTATGGTTCCCCAGTCAGACACATGTTCCCAAGCTGTTATATAGATCTGAAATTAGCTTCAGGAGGATATCAGTAATACCAAAACCTCATAGATTATTTATGTTGGTGAAATCAATGGTTGCCTTGAAGTTTACATAAGCTGCTACCAACGGGTGGTTGAATTTTCAGTTGATTTCAAGTAAGAGATGGAGAGCAATGTAACATCCATTGTAGAACACCAAGCAGTGAAGCCCAATTACCCAGGTCAGAATCATTTTACTAGGAGTAGCCAAACTAAGCAAGTAGGATGTATGAGAAGACTTTTTCTTCAATGAAAATAGGAGTTCTTTTTACAGTCCATATTTGAATTTTTTTCTATGAAGAGTCAGATTAAGATCCCTTCCTTCCATTCCACTGTACCTTCCCACTAATTCAGATGAGAAAAAAATATTGGGGTAATGATATAACTGTGGGCTTGATGATAAACAAAAGAAGATCAAGAGTTAAACAATTGGTTCCAGAAGCAAAGCCACTTTATGTTTCCTTTGTGTAGCTCAACAGACTTCTTCTGTGTAGACACATCAAAATGTGTCTCCAGATGTGGTACTGCATCTGTTACTAGCATGTCCATATTCTGTTCTACCTATTGGTACTTAAGTGCCTAAGTGTGATTCTGTTCCACTCCATTCAAGTCCAGAAACTCCATTTAACCATCTTCTTGTGAGCTGAACATACATTGTCATCAGCATTAATCTATTGTAGTGTGCAGTGTTTTGATTGTAGTGACTAGATAACCTTGTATTCATATTAGTTCTGATTCCTTCCATACCCAGAAGGTTAACATTCTTGCGATGGAACAAGGTAAGATTGATTTTCAAAAAGGAATACGTCTCACAAAAAAGTGCCTTTCCAGCACCTCTCTCCCAAATTTTTCACAGAAGTGAAATATTTTGTTTGAATATGAAGATATTTTTCTAAAAAAGGTATTTTCCTAAATAAGGGCCAAGGGCCCCAGGGATCCCCAACTCCTGAGCTTTCTATCAGGCCCCCTCTATACTTTATAGTCTGTGGCGGGCCAGTAGGGAGTGCTCCTGCATTGAGCCACCCACCCCTCTGCACCCGACCACCTTCTAGGCTCTGAGTGCCTACCTGGGAGCACCTCATACCTGGCCACCCTCCTCCTGGAGCACACCTGCAAGCCTGGGGGAAACACAGGCCTAGTAGTCCTTGAGGGTACTTGACCCATTACAAGAACTTGGGGTGCTTCCCTTAGTCTGAAGCACAAATAGTGGTCTTCCTTAGTCAGCCAAAGCAAGGGGACCCCAAGGCATAATCTAGAACCTCTCCCAATAAGTCTCCCATGCTAGGTAAAAAGGAGAACTTTACTGTTATAAGGAGTAGGTTTGGAATAGGGTACAGGGTAGAGCAATATCAGAGAAATCCCTTAGATCAAACAGTGGCATGGTAGCCTTTGATTACACATCTGTGTTACTGCAAGCTATATATCTAGTTAGATCTCAAGTAGCTTATTCACAAGTATCATCCAGAGGCAGGTGGCGATTTCCTCTGGACACAAGCAGTTCATTGACCATGAGTTTCAAGAGAGAGAGTGAGTTTCAGATGGTTCAGCTCTGAGAGTTCTCATCATGGCTGCTGTCCCACTTCCTGGGCAGTCCTTAACTTTTATAGACCTTATGACCTCATTTACCTGATCCAACGAAGGCCAGCAACTGTTGGCTGCCAGCCAACCAATTTGAAATGCATCACTGGTGGCCAGGTACACTGGCAGGGTCCCTAGTCCCCTGCCAGTCATTATGGCATTGCTTAGAACAATAGGGAGTTTAACCCCCACCCAGGTGTGTGAGGCCAGTCATGTAGGCAGAGGGAGCAGGCTTCCCCCTCCTTCAGAAATCTATCCAGCTCAAGTTACAACTCAGTGTTATCTGAAGTCGATGGGGCCAGAGGTGTCTGCTTGATGATAGTTTGAAGAGAGACAGAGATGGCATTCTTCCACATAGGCATTGTGCAATTAACTGGTTTCCCTGCACCCTCAGGGCAGGGTAGACTGCTGAAGCAGTGATCCTTCAGCTCCAGGGGTTTCCCACAACCCTGGGTGGGGAGATCGCAGCAGTAGTGATCTTCCAGTCTGGAGGGTGCATGCATAGTGTGCCCCTGCAGCTAGGAGCCCCTCAACTGTGAGACTCCGTGCTACCAGAGCTTGCTTCTTGCTGGTGCAGGGATCCCTCTGAACCAGCAATAGGGTGCGATGGGATCTAATGCCCAATCTCACAATTCTGCCTCCTGCCATACATGTGTGGCATGGCAGGAGGTATGGTTGTGTGAATTCCACGTTAAATTTAATTGTGCCTTTTCCTGCATGTGTAGGTTGGCTACTGTGGGCTTCTTGAAGGCCTGGCTCTATGGTTCTCCACAAGCAGATTGCCAAAGAGCCGGGGAGGCTGGCAGACAATGGGAACTTGCCTGGCTTTTGTCAGAACTGTCATCAGAATCAATATATTCCCATGGAAAATTTAGATTTCACTGAACTAGCACTTCCCAGTTTCATTGGAAAAATCTGTTACTAACATTAGTTGTTTCTCAAGTTTAGACCACTGTAAATGAAAGCAGGATCAAAAGAGACCAAAAAAGTGACAAGCCTTTTGGCCTCTAACATGGCAATTTTGCAAACAGGAAAAAAATGGGCCCCCCTCCAACACCACCCCAAACAAACAAACAAATATTGACTTTGTCCTTGTTAAAGGGAAAAAAATCAGTCACACATTGATCTCATTAAGTAATGATTTACTGGAATTTCCTTCTCTTTTGCAACTTGATTGAGAACATTTTCAAGCACAGCTACCTCTGGCCTGGATAATTTCAGATGGTGCACTTTCAGCTATGACACAGCCATTTAACACTGTCACTTTTCTTGGCCACCTCAGTTCAGTGTTTGTTGTTGCTTCTTTCCCTGAAGTAACAAGACTGTTTTTTTCTAAGATACCGAGGAAGTGTTGTACAGACACCAGGGGTTTCTGGTATGACTGTGTTAATGTGCCTGAGAGTTCAATAATGATGGAAAACTTGGGCTCAAGTTGCAAGGTCCAATCCTACCTTTCTCATTTTCCTAGAAGATTTGTTCATAATAGGTCCCAGTTGTAAAAAAGATTAGGATAAGCAGTCAAAAGTAGGTAACTGTGGATATGTGGGGCTTGCAGAAGTTTCTCTGATTATCTTAATACTTCTTGTCTTCATCTGGTTGGATCCAAGAAGTGAAGAGCTGTGACCAGTTGATTACAACTTAAGGCTGTTGATGTGTTGAAGAGAAATGGAATGAAAAAAAAGCAGTAAAGAAAACATTCACATGTATAGGCAGTTAACAAGAGTGAATATTAATGAAAAAGTAATGTAACAATTAACTTGAGACAGAGCTGACTGACATCTCATATTCTTGATTCATTTTCATAGTTTTTCACAAACATTAATGAATCTCCCACATAAACACACAATTTACTTTGCTAACCTGTAATAATGAGCACAAGTAATTGAAAAAAAAATGTGCAAGACTGACTTTCAGCTCAACTCACAAAGTTAAGACAGAACCCTTTTGTTGCTAAGCTTCTGACATCAAAGAAACCTAATTAGATATCTGAGCATGGGGTTTTCAGGCACCAAGAATCAAACAGATTATCTGGTATCTAAATGCTGCCCACTTATCAATGATACCAGATTAAAAATAATTATTGATTCACAAATCAACAATAGGGTCTGTTTCTGAAATAGCTAATGGAGTGACTTTAGTACCTCCCTTCTTATCTTGTCTGTGTCACCAGATAAAATTAGCTGCTGATAATAGAAGGATCCCAGCAATTCAGTGTTTGTGAATACTTAGTTATTCATTTTTTCCTAGTGAAAAACTAAGTGAAAAACTAAGAATAGAATGTAAAATGACATTTTTATCATCAGAAAGCAGTATTTTATGATTTGCAAATATTGTATGTTCGTCAAAGAACACACCTTTACTGCAGAACATATTTAAACAGTGAAAACACCCAATTAAGCCTTATAATGCCCATATCTGTCCAGCTGAGAATCAATTACAGAAGGATCAATATTCAGGCCCCATTAAATGCAATAATGTTAATAGGTTAAAACTGGGTTAATAGGAGTTTTAGATTAGCAAGGAATGCAGGATTAGACCTTAAAACCAGATTGTCAACTGCTGTTAATTTTCACGACTCCATATGGAGTTACACCAATTTACACTAGCTGGAAATCTGGCATAAACATCTAATTACACATTAGCTGCCCAAGTATTTATTGTAGACTGAAACCTCAGAGGTGCACCCAGTATTTGGAGGAAGTGTAGTCAGCTATATCATATTTAAATCATAGCCCTGCAGAAGGGTTGAAGCGGAGGTACTGAACCACACAACAGGATCCACAGAGACATTGTGCCTGAAGCAGGAACAGTGATCTTGGGTCTGCCCACATTTAAATCCTGTGTAAACTCCGTGATCCCATGTGAGTTCAGAGGGTGTGAGTCTATGGAGAATTAGAGCTGAACACATGCTGGAATGTTTCAAGCAAGCTGGGGCAACAGGACTGTTGCCAAATTCTTTGAAACGGTGCAGTGCTCATCCCTGTCCATTGTCCCTTAAGAGTTTACGGTCTTGGAATACGGTTGTCTGCCAAAACATGGGTGGGAACAGAATGCCCCATTAGCTGTCTAAGCCTAAACGGATATAACCTAGCCCTGGCTGGGTTTTTTGTTTGTTTGTTTGTTCTTGTTTTTTCCAGAAGATAAAGACCATGCTCTGCGCATTTTAATTGAAATGTAACTACATAAACCCTTTTTTACAACCTCTGATGTTGCAACATTGTGTGGGTTAACCTTGGAGCTTCCCTAGTGCCTTCCACTGTATTTCTCCATCCTAAAACATTAGAGTTCCACTTGTGCCTCCTTATCAGCACAGCATGACAACAGGAAGAGAATTGCCTGTAAGACACGGAGTGCCTTTTTAAATAATTAACTCAGACTTTCTGCTTAGGGTTAAGCATGTCGAGGTTCATAGTGCACCCTAAGAATCTCCATATGATACTCAGAAGAATCTATCAGCCCTGCAAAGAGAAGTGCCTAGCAGGCAACACAAATTCTGCTTTCTTTTCACAGGCCTAAATTCATCTCTTGTGTAAGTCTACAGAAGACAGGGAGGAACCTAGCCAATGGGACTGCACTTTGGTCATTGCACAAGCAAAGAGAGATTAAACTGATTGTTAGCTCTGCATAAAACTTGCTAAACCAAAAGCTGCCTAAAATTTGTATGGTTTTATATGTTGCTACAAGCTGGAAGCTCTACCCGGGTTTATCAGGTTTCTTAACATTCACAAACCTGCCTCCAGTTTCAAACAAACCTCAGTCAATTTAAGGCTGACGTCAAACTCATGCAGCAGTCGCAATTTTGACCGAGTTTGGGGTTTATTTTAATATTCACTAGAATTTGAGACTGAAAGCAAAACTTGAAGGAATGAACATAGAAGGAAAGTAATTTGGAAGGAGAGATTTGTACAAGACCTATGGAGGGAAGAGTTGTTTTGTTTGTTTTGTTTTTTGTTTGAGTTGTTGTTGTTTTGTTTAATTCAAATAATAGGATAGAACTGAAGGGGGAAAAAATAAATAATAAAGATGATGTCAACCCCCCAAAAATGAGTGAAACCCAGTAGATCTGCAATGGTTGTCAACCTATAGCTCAGATAAATAAATATTACCTTATGACCAGGAACTTTTTAGGTTTCACATCTAATCTTTCTCCAGAATATAGTTTCTTAATCCATTTTGGGTTTTTAGAATAAAAGGATCTATTCAAAAATACTAAAACTAAAATGTTGTACCTACACAGTGCTATCACTTCCACATTCTACATGTGAATTATGAATGATGAACCTCAACTGAACTGAATATAACTGTGACAGGGGCACGCTCGGGGCCGGGTCTCTTGTCAGCCCACCCACCTGTCTCAGTATGGCAGGCCACCTCATCTCTCCTGCCATGACTTGCAGTTTCTTAACCCGGTGTAAAATATGGGAGGTTGCCCATTTTAATGCCCCAATGCCAGGGGGCACTGTCCATGACTCTGTACCATGACTGCTACCCCTTGGCCCATGCCTCGCAGATGGCATCCAAATTATAACTACTCCTCCAGCTTAGGGCCGGGCCAAACTCAGTCCTGTGTTGAGACTGTATTACTCTGCCCTTCACTGAGCCACACACATAGCACACCCTCTCACTGGGCCTCTTGCATACTGCCCATCACTGGGCCACTCTCTACTCACCGTGCTCCCCTGAGCAGCCCCTCTTGGGCCATCGGGCTTGCCTACTCTATCTCTGGCCAGACCCCACACAGCCCGTCGAGTTGCTTGAGTTTCCCTGCTCTACATGGCTCCAACCTTACCTCACACAGGGCTGACTCTTCCCCAGCACCTCGCTGGGCAACTTGCCACATTCATATACTCATGGGGGTTGGCCCACATGCTGCCCTTCAGGCCGCCTCTACAGCCCTACTCAACACGACCCCGATGCAGCCCTTCAGATCGCCCCTTCAACCCTACTTTACACTTTGCTTACACACAGACCTTCAGGTTGCAAGGGCGCACCCTACTTTGTTCAGCCCCAATATACACTACTGCCCCCCTTTGGGGCCCTCTCTCTCCAGGACATACTATTGCCCCCTCACTGGGGCCTCAGGGTTCTTACACCCCTGTGGGGCTCCGGTATCTGCAGGCGTGCCTGGCCCCTGTGCCTGTCCCTAAGTCTGGGTAACCCACCAGGATATGGGGGCTGAGGTTTTAAGGCGTCCCTCCCCACCTTTCCCTGAAAAGGCAACTAGCCTGGCATTTCTGGGGAGCTCCCCTGCCATGGGTAGCCCCACCAGACCATCCTTCCCCAGCAGGGTGCAGTTTTCAGTTATACCCAGGACCAAGAGCCTCCTACCACCTGCATAGCTCCTGCCCTTATGTCCAAGGATGTTCCAAGCAGTAGCTCAGCCAGGTGTTGTTCTTTTGGCTGCTAGTAGCAGACTGCTGGCTCAGCCCTGTGGGCCTAGATCTAAAATGGATACCTCATCAGGGCTGGCCTATACCTGCCGGCTGCCTGCTCTCAGCCTTAAGTGCTCTGCCACAAATGCTCTACCACAATAATATCATGTATTTTATTAGTAGTAAGACTTATATTGTGTGTAAAAAGCTGCCATTTCAGGGAGCAGGGGTGGTAAGAAGGGGAAAAGTATAGAGAGGGAGCATGCACCTGTGCACCACCATGAGGTGGTTTGATTGACTCAGTCAGAATTTCTCTCTGGTATTCAAGAAGGCTTAGCAGTTCTTTCACTTCCCCATATGCAGGCTTTCATATCTGGAGAAGAGGCCTGTAATGATACCATCAGTGGGGAAAAGTGGAAAACTTTAATGTGGCTTTAAAAAACATCTTAATCTAATCTGAGACAGCAAACATGATTAGGCACTAATCAGGTGGTTATTGCAGAGTACTGCCACAAGGCAGAGATTTTTTGGATGCCTTACTTCAACTTTGTGCCTAGCTCAGCATGTTTGAATTTATGTCACGTTTAACCTTTACTCTGAATTTCCTGGGCTTGTAGCACTTGTTTGAGGGAAAATTACATATCCTTCTAGTTTTACCCTGAAGTTACTGGTTAGCTCATTTTTATGTCAATGTTGCATAGGAATATTGACTAGTATTTCTCTTGTAGCAAATAAGGTACTGAGTTAAGCAGAAGGTTTGCTTTCTGCTGGCTGCATTAAGCTGCAAGGAAATATACAGTGGGCATATCTACATGTGCATGCAGCACTAAACTCTGATGCATATTGCACTGGAGTTCATTGCTCCTGGCCATGTTGTTTGAACATGCACTTGGGACTGTAGCACATTGAACAGGGTTGGAGCAGCCCCAGCTGGCAGGGGACCCCAGGAGTCAGCCTGCCAGCCCTGGGCTGCTCCAACCCAGCTCAATGTGTTGTGGAGGGGCTGACTGGGGCATAAGATTGCTCCAGTGCAGGGGTAGCTGGCAAACAGCCCCCGCACTGAAGTACTCCTGTGTCCCAGCCAGCACCATCAGTTTCCACAAATACTACCCTGCTGCAGAGTTAATTAGTTTCCTGTGGCCGAAAAGGGCCACACATATAGACACAAGTTGTTTACTGCAAAGCTAAGTAGTCTACTCCTCGGTAAACTTCTCATGTAGATGCACCCAATGTGTCCATGTCTATGGTGTGCAGAGCAAACTATGTGACCCATTATCCCATCTACCAATATGTGTATTCAGTAATGAGTATGCCTAAGATAACTGGTAGAACTTACGGACTTTTAGGGCCTTTTTCTGCAGCTCTTTCATAAGATTTATGAGAAAAAAATTGATGAAGAGATCCTGAGAAATTCTAAGAGAATGTTATTGAATTTAATCAGGAAAAAATAAGGATACCCAGGTAGCCACATTGCTACATTTACAAGAGTGTTAATTACAGGGGAACTATTAGAGAAGCTGACAACTTAACTTCACCCCACTCTCAACAAATAGGAAAGTAAACTATGACAAAAGTAAACACAATCAAATACTAATTGTTCCTATATTTCTGTTTGCAGCTAGGTACATTTATACATATACACATACATCTTCTTTCTTTTAGGTTTCTGACCACACAGCTCACAGTATCTTAGTGCAGAGCCATATATTGAATTTCGAATACTTAACATGACATTTAAAAAAATCTGAACAAAGCTGCATTTAGAATCAAGATGCTTACCTTTTGGTTCAGCCACAGTCCGTTCCCTTGAAACTCTGGCTGCAATTTTCTACTGAAGGTCTGGAAATGTGAGCAGACTTTAGCAAGAATACAGATTTAGAATCATTAACCTTGTCTAGTCCAATGATGTAGGCTTGGTTCAGGATGCTTGAGCTCTCTGTGGTCAGTTGGCATCAGTTTTTTCCAGAACTATATTCTCAGTTTTATTTTTCATGTGCTGACATAGCAATTTAAATCACAAAGAAAGGGCATTTGTGTGTTTGACAGTTATTCAGTCATTGAGAGATACATAAAAGTTATGAAGACCATCATAAACAATAGAAAACATCTCTGTTCATTTTTTTTAAATCTCAAAATTCCTAGTTTAAGAATGCTGCCAATCAGGAGAAAAAAAATTCTAGATCCACCAGCCTGAAGCTGTATGTAGCCATTTTCTTTAGATTATCTCCCAAAATGTTTTACAAGAGCGAGCTTCTGTTTATACTGGCTGACAGACATCTGCTCTAGAAGAGCTATTATGTGCATGTTTCGAATGTAAATAATAAAAATTGATTCTTACTCCACTGTGTGTTCTTTCAAACAAATGGACAGTCTTTTACAAAAACTCTTGTCTGTGTCAAAGGATGTCTCCTCTCCAATGCTACAGTCATCTTGCACTATTAAAAAAAATCTTTAAAAATGTGCTTAGTACAAATTCATTGTTCATAGATTCATAGATTTCAGGGTCGGAAGGCACCTCAGCAGATCATCAAGTCTGACCCCCTGCCCTGGGCAGGAAAGAGAGCTGGGGTCAGATGACCCAAGCCAGGTGTTTGTCCAGTCTCTTCTTAAACACCCCCAAGGGAGGGGAGAGCACCACCTCTCTTGGAAGCCCATTCCATATTCTGGTAAACCTTACCGTAAAGAAGTTCTTCCTAATGTCTAGTCTAAATCTGCTCTCTGCCAGTTTGTGGCCATTGTTTCTAGCTACTCCGAGGGGTGCCTTGGTAAACAGAGTATCTCCTGTTCCTTGCTGCCCCAGCCCCCGACAAATTTGTAGATGGCCACCAAATCCCCTCTCAGCCTTCTCGTACAGAGGCTGAAGAGATCTAAATCCCTCAACCTCTCCTCATAGGATCTATCCTGCAGCCCCTAATCATACAAGTGGTCCTCCTCTGGACCCTCTCAAGGTTATCCACATCCCTCTTGAAGTGAGGTACCCAAAACTGAACACAGTACTCCCAATGTGGCCTTACCAGTGCTGCATAAAGGTGAAGTATCACTGCCTTAGACCTGTTCGTGATGCACCTATTAATGCATGATAGATTGCAGTTAGCTCTATTGATTGTTTCATCGCATTGCTGACTCATGTTCATCTTTGAGTCAACTATGACTCGGAGATCCCTTTCTGCTGCTGTGCTGCTTAGAAAGTCCTCCCCCAATCTGTAAGTGTGTTGGTGATTCCTTCTCCCTAGGTACAGTACTCTGCACTTATCTTTATTAAACTATTTTGTTCTGCCCACTTTTCCAGCTTGTCCAAATCCACCTGAATCTGCTCTCTGCCCTCCAGTGTGTCTGCTTTAATAATTTAGTGCCCCATAATTTAGTTTCATCCATGAATTTGGACAGTGTGTTCACTATGCCCTTGTCCAAATCACTGATGAAGATATTGAACAGTGCTAACCCGAGGACCAAGCCCCGGAGGACTCCACCGCCTACATCCTTCCAGGGTGATATTGACCCATCCACCACCACTCTCTGGGTGCATCCCATTAGCCAATTTGCCACCCACCTGATTGTGTAATCATCTAAGCCACAGCCGCTCAGTTTTTTATGAGAATGGGATATGACACTGTATCAAAGGCTTTTTTTTTAAATCCAAGTATATGACATCCACCTTGACTCCTGCATCTAAGCAGTTTGTGACCTGGTAGTAAAAAGAAACAAGGTTTGTCAGGCAGGATCTACCTGCTATGAATCCATGCTGGTTGCCCTTCAGCATTACTCTTCCTGCTGGACTCACACAAATGTTATCCTTAATAATTATTTTAAGGTTTTCCTAAGGATAGAGGTGAAACTAACCGGTCTACAGTTACCTGGATCTTCCTTCTTCCCCTTCTTGAAAATAGGGGCCACAATGGCCCTTTTCCAGTTCCCTGGGACCTGCCCTGAGCACCATAAGTGCTCAAACAGTCCTGTCAGTGGTTCTGCTATGACACTAGCCAATTCTTTCAGGACCCTTGGATGAAGATCATTTGGGCCTGCTGACTTGAACACATCGAGCCCTTCCAAGCACCCCTTCACTAGGTTGACACTAACCTTTGGTGGACCAGTGTCCCCCCCTGTGCCTATCTGTAGTCCAGTTTGGTGATATGTCTTTATCCTTGTTCAGGAATACTGATGCAAAAAGCTCACTGAAGGACTCAGCTTTGTCCCTCCTATCTGTCACTAATTGCCCTAGCCTGTCTTGTAGGGGTTCTATGTTACCCTGCACCCTCTTTTTGCTCCCTATATATCTGAAAAAAGACTGTTTGTTGTCCTTAATTTTTATTTCTATCCTGAGTTCCATTGCTGCTTTGGCCTTTCTTACTAGCTCCTTGCAAGTGTGAGCCAAATAGGTATATTCCTCCTTGAAAGCTACTCCCTGCTGCCACAGTCTGTATACCTTTTTTTCATCCCTAAGCGATCCTGGATTTCCCTACTCAGCCAAGAGGGTTTCCTGGGCCTTTTGCCACCCTTTATGTGCAATGGGATTGACTTCTTTTGTGCCTGAAGGATGATTCCCTTGAGGAACGACCACCCTTCCTGGACTCCCATCTCACCAAGGCTCTTGTCCTTCATCACCTCACTTACTAACCTCCTGAGCTCATTGAAGTTAGCCTTTTTGAAGTCTAGCACTTCTGCCCTACTGGTTATCTTTCCTACCTTTCAACAAATAGTGAATTCCAGCAACAGGTGGTCACTATCTCCTAGATTACCCTGTATCTGCAGATCTCCCACCAGGTCGTCCCCTGTAGCAAACACCAAATCCAGTAAGGCATTCCCCTAGTGAGACCATGTACTTCCTGCATTAGGTGAAGGTCCTGTATGCAGGTTAGGAACCTACATAAAAGGTCAGATCTGACTGCACCTCCCAGCAGATGTCAGGGTAGTTAAAGTCACCCATGACAACCATCTCTCTTGAGCGTATGGCCTCTGAGAGCTGTCTTGAGAATTCTAAGTCTAGCTCATCCTCCTGGTTTGGCAATCTGTAATAGACTCCTATTTCCAAGTCACTTTCACCCCAACCCCCTTGTATTCTGACTCACAGTACTTCAATTTGCCTCTCTTCAGATCCCATCTTGACTACCAAGGACATGTATTGCTCCCTAACACAGAAAGCAACACACACCCCCCACACCCTTTTTCCCCACATCTATGCAGCCTATAGCCCTCAATGCCTACTGCCAAATCATGGGTAGGGTCCCACCAGGTTTCAGCTGGTCCAACCAGGTCAAAGTTTTTGTTAGCAAGCAGGAGTGTGAGTTCCTCTGGCTTGTTCTCATGCTCCTAGCATTAGTATAGAGACACATAAGCCCCCCGATGGGTACCATTGGTACCCCTCCATCCTGATGCCTACCAGACCCTTCAGTACGTACATGGACTTTTCCAGTGCATGGCTCCTGGTCCGTTGTTCTTAGGTTCTCTCTGTCTTCTGCATCCCTGTCCCCTGACAAATCTAGTTTAAAGCCCTACGTAGGACAAATGACTCCCTCCCTGTTAATAGCCTCCAAGCTTTCATTCAAAACTTCAGCATAGGCCACACACAATTATTCTACTGTTTTAACCAAACTACCATACCTAAACCGATTCCATTGTGTGTGTGGATGCCTATAGCTGTTCCTATTATACTAGTATAGCTGTTCCCACAGGGAAAAGGAATATGCTGTAACAGTTATAATGATATAACTCCATCCATGCAGGGCATTGTACTAATGTAACAATTTTGGTTAAAAAAAAAAAATACTCCCAACTAAAACCATATACCATTACCAAAGCTGTGTATGTATGGGATCTTACGTTAATGTAGATAATGTTTCTTCTTCTGTCTTTTTTCTTTTTCTCTTTTTGATCTTTGACCTTCGAACTGAGGCAAAATCAGAGGTGTCAAAATACAGTGAGGAAAGCTGGAACTCCCTGAAGGGAAACAATAAAGAGGAGAAACTTTATAAGACCTGGTTATTTAATATTTCCAGCCCAAGATTTAAGATTCAGGTGGCTACGACAAAGCAGCTAAGCATTTGCACTTTGGGTACCTGCCCAGACCATCTTATCCCAAGAGCAGCTTTGATTCTTGGATTTTGATTTAGCCAGTAGTAAAAAATGTTGGTATATGTGGAAGTCCTCTCAGGACTTTTAACTGCAGAAAGAAATGGACATTTCATACCTGGGTCAGTGCAGATTGTCAAAGAGAACACATGCAGAAGTATAGCATGCCTTCTTATAGTGACCCTCTTTGTTTTCCTCTTTACATAAAATAAAAGCCAGCCCGGGTATAGGTGAATGCTCCTTGCATATGGAAAGTACAGAAACAGACAGGTGGCTCACATATGCACTATTTTGCCTTTTACACTGCTCTATATAAATGAAAGACTGAGTTCAAGAGACTAACACAAAAGTACTCTACTAGATGTCAGGCAGCGATCACATGGTTTTGCTGAATCATTTTTGCATACTTCAAAACTGGTAACTCAAATCACCCAAACCATATCTAAATATCCAAAGGTTAAGAAGGAATTACCATTTTTTCATGTAGACCCTTAGGTTGCTCCCTCTGATGTCACTGGGAATAAGACTGAGAACTTGCCTCAGATATTTTAGTTTCAGCATTTGCCTCTGCAGAATTAGTATGTACAGCTGGCACATGCTGACAGATTCTCCCATCCATGGCCTTTCACTGTACACCTTGTAATTCCACAGATGCTATAACCCAAAAGTCCTCAAAGTGCTTCAAATGCAAAATAATGGCCTACTTAATCTGTGAAAGAATAACAATGGAATATAGTAAAACTATTGGACACATTAAGGTAATAAAAACAGTTTTTAAAGCTGACTTTTAATAGGCTGTAGAGTTTTAAAGAGACAAGAAATACATCAGTGCCTAATCATAACAGTTTATTTTGCAACACACTTGCAGAAATCAAACATTCTGCAACATTTATTTAGAAAAGTTTAATCTAATTCACTTCTTCCATTTTTCTTCCATTGAAGCATAACTCTTAACTTCACTGAAGTGAACTCCTAAGTGACACTGGTGAAACTAAGAAGAAAATCTAGTTCTCAAGTCCCTAAATGTGTTTATAACTCCTTTAGTTATGTTTCCATCTTCCTACATTGGAAGAAGGCCACTGAAACTGAAATGTTCATTGCCTAGCTTGGAAACATATAGGAGTTTCTATGAGAAAGTTGATAAAATCCTTTTTCCTATTATCTGAGAGGCAGTCTGCAACACCTAGCCCTGTTAAATCTGTCTTTTATGGGATTGGAGTTTTTGGCAGGTAGCCCTCTGACATTCACACCATTCTTTGCTCATACCTAGAAGCAACCGTCCTCCACAAGCTTCTCATTTTAAAGTGCAGAAGACTTCTCTGCTAAATGTTATGTTTAAATTCAGCTGTGCTGCACCTTTTGTGATGGAGGCTCTCATAAGAAGGCTTTAAAAATGCTTTCTTTCTCATATTACCTGGTGGATCTAGTCAGCATTTTCCAAATGGTGACTGCCATATTTACTTGAATCAAGACAAGATTTTTTCCCCCTCAGTCAACATGGGAAAAACAAGTTTTGTCTTGTATTTGAGTACCAGCACTCCAGCTGGGCCCTGACCCAGACCTGGGCCTGGGGCTGAAACTGCAGCTGTCAGGGCTGCCACCACTGCTTGAAGTCAGCAGCTATGCAGGCAGCAGTAGTACGGTGAGTGCAGGTCAGGACCAGGGCTAGGGTCTGGGATTGGGCAGCAGAGCAGGCTGAGGAACAGGCAGAGCGGATGGGGCAAGCAGCATGGGTTGGAAATGGGTGCTGGATAGGGCAGCAGCATGAGTCAGGGGACAGGGCAGTAGCATGCACTGTTGATTGGTTGAGGGATCAGGAAGTAGCCCACATTGGGGCAGCAGAACGAGTCAGGGCATACGAGGGCAGGTGTATGTTAGGGGATTGGGGTGGCAGGATGTGTTACTATTCCATCCCCTGACCCATGCTGAGACTCCACCTCCCCTACCCCCTCGGATGCACTGCTGCTGCCCTATCCCCTGATGCATGGCTGCTGAGCAGGCAGCAGTGCAGATAAGGGATTGCAGCAGTAGGGGGGCAAGTGACAGAGGGAAAGGGAGACAGGAAGCAAGGGTGCAGGCATGGGGTGCAAATGGCAAGGGAATAAGGTGTGGGGTTCAGGTTGCCAGCCTCCCTCACCTCCCTGCAATAGAGGACAAATTTAAGATGACCCTCCAATAATTATATTCCATACATGAAAAATTAACAGATTCATAATTTTGCAGTTATGACATCTAATTACTGGGGCTCATCTTAAATTCAAAGTAATCTGGATTTGGGTAAATATAGTATATATCTTTGGGATAGACATAGGAAAGCTTTCAGGTATCACAGTCCCATTCCTCATGCCTGGTGAAAAGGTATTGTGATTACTGAAAACTTGCCTATGTCTGTCCCAACCGTGTAGTTGGTCCAATAACAGATGTCACTTACAAGAATGCCTGTCACAAGTTTCCTGGACCATCAAGGCAACAACATTGCCGCAACGCTATTATGTATCTTTACATGCAGAAACAGATGCCTAAAATGCTGAACTTTGGAAAAAAGTTCTCAGACATTATCGACATTTACTTTAAACAATCTTGGTAGTCTTCGTAATGGGGACATTGCATTTAAGCTGTAACTTCTCATGCGCTACAGAGAATAAGCATAATCCTTTCTTTGCAACCTAGTGGTTATGAAAAGAACTCAAGAGATACTTCCTATTACATTTATAGTTGGTAGATTTGAGCATGGTGTTTAACTCACAGTACATATCACTTGGTTTAATCATTTAATAAATAATTCAGGGGTTGACCCAAAACCCACTGAAATCTAAGGAAAACCTGCAACTCACTTCAGCAGGCTTTGGATCAGATCTTCAGTCCACATGTTACTTCTTCAAGACATATTTTTATTTTTAAATTCATTGTAAACATGTATCATCATCATAAGAATGTTAGATGGCTGAGAGTAGGAAAGAATCTGAAGGGAAGTATCTCTTTATGCTTACTGAGCACATCTACATATGCATTTAATCCAGCCTAGATTTACTCTGGTGTAAACTAAGCCACAGGAAGCATTTTTGGGCAGGTGTCTACTAGGGCTGTGCAAAGCTTTGGATCACAATTCGGATTCGGATATGATTTGGATGATTCAGAGGCCAAATCTACAAACCCAAATCAAATTGTTGGAAGCTTTAGGCTTTCTGAATCAATTCAGAGCTTCCGAATATTTTTGGAAAAGATTCAGTGATTCAGAGATTCAGCCATAAGGTATAATGAGGAATCAATGAAATATCTATGACTTTGTTGTCTTTTGGCTTATTCAGATGAAACTCAAAGAAATGGTACCCTCTGCTGAGAGCATGATGTGTGCCAAGTTTCAAGGTGATAGATTCAGGGATTTCTGGGAAATTGCACCTCAATATCCTGAAAGCAAAACTCATGTCACGTGTCTGTGTTAAGCCACAGTGGAGTGAAAGCTGCTGAGATGGTAGCTCTATCTGAGGCCACAAAGCCTGCCAAGTTTCAAGGAGATAGGTGTTGGGGTTTCTGGGAAACTGCACCTCAAACTGCTGACAAGCAAAACTCATGACATAGGTGACACTGTATGTATGTTAAGGTACAGGGGGGTGAAAACTGCAGAGGTGGTAGCCCCTGCAGAGGCCACAAAGCCTACCAAGTTTCAAGGAGATAGGTGCAGGGGTTTGGTGGAAACTGTACCACAAGCTGCAGACAAGCAAAACTTGTGACATGGGTGACACTGTGTGTGTGTTAAGGCACAACAGAGTGAAAGCTGCAAGCCTGCTAGCTGCTGCTGAGGCCACGATGCCTACAAGCTTTCAAGGAGATAGGTGCAGGGGTTTCTGGCACCCTGCACCTCTGGTTGCTGACAGGGAAAACTCGTGTCATGGGTGCTTGTGCAACTGTGTTTGTCTTGGGGCACGGGATGGGGGGAACTACTGCAGGCCTGGCTGCTAAGCTACTGTGTTACCAATCAATGATGATTCACTCAGGGATCAGCTCAATACACAGTAGCTATCAAGGATAATGAGTTAATGAGCAAGGATTAACACCTACAAAACCACAAACTAGGGAGAGGAAAGAATTAATACAGAGCCAGGAACTGCTTCTGGCTCAAGACAGAGACAGTCAGTTGCACAAGCACCCATGTCATGAGTTTTGTCCATCAGCAGCTAGAGGTGCAGGGCCCCAGAACCCCTTGCATCTATCTCCTTGACAGCTGGCAGGCTTTGTGGCCTCAGCAGGGGCTAGCAGGCCTGCAGCTTTCACCCTGCTGCGCCTTAACACACAGTGTCACTCATTTCACGAGCCTTGCTTGTCAGCAGCTTGGGGTATAGTTTTCCCCAAACCCCTGCACCTATCTCCTTGAAACTTGGCAGGCTTTGGGGCCTCAGCAGGGGCTATCATGACTGCAGTTTTGACCCCACTGTGGCTTAACACACACATGTGACATGAGATTTGATTTAATGAATTTGGGGTGCAGTTTCCCTCAAACCACTGCACCTATCTTCTTGAAACTTTGCAGTCTTTGTGGCCTACACAGGGCCTGCAGTGCCCTCAGGCTTCCTGGTGAAAGTACCCCTTCATATCAAATCCCCCTAGTGAATGGGCAGACCTAGGAGCAAACCCACGTTGGGTCTCCAAGTGCAGTAACTAATCTTGCCTACATTTCCTATTTTTATTTAAGCAGGATTAAGGGTTTTTACTGTACAGTAAGCACACACATCTATATACGTATGCTTACTGCACAGTAAACTATGCTAATGTGCAGTAACATGTCTCATATAGATGCACCCACTGAGTGCAAGAACAGAAAAAGAAGTAATTCAAGCAAACCTACTGTAAAGTCCAACATAGGCCCTGTCACTGTTGGAATAATTCCATCAAGCTAACATTATAACTCCTGAAGGGATTTATGCTAACATTAAACCCAGCTCGTGGGCTGATCATCACTTTCAATAGGGGTGTAAACCTTAATAGGAACTTAAAGAACAGAACTCTTATGAAAGATTCCCTATGGAACCCACAAACAGGGCATGGTTTTATCTTTGCAGCTGTGCGTAGGAAGACACCAAAAGTTCCTCAGACTTCAGTATTCACACAATGGTGTGTTTCAGATGAATGAGTATCTCTGTTATGTGCTACCAGTAAAATGGATCTTTCTTACATCTGAGGCCTTGGCTCTTATTTTTTATAGCTAATGGGAAACCCATTCAGGAAGGAAGATGTTATCTTTGGAATCACATTTTTGAGAACAGTGCAGCCATGCCTTTATAAGCAAAAAGAACAAATGCTCAGCAGGTGGTTTGCTGTACCCATTTTCTGAAAGCATTTTTAAACATCCTAGTTTAATTAACAGTGGCTGCATCTACACATGCAATTAACTGCGGAGTAAACTAATTAGCTGTGGAGTAAAGCATTGCCATCTACACATGTGATGGTATTAGGTTTCAGTAAACTAATTAACACAGTAGTAAGATAGTTGTGCACGTCAATAAGATAGTACTGACAATACTCTGTTACAGGGGGAGGGCAGTAATTTACTCAAATTAAACAAATGTATAGATGTAGACACTGACTATGGGCTTAAATTGTAGTCACTCAGCCCAGCCAGTCAGGGGCCAGACTTCTGTACCTGAAAGTAGTTTACTCTGGCTCAAACTACTCCAGAGTTTATAGCCTTGAATTAATTGCATGTGTAGATGCACCCAGTGGATGCATCTACATGAGACATGTACTGCAGAATAGCCTAATTAGCTGTTCAGTAAACATTGCACATTTACTCATGTAGCCCTATTGGGCTTCAAGAAACTAATTAACTCTGCAGCTGGGTAGTACTTGTAAATGCAAGTACTATCCTGCTACAGAGTTATTTATTGTACAGTAGGGCTGTGTGAAATTTCGCTGGCTGTTTCATTTCAACACTGTTTCAACTCGTTTCGAGCTTGAAACAGCAAAATCAAAATGAAGCGAAGGGCTTCAAAACAGCCTCGAAATGAAATGAGGGCAATCAAAATGTTGCAAAAGTTTCAAAACATTTTGAGCTTCAGAACTCAAGCCAGGCTTATCTGCAGGGAAACAGAAAGTGAAGAGAGGGAGGGGGATGAGGGGGGAAGAAGGGGGAAGGACTGCTCTCATATTGAGTGTGTAGCTGGCCAGTGACTGTGATCTTTCTCTGAGGTCCCTTCCAATCCCAGTGCTCTGGGGGAGGGATGGTAAAACAGTATAAAAGACAGCATTGTTTGAACTGCTTTCTGCCTTGGGGTCTGACAGTTACTGAGCTATCTTCCAGCATCTCAGGAGCATTAGACAACAGAGGCTACAACTACCATTGATTTGATTTCCTACTTGATAGCCTAGCAAGTGGGATTCCACAATGCCTTTTGCTTTCTTTAAGACCCTTTTATTTTATTATTATATTAATTGATTTATTCTTTTCAATTTCATAATTATATTGGATATTACGCTATAAAATTTATATAGGAAGGCAGATATGTGTATATATTTTTATTTCTATACATTTATATTTTGCAGCATATTATAATACAGTATTTATATTGGAAGGCAGATACATTTATATTTTATTTTTATACATTTATATTAGGCCTGTGTGAAGCGACTACCGCATTTTTGTGCATATATCCTGCGGGGTATACACAATTTTACAAAAAAAATGGATGGGTACAGGCTATACGATGGTACAGGCTATCAACGGACTTTTTTCCCCCACTGGGCCTGGGTAGGCCAGGCTGCGCTGCCACTGCTACAGGGGCCGGGCTGCACCGCCACTGCCGCGGGGACCAGGGCCAGGGTAGACTGCACCACCGCTGCTGCGGGGGCCGGGGCAGGGGAGGGCTGTGCCACCTCCCCACTGGGCCTAGGCAGGCTGGGCTGCACCACCATGGCCACGGGGGCTGAGGTGGGCTGGGCTGCGCCGCTGCTGCTGCTGCTGCTGTGGGGGCCAGGGCAGGCTGCACCACCTCCCCACTGGGCCTGGGAAGGCCAGGCTGTGCCGCCACCACCACGGTGGCTGGGGCTGGGCTGCGCTGCCTCCCCACTGGGCCCAGGCAGGCTGGGCTGTACCACCACCACCACTGCCGTGGGGACTGGGGTGGGCTGCGTCACCTCCCCGCTGGGCCCAGGAAGGCCAGGCTGTGCCGCTGCTGCCACAGGGGCCAGGGCCGGGGCCAGGGTAGGCCTGGCTGAGCCACCTCCCTGTGTATATGCCACCACAGGGAATACTCGGGTGCAGCGTATACACGGACAAATTTACAAAAATACAATTTTCTGCGGGTTATACATGGGTGCGGCTTATACCCGTGGGCGGGCTATATGCACAAAAATACGGTAGTATTCACTTCAGATTCGGCCAATTCAAGGAACAGTGATTTGATTCAGTGATTCAAATCACTGTCCTGAATCAATTTGGCCGAATCTGATTCAGAGATTCAGCCACAGCCAAATCAACCAAATCTCCAAATCGGCCCCATCCCCCACCAGCTCTCAATGGCTGCCCTGACCGCTCTTCTAGGTCCCAGTTCTTTTAAAAAAAAACCCACATTCACCGGTTGCTGCCAGGTGGGGGGGTATCCCCTCTGCCCTCCATTGCCCCATGCTGTGCGGGGGGCTCTTCCATGAGCTCCCAGAAGCCCCAAGGCCACTGCAGCAGCTTATGAGTCCATTTGTTTTTTTTAAAGGCTGGGAGCTGGGGCAGGCGGGGCAGCCATGGGAGGGCCTCCGGGAGTAGACAGGGGTTGGGGGCCTCATGAAAGAGTCCCCCCATGGAGCATGGGGCAGCAGGGGGCAGAGGGGATTGCTCCCCCTGCCTGGCAGCAGCTGGTGAGCGGGGGCTTATTTTAAAGAGCTGGGAGCAGGGGTGGGTGGGGCAGCCATGGGGGGGCACTCAGGGGAGCTGGGGGAGCAGGCAGGGGATGGGGCCTGACAGGGGTCCCCTTCTCCTTCATTCAGCCCCTCCACCCCCACCCACTACTTACCAGCATGAAGTCCGGGTCCAACTTAGGCCTTACTCACAGGGGGCTCTGGGGTTCAGCCCACCAGCCTGGGGTTGCTCCAACCAGGTTCAATGTATTGTAGATGGACTAGTTGGAACACAATGTTGGGTAACCATTTAGTCAGCCCCAGTACTGAAGTGCCCTTGTGCCCCAGCCAGCTGGTCAGGATCTACACATGTGCTGATGTGCATGAAAAAACTCTGCAGCAGGGTAGTACTTGTATTTACAAGTACTATCTTTCTGCAGAGTTTGTTTCATGTTTCCTAATAGGGGAGTACATGTAGACGCTGAAACGTTTACTGCACAATTAGTAATTGCTCAGTAGCATCTTGTGTGGATGTGCCCACTGTGTTTTAATTCCTAAATGGTAGTTTCTATAGCTTTGTAAAAGATCATAATTTTGAAGTTCTCTGCTGATTCAGATAGTCATTCAGGTACTTAAATCCAAGTGGAAATGATTTTGAGTTTTGCTCCATTGACCAGGAGGCCAGTTAAAGGCATTCAGTCACCATTTCAATGATATAAGTTGCAGACCCAGGAATTCAGAAATTCAGAGATTCAAGAAATTCAGGAAGTCGAGAGATCACTTAACAGGGTGGGCCACAAGACGGCTGTCACCATCCACTGCAAGTGGCCAGTGTGGCCATTTGATGTATAAGTGGCACCTAAAAACCTTGCCTGGCTGCGACTGTGGAAACCCTAACCAAGACATGGAGCACATAATAATATCCTGCCCCAGATACAAATTTGTGGGTGACATCCTGGAGTTACATTCACTTTCCAGTAGGACATTAGTCTGGTTGGGGATTTTGGAATTAAAATTGTGACAATAGCTCTTGCTCCTAAAGCCATATGAAAGAAGAAAGGATGGAAATGATAATTAGGAAATATTTAAAATGTCCAAGAGAGGACATTGATTAATGGGATTGAGGGTCAGATTGAACAATGAAGTCTGACTATTTTGCACCATTCCAATAATACAAATAAGGCATAAAACCAACTTAAACTAGGACAGCACAAAGCAGCCAGGATGTGCTAATGATTCAGTTCTGAATAAAAAACAGTTTTATAGTCGATGTTTTAAAATTATCATCTTTTTGTTATAGTTTAGATGCTAATGTATTATGCTGCCTGCCTCAGGTGAGAGGGGGGTAATAATAGAACAATGAAGGCATCTTGCTATGGTTCTTAAGATGGGACTTTAAGCCCTGCTCTGAACTTATGCCAAAGGCCATTCACTGTCAGTCAACCCAACTGTATATAGATACCTGGTTGTCCTATCTGAGAAGTCCAAGGCAACCAGATTTGATGCTAGCCACATCACTCCCTTGTGTGCCTTAAAAATGCTAGCCCAACTGGATATCTAGGCTTGCATAGATCTTTGACTTTCCCAGCATAAAACTATCTTTATTTCATATATGTGTATAACATTTCTTAAGTTAACTAGTGTCAAGTTTAGCATTTGTTTTCATCTCTAGCTCTATCTCTGAAGGAAATTTTCTATCCACTATTTGGCTTGTTACAAGATATAAAGATTACCTTTTAGCTTTTACAGAAAAGATGACTAAATTTCTATATAAATGTCAGTGAAAGTGTACTATATGCCAGGTTGATTCCACATGCTGGCTGATACTCTTTGATTAATGACCTTGCATACCTTGTTTTCTACAGGACATGTACTGCTATTGACAGCTTTGGGGCACAAATCTCCAGACTAGCTGGGGCAAAGAGTGGGAAAGGACACCAACAGCTTAAATCTGCCTTTATGGGCACGTTTACATGTGAAGCTAGGTTGCCATAGCAAAGCACTACGGTGATGTAGCATCCATAGGTATCCACACATGACCAACAGCCACTTCGCCATAGCAGCGCACTCCCCTGTTATAGTGTGCCACTACATCAAAGTAGCTGGTAAAAATAACCGTGCATCACATGTATGGCACAGTATGGGCAGTTATTCTGCTGTGCTTTAGTTCTTCCAAAAAGATGTACTAAAGCACAGCGCAGTAAAAATGTTGCTGTAGGGCAACATGTAGACATGCCCTATATTTCCCCTATCTTGGTGGCAGTAGATAGCCTGTCTTGTCTTCAGGGTAGTTAGAGAAGGTTTGAGGCTGATCTAATCTACATTGACTATAACATCAATCTCTTCTGCCAGCCACAGCACACCAGACTTCCTCACACCACCTGTGCCAGTGACATTTAAGATGATCTGATATGAAGCTGCCAGCTATACCAGCCACTGAGAGATTCCCTTTGACCAGAAGATACCCAAACTACCCTATTAAAGCAGCTTTCATAGTCCCTTTGCATTTCAGGAGCTGTAGGAAAGATCTGGACCAGGGACCAAGAAGTTGGTCCATTGACTTTTCACTGAGTATCCCTACAGACTTACCTTCCCTGGGATTTTGGTCCATGGCTTCTTTTGAGGCTGTATGACATAATAACTTGGTTACTGAAAAGCTCCCATGTTTTCTGATCCATTTTAATACTTTTGATATTGTATTCCCATGTTGACCCCAATTTTTAGTTGAACCTGTCCTAAATGGACACCCGCATCTTTTTGGAAAAAAAAAATGATCCCCTTAATATATGGCTGACTTTATAGTAGCATAAAAATGTTCTGTGTTTTGGTATTAGAGACTATCTTCAGACAAAAGATGAAAAGGACGGCTGGGGGAGTTAGTGTCTGTGATTAGGGACTTCATGGAATTTTTTTGTAAAGGCATCTAGTTGATGGACTATTGAGGCAAAGACATTGAATTCTTACAGTCTTATTCAAGATCTGATATGTGCAGTTAGTGGGAAATACTTTGAGCATGTGTGCCCTGGTCTATAGAAGTCATGGCAGGTTTTCCTCCTGCACCTAAAAACATCCTAGAGGACCAGAAAGGGTCTCAAGAGGTACCTCTGTCCAGAGTGGCAGCTAAGAAGGGGACATGGATGTTCTCATGTCTACTGCAGAATTTTGTATCTGTTTGCTCTTAAATTCTGCACTTTGACTCTAGTTCTTGTTTAGACAGTTAAATCTGATTTAATATTTCACTTGTGCGAAAGTCCAACTGTGAACAGTGTCTGATGGTAAAATTCTGAGACAAAATTTCTGCTTTCAGATGGTCCTAAATACACTATGCAGCCCTTCTGCACTGCACATACACCAGTGGCATTAATAAAGCAAAACTAAAAAAATTAGACATACAAAAATGTAGGATCAGTGTATATCTTCTCTTCATGTGCTTGTACACAAAACTGCAGAGACAGCTAATCTCTCTTTGGGCTAGCAGCTCCTTTGTGGAACTAGACCTCAAGCATCTGAGCACAGGCTCTGCTGCAACAGATCAACCAGCACCCCCCTAATGAAAGACAGTAGCCAAGGGAAATCCTTCTCTGAGGCAGGAGTCCAGGTGATTGCATCAAGTCATCTGAAGCTGTGGGATTTCTTTTAACCAAGCATTCCAGTTGGGCCCACTTTTCCATGCCACCACCACCCACTTAGACTTGTTTGCTCCTTCAACTTCCAGTTACCACAGGCTAACCTTCCCAGAAACATATCTCTTTCCTTACTCAGTGGCTGCCATCCATCACTGGCCTTTACAGAAAGTATACCCAGGCATAGGTCTCTTGTCTGGAAGCTTAATGCACTCTTAGCCAAGTCATTAGGGGTGGCCTTCTTAATGTCTTTTTGATTGGTGAAATCATTCCCCCACTGCTCCCAGAAGCCCTTGATAATGAGTCCCCTTGGTTTTCGCTGTGCTTTGCAGTAAGGCAGCACTGAACAAGTGCAGACCTCCCTGCTGCTGAACTCGGACAATAGGCTGCTCATAATTCCGGCAGATGTTTTTGCTTTTTAGGCCATACAGGGCAAATTTATTTTCCTCCCAGGAGCAAATGCAAGCATAGCCAAGACCAAGAAATTCAGAGCTAACTTCCAGAAACCAACTGTTGACTTATACCATTCTGCAATGGTTACACTAGGGTCTGCCAGTAATGGGGGTATCTCTTGCTAGAACAGTGGTCCACTAAGCTGCAGGCTCAGGAAAGGAAAAAAAAAGAAACAACACCCTTCCCCCCCCCCAAATCCCTCCCTCCTTCCTCACCTCTCCCCTCCCCACCTCTTCATGATAATTCTCATACTCTGCTCTTGTTTAACTGAGTGTACTAAAGCACTTTATCTGTATTGTGTATTGCATTTGAAATAGCAAAGATTTATTTTCTTCTTGATTCACTAAGGTATGAAAAACCTATCTATCCGAAGTCAACGTTAACAAAAAAAAATACTCCAGTAACTTACATTACTTTTTTTTTATACTTTGTAAGCTATTTTTGGCCTTTCTTGTTTCATTGCTTTGTTTATGAGATCTGTAAAAATTAGAGCATAGATACAGAGAGGAAATGCTTTAAAATGTTTAAAGTTCTTGTTTAACAAAACTTGAAACTGGATTTCTTGTTTGGATTCAAAGAAGCAAAATATAAGACTTTGATGTTCTTCATATGCCTATTAAAAAGAAAGCGAGAGAGAGAAACCCACCAATAAGCTGAAGTTGGCAGGCAGCCCCCTTTGACACAGCAAGCACAATGTTAAGGATTAAAGGTCTAATCTAGAAGATATATTGCACCCTAAACAGCGGAACCATTTAGGAGAACATTAAATGGCACTTAAGCTAAACAGTTGTCCTTGGGAACTGTAGTTTATATGTGACTACTCTAATATCCATATTAAGCTCACAGGACTTTGAAAACAAGATGTCATTGTTTTATGAAAACACACGCATTTAATCTTCCCTTCGGAGGCTGTGCTTGAAATATCTGGCTGTTGGACTGGCAAAACATTTTAGAGGAAACAAATGGGACTGGTGTCAAAACTAGTACTGTTATACTTTATTTCAAATACTATTTGCATGTGCTTAGTTGAATATTTTCTGGTCAAAATAAGCAAACCACAAACTTTTTCAATGATAAAAGTCCCATTTAATTTGTTAACAGTATTCCTACTGTTTTATAAGCAAATAATAATAATACGGTTTCAGGTAACGTGAGAACACCAAGAAAGTGGTCAGTTATACATTCACTTGTGTTCTGGATTCTTCATAAATTAATATTTATGGAACTATTAGGAGTCTTCAGCCAAAAATAAAGACCACCCAGAGTAAGGTTTCAATTTCAGTATTCTAGGCACAGTTCATTAAAAAAAATCCAACAACAACAAAAAAAGCCTTCTTATTCACTGTGTACAGTACATGGATTTTCATGCACATCGCTCAGTAAACGTGTGAAGCATATTTCATTCCTAACAAATTACAGTATATGCTTTTACAATTCATTCACTGCTTTTGCTCATTAAGAAACAAATAATCTCAAACAAACAGGCTAAAAACAGCATAGAAAAATACGCAGAGAGAAGCCTCCCCTTCTTCTTCAAAGATATGGTACAATTGAAAATCCTCTTACATTTTAAATTACCATATGGAAATTAACATTATGTAAAGAAAAAATGGTGACTATCTGCCTGACTGCAGCCTCCTGACTTCTTCCTCCACTGTGCCAATATTACCATTGATTTCAAAGAAACAATTCTATAAGGACTACTTGAGTCAGGGTTTCAGAATCAGGTCCACAAACTTACTGAAAAATACTACATAAGGGCCAATGGATGAATGATTATGAATGTAGCACAGAATCTATTTTAGTATGTTACTTGAAATTCCAGCCCAAATTGGAAATGACTCTAATGCGCTGCCATTTGAAGGCGCTTCAGTAATATATGTGAAATGTATTAGGGCTTTTGGTCAAATTTTAGTGTACAGGAGACCACAGTACAGTGAACACAAGTTAGTCACCACTGTTGGCCATCTTGCAGGAGAAGCCAAGGAGAGAGTCAGTAGGGAGAAGGAACAACCTTCTGAACCCGAGTGGTGGTCCCAAATCCTGCTATGCCAGGGCTAAGGAGCACTGACAAGGCAGGGTTAAAAGTCTTCATAGTTACTGTACCTATGCAGTGAATAAACACAACCTTCAGTCTTTGAGGAGCAATTCAGCACTCTTCATGATGAGCACTGAACCTGCCTGAGAAATGTTAACATTTTTTTAAAGCTTCTCATTAGACTTCATTAACTATGCCATTCATTGCTTCTCATCCTTGGTTATCATATGTTTAACCATCAGGGCATCTGCAAGGCTGTTCCAGTCAGGCTGGGCTTGATTCCACTTAATTAATTTTTTAATTAAAAATAACAGCTGATGCCTTGTGGAAAATATTCTGTTTGATGACAATGGAGACTCTGTATGCGCTGCATGTTTGCCATCGTCTTCTGTCCTTATTCCGTATCACTTGTAATATTATCAGGAATGCAGTGTTAAAATATGCAAAGAGCAGAGCCTCCCACCATGCTGAGGCAAGCTAACATCTCAGAAAGCCTTTGGTTCAAATGGACAACAAAAGGAATGACAGTCTGGAATGGTGCAAGAGGCTTTATTAGAACTGAGTTTTTGATCGATTTTCATTTTATTGAGCCTTCTTTCTGGAATAGAGGTTGTGGCCCAAGTCATTATATATTTCTCTATCATCCCAGCCCCACTGTGAAGTCATCTAGGATGCCCTGTCCCTTCTTACCTTCCAAGAAGTGCATCACAGGTATCCTCCCATTCCTGGAGCCTTATCTTCTTCAAGTGGTAGATGGGTCGGTCTCGACCTGGAAGGGTGTGGGCAGTGGGGTCCCGCAGGGTTCGGTCCTTGGACCGATACTCTTTAATGTCTTCATCAGCGACTTGGACGAGGGAGTCAAATGTACTCTGTCCAAGTTTGCAGATGACACAAAGCTATGGGGAGAAGTGGACACGCCGGAGGGCAGGGAACAGCTGCAGGCAGACCTGGATAGGCTGGACAAGTGGGCAGAAAACAACAGGATGCAGTTCAACAAGGAGAAATGCAAAGTGCTGCACCTAGGGAGGAAAAATGTCCAGCACACCTACAGCCTAGGGAATGACCTGCTGGGTGGCACAGAGGTGGAAAGGGATCTTGGAGTCCTAGTGGCCTCCAAGTTGAACATGAGCCGGCAGTGTGACGAAGCCATCATAAAAGCCAATGGCACTTTATCGTGCATCAGCAGATGCATGACAAATAGGTCCAGGGAGGTGATACTTCCCCACTATAGGGTGTTGGTCAGACCGCAGTTGGAGTACTGCGTGCAATTCTGGGCGCCGCACTTCAAGAAGGATGCGGATAACCTGAAGAGGGTACAGCGAAGGGCAACTCGTATGGTCAAGGGCCTGCAGACCAAGCCCTACGAGGAGAGACTAGAGAAACTGGACCTTTTCAGCCTCCGCAAGAGAAGGTTGAGAGGCGACCTTGTGGCTGCCTATAAGTTCATCACGGGGGCACAGAAGGGAATTGGTGAGGATTTATTCACCAAGGCGCCCCCGGGGGTTACAAGAAACAATGGCCACAAGCTAGCAGAGAGCAGATTTAGACTGGACATTAGGAAGAACTTCTTCACAGTTCGAGTGGCCAAGGTCTGGAACGGGCTCCCAAGGGAGGTGGTGCTCTCCCCTACCCTGGGGGTCTTCAAGAGGAGGTTAGACGAGTATCTAGCTGGGGTCATCTAGACCCAGCACTCTTTCCTGCTTATGCAGGGGGTCGGACTTGATGATCTATTGAGGTCCCTTCCGACCCTAACATCTATGAATCTATAAGTGAGATAGCCTAAACTAATTCCTGTCCTGCTCCAGTCCCGCCTCCATCCCTGGCGCTGCACGGCTGGCACAGGTCACCACCAGCTCAGGACTGGCAGCTCAGAGCAATAAAGCAGCAGTGGGAGAGCAGCGGTGCTCGGCAGTAGTGTCTTTTGCCTGGCATGAAGCGCAGCCAGGGCCCACAGCACAAACAGGCCCTGGCTTGGGCGCAACTCAAGTGAGGCCCCCGGGAGGAGCCCAACACAGCTCTGGCTTTAGCCCGCAGCAGCAGCTGCCCTGGCTGGCATGCAGATCTGGGGACACATGCCCCCTGTGCCCTCCTGAGTTGTGTGCCCCCCCTTCCCCATGGCTCCCGGACAAGCCACTCATGGCTCTGTCCCACACCCCATCCATGCAGGGCCTGTCCCTGCTCCGGCCCCACTCCCCCTCTCACAGCTGCTACAGTCACCTACGCTGCCTGGCATTTTGCGGGGGGGGGGAGGCACATGTCCCTTGAGCTGTGTGTGGTGGAAGCAGCTCCTGGTGCAGACTGGGCTTCACGCCCCGAGCCCCACTGCAGCTGGCCCAGGAGCAGTTCAACACCACGTGCCTCCCACCGCTGGGCTAAGCCTCCTCCCCAGTCCACCCAGTGGTGGGACACACATGGCGTCAGGTCACTCCCAAGCCAGCTGCAGCAGGGCTCCAGGTGCAAAGCCCAGCTCGCAGTGGCAGTTGCCTCACTCTGCGCACAGATCAAGGAGGGGCATGTGCCCCCCCCCCCAGGGCCTACACTGGGGTGTGTGCAGTGGTTGGAGCCCCCAACGTGCCTGGAGGAGCCTCCCAGGCTTGAACCCTCCCCTGGCCCAGTCCAGCCAGGGCCCCACTCACCCAGTGGCAGGGAGCATGGAGGGGGATTGTCCCACTCATTCGGTTGGGCCCAGCAGCAGGGGACATGGCTCAGCCCAGTCATCTGGGTCCTGCTTCTCCTACCTCCCAGACTGCATCCTGTCCCAGGAGTTCCACACGTGCATCCCACGTCTCCCAATCACAAAGCCTCCAACAGTCAATCTCCCCTCCCAGACTAGAGATTGACTGTCAGTGGCTTCCCAGTTGGCCAGTTGATCATGATTGACCGGTTGGTGGCCACTTGTCTACAACTTTCCTGCCCCACTCCAGCCAGGCTGCACAGACTTAGCCAAGAACAATGATGATGGTAGACAGGTTCCCCCACACTGAGCCTGCTCCCAGGCTGGCAAGGAACACCCAGGGGGACAAGACAAGGAGGAGGAACCCACTTATTGCTGCTGCTGCTCCTGCTGTTGTCCCTTGCTGAGCCTGGCTCCACACATAAGCCCAACTGAAACAGTGAAGGAGCAGCTCTGGAGCTCCGCCTGTCCCCAGGTCAGCTGGGGACATTGGCAGGAGTGGGCAAGTAGGGAGTAGAAATGGAAGGGGAGGGGATGTGCCACTGACCACAGAGAGGAAGTAGTGGGGAGGGGAACACACTTCTTACCTGGTTCAGGGACTTGAGAAAAGTCCCCAGCTGCTGCTTCCATGGCGTGTTCTGAAAGGAGGGTGCAGCCATACCATTGCACACCCTCCAGATCATGCCCTGCTTACACGTGTAAAAGATTAGCTTGGGGTAGGGAACAACCATAGGACTTAGTAACCATGTACAGAAGTGTAAATTCCAATAACTTTTGCATTTCTGATGTCTTATCTTGTCTCTTGGGCCTGTGAAAATTTTTCTTTCCAGTCCAGTTCTGCGCACTGCACTTCAACAAGGATGTGCTAAAACTCAAGAGGGTCCAGAGAAGGGTCACCCATATGATCGGGGACTTGCATGGCAAGCTATACAAGGAGAGGCTGAGGGGTCTCGGGCTCTTCAGCCTAAAGAAAAGAAGGCTAAAAGGGGACCTGATTGCAGCTTACCGCTATATCAGAGGCATACATCGGGGCTTGGTGAACAACTGTTCAACAGGGCACCCTGGGGGAAAACTAGAAACAATGGCCACAAACTCTTGGAAGATAGTTTCAGGCTGAACATTAGGAAAAACATGTTTACAACTAGGGTGCCCAGACTATGGAACAAGCTCCCCCCAGAGGTGGTGCAATCATCTACCCTAGAGATCTTCAAGAGAAGATGATCCTGCAGGGTCTCTTCCAGCCCTATGATTGATTCTATGATTCTATGCTCACTACAAAACTTCTGGCAGTTCACTGGGGCATACAGGAGAAACAAATCTATGTTATGTTTACCAGAGTGGAGTATTTGAGAGCAGAGTTGTTTCTGGATTAAGTGGATTGACTAGATGACCTCCAGAGCGCCCTTCCAGTCCTATTTTTTCTACAACTCTTTGATTCTAACCATTAACATTTTGAAATTCAAAGTACTGAAACAATGACTGGTGTTTTTAGGAAGAATTATTTCATAATTTGTTGTAGTGTATTTTAGTTTTTTTAATATAAACCCAGACACTGTAGAATTGGAAGCTACAAATTTTGGAGAATTAAGACATTTTATTTTCCTGATTTGGAATATATCAGACTAGTGGTAGATGTAAAGTATATGACATGAGGAGAAAGTTACCCTAGAGCATATACATGTCTGCTGTCAGAGGCCTCCATTACATCACTAAGTATGTCCACAATATTAATTCAACCAAAACCTTTTTCATTTCTTACTGCATTGCCTGTTCTTAATAGCTGCTTATCACAACTTGATGATGGATCCAAAAGCAGTGATAAATAAATAACCATGTAACAACATTTCTAATTTTTTAACTTTCTGGTGTGTAGTGCTTCTCAGAGGATTTCAAAAGTACTTAAAGTGGGTAAGTGTTATTATTTTTATCCTCAGTTTACAAGCTTACACAGCCTAGCTAGAGTTATCATGCTTTTTAATACTGCACAGGGTGCAAGGCTAACCTGTTCTTTGGCTATTTATAGAGGATTTACACAACTACAGTGTTTATTGTGTCTTTCAATAAAAAGCAGCTGCAGAAACACATGCAACGGGCAAGCTCCAGTACCTGAGAGATACAGAAAAAAAGCATACTCCTAGGTCCTTTGTGGTTATGTTCAAGTGCTTTTAACAATACCTTAATTCTAGAGGCAGCTTTTTAATTGAAAACTATATTGATCCAAAATGTTGCTTTATACACAGAAATGTCTTATCTCTGTATGTAACTTTGTATGTAGCTTTACGGTGTGGTTGCCACACCTCAGCTAAAATAATTTGTTTGCCAATCACCCAGACTAATTCTAGAGAGCATACTTATCCTCGGTTCATCTATTTTGTGATGGGAGTTAAACTGCAGATGATAGCTTTTAGCACGAAGTAGGGCAGTGCAGTGGGAACTCTGGAGTCTTTGGGATATGTGAAAAGAAAGGGAGCCAAGGAAAATCTGCACCTCAGAAGCTTAGTAAGCCAGATAAAGGCACAGAAGCTAGCTATGCTGTAAAATGTCAAACTGCATAGGATAGAGTTTAGGTTGCTAAAGGCCAGGCAGAGCTCCAAAGCTTATTTGAGTTCCATAATGGAACAGAGAGAACAACTTGGTAGGGTGCCAGATAGATGCCTGTATTTAAAAACAAAAGAAAAATGGAAATGAATGGAACAAACCTTAATCCCCTTTACATGCAGATCGCTAGGTAGCACAAAAAATGTCACTTTTCAAGGAATATTAGCATTAAAAAAATAAGATAAAGGTAAGATTTCAGGTACATAGAGAGGTTTTGAGTTGAAATTCTAGCTAGTCCACCAAAGTTTATGGTAATTTTGTTTTGTCTTTAGTACAATCAGAATTTCATTCTTTAGTGCAGGTGTACTTGATGGTGTACTTGCCTCAGAACATTGTACTAGATAACTTCTTCAAATACCTTTCAGTCCTGCTTTTCTGTGATTCACCTCTCATTTTCTGCAAACTACAGAGTTGGACTTTGTGCCATCCAAGAATATGCAGTGAGTGATTAAAGGAAGAAAAAGATCAAGGAAGTGGCCCTTAAGCACACAGTTATATAATCATCAAATCATTGCAGAGGGTTTACGGTCACTATTTTACCAAGAGGGTTGGAGCAGCACCTATGGAAAAAGGGCAGAACTTTGTGTATGGTTCAGGCAGGGAGTACAATCAGTTTGTCACAGTTACCATTGCTGTTAACTATAGTTATTTTATTTTATTTCACTACTGAGGTCTGTGCCAGCAATTAGTTTAAGGATATAGACTTTATTGTCCAATGGAATCCTTCATCAAAGCTCCAATGATGTCCAACAGGGCCCTGAGAATACATTTTGGGTGGCTATGTAAAACCTAAGGAGGAGAAAGAAGGTAATGAAAGACACATTAGCACTTACAATGCTCTAACCAACACAAAAGGCACATTTTAGCATTTGATCCCATTGTATCACTTCATTTAACATCATGGATCATGGGTATTTGAGTACTGACCAACTTAAACTCAAATTGCATCAAATCAAAAGGATGTAAATATTATTTTCCAGATAATATGAAATATAAATGATCTTTGGTGCAAAGTGAATTAGATATGCATCTCAGTGGTTTTTTAAACTAACCAAGTTTAGGATGAGTCCAATCCCTATTAAAGTGATTTTTAAAAGGACAAAGGCCATTTTACTTTGAATTAGATTCCATTCACATATAATTCAGATGAATAAAACTTCTTTGGGCCCACTGGGGAAGATGTTCTCTTTATCCTCTTTTAACAAGCATTAGAATTTCCTAGAGCAATGGGAAATTTAGTGTCCATTGGACACAGTAAAATCACTGGCTCCAGACTATTAGTACACCACACAGATCAAATTTTGCCTTAACGTCACACTACATTCAGCTCTACTGATGTCAGTTCAGTGTAGTACCATTTGACCCTACACTTTCCCACAATGAGGACCCATTTTTCTTGCATGAGCACATGTCTTTGACAAGTTGCCATGTCACATGTCTTCAAAGGGCCAAATTAAAACGTCTTTCTCTGCACAGGGCTCCTAATTGCATCAAAGGAAATTCTGTACATAAAACAAGGGGAGACTATGCCTCTAATTTGAAGATAAATTATACCATTTAGGCATGGCCTGAAATCAGAAACAGTGAAGAAGTTACACCACTTCAAGGAGACCATCCAGGGCCTCAGAGAAGCTCACAGTACCCCCCAGCACAACTACAGGGATATTTGGCACATACCGTTTGGGGGTAATGTCCATCTTGTCCCTACAGCCAGCCAGCCATATCTGCTCCAGCTTGTAAAAGTAGAAGGAAGACATAACCTACTGCCTGACTTGATTTTACCAGTCATTCCCAGGGAAAAACATCTGGTGTGCTATCCCTGTGACACCCTGAGCTTTGGGACAACTCCCATGTACTGTACTCATACAAACCAAATTGATGATGAGTTATGGGAAGCATATATACCCTTCCTCTTGCATAGTGTGACCAGACAGGACAAAGAAATATAAGCTTTAAGAAGATATTCTCAAGCAGTAAGTAGCAGTGTGTACCAGAATCGCACCAGGGAGAGCATGGGGAGATGGGCTAAGAGCAAGAAACATCACGTCTAATAGCTTAACTGGAACATTTAACTGTCATTAATAGAAAATGATAATGAAACCCCTTGGTAAATCCATGTTAAATTTATAGATGCTCTTTCCCTCTAAGATTTTTATGAAAACATGAATGAAAAGGAGTTGCCTTTGGAACAGATTCTGCTGCCAGTTCTCCCAGAGTAAGGTGTCAATGAGTGTAAGTGAAGGTAGCAGAAACAGCTCCCTGGCCAGAGATGTTCGTGTTCTCCTTAGCACTAACTACAGTCATGCTTTTGTGAATGAACAAATATCTGCATCTCCTTCCTCTCCTCTACCATACTCTGCTTTCTGGAAATATTACAGCTGGCTGAAAAATTCATTGGGAATGATATAATTTGTGCATTTGTGCCATTTCCCCCCATTGACTAATTATTCACTAATAAAATCTTTCATTATTCAGTCAGTCCCAAAAGCAGTGATGTTTCCAAGAAATGATTAAGCATATACTTGAATGAAAACCCTGAATTAAACACACCCACACTCTGGGCAAATTACATCCAGGCTAGCATTATCTACCAAAGTCCCAAACTTGTATTATCCATTGTAAAAAAATAATAATAATGAAATAAAAAAGAGACGGTAATAACAGAAGACCACCCATAACAAATCATACCAGGTTTTGAAAGTGTTGACATCTGAATTTGGCCTACCATCTGAACACCTCTCTTTACTTTGAAATACTTTATTTGTCTATTATGTTACAATTAAATTTCCCATACGGATTCACTGGAGTCTGGTAACTTATTATTCCATCTGACCTTAATTGGTAGTATCTTAAGGACATACATATAAGGCATACATTTTCTATGGCTTTGCTTTTCCAAAAAACTCCCTGTATAATTCTTGGCATTATTAACATTTCACTAGATAGTCACAAAATAGAATCTTCTTTTTAGGTCTCTTAATGAAAACCCCCTCACACAAGTTATTAGTCATTGTCTAACAATAGTTTCTTGTATCTAAGTACTTTGATGTTGTACATAAGAGCCATAGCTCAATTACATCCATTTTTCCCATTACCAGGCAAATATTTGGACACTTTCTGTTGAGTTGATTCAAGGCAGAACTACACTAAAGGAGCTGCATACTGTGCAGGCATTTTTAACCTTCAGAAGCTGAAAGTTTTGTGACCTGGGAGAATTAATAGATGTTTATTCTAGCAGGATAAATGGAAAAAGCCCATTTTTATTCCAGTAGGATAAATGAAAAGCAGCTAAGATGGGGTTTGTTATGACAAAATTGTTCACAAGTGGCATGCTGCAGTGAAGAAAAGCAGTTATATATTTATATTGTCGTCCTAATGGAATGTTTGTCAAGACATCTTCAAGTGGCAAAATGCATTAGTAGTTGTTGTGTTCCTTCGGTTATCAAAACAAGGGGTTTTTTTCAAGCTTGGCTGCTGTGTTTCAATGACTAGGGAAGATCCAACATGTATAACTTCATGCCTTTTGAATGAAAGAATGTGGGACTTTTTAAATAGCGCATTTGTTTTTAAACAAGCACTGCAGGTTATTTTTTTCTCTTGTACACGTCATAAAATAGCCATGAGGGTTTTATTACTGTGTCAAAAGCATGTTGGCAGGATACATCGCTTGCCAGGATTCTTCTGCAGAACAGAAGAATGGAAAAGAGCCACTTGGCATACCTAATTGTGGCAATCTCAGTGTGTTCTCCAAGACTAAGGATATTACAAAACAAGAGTGACCAGACAGCAGCCTCCAAAAATTCTATTTCAGATATTCCTCAGATGGTCCCATTCTTCTGTCTGCACCCAAGCAAAATTCCCCATTGACTCGCACTGGAGTTTTGTTTGTATGAGGACTTCAGCATTAAAGTGAAGAGGGGCTAATACTATATGTGGTCAGTAATTTTTAATGGAAATGCGGTTTTTTGTCAGAAAATACCAGCTCTTTGAAACTATATATTTTTTTCAGTTTAGTACAGAATTTCTGGTTAGAAGGAGCAAAAGAGAGACAGAGATTTCTCTTCCCTTATGCCCATCAAACAGTGAAAAGGCTGGTGCTAGAAGCACTCATCCAGGCTGTGGGAAAGCCAGTTCCAAGTAGTTGCCCTGTCTGATTTCTCCAAATCAGGCAGAATGAGAACAGGAACCTAGTAGGTATCATGTGTCCCAGGGTAGTAACCTAAAAAGAGGGCCATTGGCTTTAGGGAGAAGGGTGTCCTTGGTTGTTTTTTTGGGGGGGTTGTGCTTTTTGTTTGTTTGTTTGTTTGGGTTTGTTTTGTTGTTGTTTTTTTTTGGGGGGGGAGGTTGGAAAGAATCTCTCAAGGTACCAGTGTTATTCCATGTGAGGAGTGGAGGGAAAGAAACCTTTCTCAATGTCACCCAGTGGTGCAGAAAGGCCAGTGCTAGTGTTATTCCACTTTACTGTTCAAGACAAGATTCAGCTAAGCAGGAGACTCCGCTATAGGCTGGCACAGAGTATGGCAGTGGGAAGCAAGTAGACTGTATTGAAACTAATACTAGCACTGAGTTTTCAGATCTGTCATTTCTAGGACAAGATATGATATCGTAAACCTGACTTCACTGCAGAAGAAAAACTAGTGTGGTTGTACTTTATTGTAATATTTTTATCTGCTGTAATTGCCAGGATCAACACAAATCTTTAGTTATCTATAAACCTCATTATGTACAAGCATAAATCAGGAGAAATTTCATTGAAATCAGTAGTGTAAAACTGGGAAGTGTTAAGAGAATCATGTCCCAAGTGGATTCTATTTTGTATAAATGGGCTTCCCCCATCTCTGCTTTTCCCCTTAGCATGGAAGACTCACTGCAAAGTGCTATGACTGAAGAGCTTCATCAGAGAAAACCCTCAAATCAATGTGGGTCTCATTGAGCATTTTGTTGAACCTCCCTGCTGGGAATTGAACTAATGGCACCAGAAGCTGGCATATTATTACATTAAGCCTATTGTAATTGTAGCTTAAAATGCATTATTTCATTTTCATTAAAAATGGATTTTCAGAATATGCAATTCCAAATAAAAGAGAATTAATTTTACTGCCTCCCTATACCTGAACATTTATTGCTCCAGTAATTTGCTGGAAACATCATTCATAACCTTGTCCTCTCAGACAATAGCCCTGGTGATTATTAGCTCATTTGGGAGAAATATTTTATTAAAATTAATAGGAGGGTTGTGCTGACTAAAAATAGATGTTTTACTACTCTGAATGAATTAGTTGCAGGGTGGGAGGTAAGTGAAAGGCCACGATGTGTTGGAAGCATCCTGCCAGATACTGAGCAACCTCACCCCCACCCTGCTCCAGATCATCAGACCTGATGGGACTCAACAGTGCTTCACTTCTGTCAGGTTGAAACCCCAAGAGGATTAAACAATCCTAGCACATATGATCTCATACTGCCTTGTCTGGAACATTTTGAAACACAGCTCGAAGGAAGTACAGATGTGGTAGCAGAATACAAAGCAATAACACACCCAGCGTGGTGCTTTAAATGTGTTTCTTTATAATCCTATTTTTCCCTAACAAACACTTGTAAACATTGAAGTAAATCAAAACACATTTCCTTTTTATGAAAAAAATGCCCAAAGAACCACAGGAGGAACAGCACTAGGGAAGGGCAATTCCCTAAAGGGGATCCGGTTTCCAAGGCTCAGGCTGAGTTAGCTGTGCTCAGATCGGAACTTTTAACAATAAAGCAGGCAGAGCATTTTTAAGAACACATTTCCTTGTTAGTAGTACAATAAAATAAATTGTAAGGCTGAGTGATGCCTCATGAACTGAGTAGTCCTGATGAAATAAAGGATGGTTGAATGGACAGGGCACTGAAGTGAGACTCAGTTGGATGCAGTTTGCAATTCAGCCACAGATTTCCTGTGTTCCAGTAGCAATTCACTTGAACTATTCTGTGCCTCAGTCTCCCATGTTGTAAACTGTATACTCTTTTCTTTTAATCATCACTCTCATATGTATGTGAGCTACCCAAAAATATAGATTCCCATCTAGCTGTGTAACAGTGATGTGACATGACATGACATGGTCAAAGAATAAAAAAAAAGATTTATATCACATTTGAGAATAACAGGAATGAGGGTTAATTTGCCCCAATTCATTGGATTCTATTATTTGTAAATATTTAAATGACTATGAAAATGTTTCAGATCTTTGTCCAAATGGGGTTTTTTGTCTGAAAAAGACATATTTTAAATTTCAATTTTATTTATGCAAGAGGCAAGGATTGTTATGGATGGTATCTTTTATCTGACCAACTGTATAGTTCGGAAGGATAAGATTTTGAATAACACATACCCCTCCTCAGGTATCATAGCCTCTTGTATTTTTCCTGGACCATCACAGCTACAACATCACCCCAACAATTTTATTTATTTGTATTCTTGTATTCTCCCACTTAAAAAGTTTCAGTCATCCAACAGGGAGCAGAAATATTAATGGAAGTATCAGCTTAACTCCATAGATTTCACTTTTTATTGTAAGATTCATCACACTCTATTGTTTTCTTGCAAATCTATGCATTCATAGGAAGAGATAATAAATGCTTGTTTCAGTCACTTTGTATGTGATCTTGAGAAAATTTTTCAAACATTTTGTACTTCAGTTTCTTCCTCAGTGAGTGCATCTACATGAGCGCCTGACTGCACAGTTATTAGCAAGTACTAACTGACTGCTCAGTAACCACCAGTACTGCACAGTCCCGGTGCCGCACAAGTCATTTTGGACCCTATTGCACAGTAGCAATAAGCTACTATGCAGTAGCTCATCGCCACTGTGCAGTACTGGCGATGTCATGGTATGTTGCCTTAGCTTGTCACTACGGTGACATAGTGTAGACATGCCCAGTAATGTGTTGAGAGTGAAATATACAGTATTTTGTCATATACAACATGCCCCAAAATAAGATATACACTTTATTTTTGATAGATCAATGAAGAAAAACAGATCTTTCCTTTCAGTAAGTAACTGAATAGTAACAGCTTGGGAGTCAATCCTGTTCTTTGTTCTGCTCCCTGTGGATCATATACATTTTTGCCCAGCAGATATTTAATAGCAGAAACTGTTGTTACTATGTGTCCTCACTTATAATGCACACCCCAATTTCCACCTTCTGGTTTTGGGAAAAAGGATGTGTGTTCTAGATGAGAAAATACAGTAAATGCAATGTATTGTTACTAGAAGTGCCATCTTTCACATAAGATGTAAAACTCAAGGCCCATGGTCATTACAAATGACCCTTTTTGTAAGATTAGGAATAATACAAGAGCTGGTTTAGTGCCAGGGCAGATTTCATCAGAAGTTTTTACATAGCAGCTACCTGTGTTTCCATTTTACTTTTAATTGGAAATTTAATCTTTAGTTACTTTCCTTGGCTCTTGTGCAAAATTATATGTGTGTTAAAACCAGGTACTACATTACAGAGATTCTCAAATAGTATCCGTCTTTCATTCATAGATACAGAGACAGAAAGACAGACACTTGCATATTATATAAATGTTTTATCTTTGTGAAATTGCAACGGCTGTGTTACCAGCAAAGAAGAGCTGAACTGGTTCTTTACTTTTCACTTTGGGATTTGAATCTTGTAAGGAAGCCAGTCATTTTCAAACAGTGGATGAAAAATGAGGGAAAATTGAAAAAACAGCTGCCACTGTAAACTACAAACAAAAATACTTTTGTTCAACAGAAGAACGTATTTTAAAGGTCTTTGTTGCAATTTTTTGTATGTAAATGTTAGTGTGGGGTAAGGATCATTGAAAGTAAAACTAGGCTGCACTGCTAGCTGTTGCATTGCTTTAATAAATGCAACTAATTAATTGCATGTTACTTTCTGAATTTAATGGTGCTGACATTAGGAGAAACCATTAAGGCAGCAACTTACAAACAGCAACTTCTGAGCCCCTAGATGCTCTTCAGCTTATCACCTACAGTTTTTGAAGAAAATGTTTTCAAAACTTTCTTTATGTGCTTACTGAATTCATTGAATTATACAAAGAATATCCAAAAGGCCAGCTAGCAATGCTGCTTTCTTGGAAATTTGCCACATTATGCATAATGCACTGTAACTTTTTTTTTCTGAACTGGGTTGTAGGTAGCATAATTCACCTAGAGAGTGTACATATGGTTGTGAGTCTTTGGTGAACACAGACTGCTTATGTGGTTCCTGAGCCAGTTAGTACTGATTCTCTCTGCATTAAGGGATTCATCAAATGCATTCAGGAGGACTTTTACCATGGCTTTTATATTAAATCTAATCTCCACTCTGAGCTCGACAGAATAAAGCACACAAACAGCAGGCAACAGCAGATCTATAAATTATTGTGTTGAAATGATTCATGAAAAGGCTTAGCTATCCCTTGGTATCTTTCAGCTGTACCCATTTTTCAGCTGATCAAATAATTTTTTGAAATCATTCAGTATATCTCTACTTTTCACTTCTCCAGATAACTCTGAACTAGCTTTTGGACTAGCATATAATGACTCAAAGGCAGTCGAGAAGTATTTTAAAACAACAAAAAAAAGCCCTGTATGTTTAGCAATAAGTCCAGCTATGCTTTGTCATCTCACCATACGGGTTCTGTCAGTTGGCAGCAGCTTGAGTAATCTAAGCTTCAAACAATATATTTCTGTAGATAAATCAATAGATACAGACAGAAACAAGCTAAGTCTATGTCATCCTGCCTAATGATCAGCAGGGTTTTTTTTTAATAGCTTGTCAGATTTCAACTTGTCAGGTCTGAAGATTTAGGGACACTGATTCAGCTGGGATTGGCTGATTGCACTCCCACTGGGCCATCTATGAATCACAATAGAGGGCTCCTAGGAGCTGGGAAGAAAATGGATAGCCTTCAGGGCTCTATGAGGTACCAGTTATTGTCATGCCTCAACTAAATCCTAATTACTCTGATTAACAAAGCAAGCCTGTCAGAGCCCATGCATAATAGTGAGAAAGTTTTCAGTAATTACTATGAAATTCTGCCACTTCTCCTGAGCCCTCCACACTTGCCTCACAAAGACAATATCTCCCTTGCATGCCATTCGTCCAGCTGTTGTTTCCAAAATAATGTTTCCTGGTTTAGCTTCATTTGCAATTCAGACCCGACATGAAAATATGCTCAAGGGGGTCAGGCAAGATCAATTGATAGGCTGCAGGATTTAAAAGATCTTTAAAAGGTACTGAATCTATGGATCAGATCTCTTGCTTCTTCATTATATTAACTCATCTCTAAAGGTCAAAGGTTTATGGCAGATTCATTGTTCAGGCTTAATCTTCATTTTCAGTGGATGTGCTTATCTTTTCTGTTTAACATCTTATATGTTTCATTGTTCTTTTTTAACTCCTTTACCTGCTAAATATATAGGCGGCATAATGAAAATAATGTTGGTCTATAAAGATCTGTACCCATATACTTAAGATACACAGACATCTGGCAAAAGCTATGTGGATTTCATCTAAAAAAGTCTATTCTCTGTTCTAGAATTTGTAATGGAAAATTAAATTGAGATGGCTGAACTGGAACAACAGGGGTCATCCATAAAACCTTATTTCTGATTTTCCATAACCTTTGCCTTCCCATCTCCTCTTCTATGAGTTCTGTGGCCCAGACCTTTTCCAAAAGAAAATATGTCCCAGTGGGGGAAAGTGCTATAGGAGGGCCTGGGTTCAGTTCCTTGTTCTGGCATTGACATCTTTTGTGACGTTGAGTGAGTTCCTTTATCACCCCGGGAGGAAATGTGTTTGTCATAGATTCCTTATAATCTGTAATTCCTCTGACACCAATGTTATAATGGGCACCAATGGGTGAATTCTGCTCCTATAAAAGTCAATTACAAACTTTTCCTGGACTATCTCAGCCTTGCTGGCTTAAGTGGCAAAACAGCCATTGACCTCAGTGAAGGCAGAATTTCACTTCCAATGGTTTCAGAATTTACGTATCATACCCACTGATTCATCAGAATTAAAGTTCTGCTCTTGTTATGTGCCAGCTGCTCACAACTCCCACTGAAGTGTATGCCATTGAAGGGAGCATGTGTAGCTTAGGAATTTTCTATTTTTGCACAATGTCTGTAGGTGTGAGGGGAGTGGTTAGGAGCAGGATTGGGCCCCTCAGAGCTCCAGGGATGGCAGGCACCCAGCAGCAGGCACCCAGTGCAAGTCCTGCAATCAAGCTGGGCCATTTGCTGGACCTCTGAGAGCTGGGGAATGGCAGCTGCTGGATCTCCCAGCCTCAGGGCTGCATGAAACTCCCAGGCTGGGAGATAGCAATTTCTGGATCTCCCAGACTGAGGCTGCTTGAAACTCCTGGGCTGGGAGATGGCAATTGCTGGATCTCCCAGACTCAGGCTGCATGAAACTCCTGGGCTGGGAGATTGCAGCTGCTATGATCTCCCAGCCCAGTGCAACCCTGAGGCTGGAAGATTGCGGCAACTGCCACAGGGCTGCTCTGCTTAGCAGCCCCGAGAGCCCACATGGGAATGTCAGAGGCATGCAAGATTGCACCCTACCTCCTGGCCTGGCCAATGCAGGCATCCCCTTACCTCCCACCCCAAAGGCAAACTTCTGCTATGTTCAATCCCAATCATACCTATGCTGTTTACAGAAACCCACCTAGGTTTGAGCGATTTTGCCCCAGGATTTCTGAAAGTCTGTTCTTAGTACCTGAGTTCATTTCAGCAGAAGAATTGCTCTATTATTTTTCTGTAGTCAAGAAAAGAGTAAAAGCTGGGCTCTGGTGTTTTCTGAGGGGTGCTTTGAGTCAAACAAGGTTGAGAACCATGGCCTTACACGATTTATTGTTGTTATATTAGAAGGCATACTCCCTGTGACGCGTAATGTACTTTGTATACCTTGAATTTCCATTGCTTCCTGTTTAAATGGTAATAAAAAGGTACACTGTGGAGTGTCCAGCAGCAAAGATTTAAAATTAAGCTGCTTCTCACTCTAGCATTAATATTCTCCTGCTTTCCTCCTGCATTCAGGAACAGAGTCTGGCAAAGTATTGGTATCTGCCTAAAGTGTAAAGGGGCAAGGGTTCCAAATATCAAAGAAAGTTGGAGTTGTACATTGTTACCCATATGAACACAGATTTTGATTCTACATTATGGTTGGTTTATCCCTGTCCTGATTAGGGGCCCATGGGCTTGGCAATTTAATCAATCCGTATTAAATCAATTTTTATTTGACCCGTTCTGAGTTAATTTCCAATGAAATCATTACATTTATTAAGAAGTAACTGGCAGCCAAAGATGCTATAGTATTCTGCAGTGAGAATACAAAGCTGTTTACAGCTGGAACTGGCATATTGCATAGGAATGTGTCAATTCTATCAAAACCCTTCATGGAAACCTGCCAGGTGGGTCAGTAGGACATCCAGCTGGCAGTCCAGCTAATCATCAACCTGGCTTGCTTACCAGTCCGCTTGCCTTTTTCCTGACTGCCTGACCAGCTAGCTCTCCCCAGCAGTGAAGGAGAGAGGATGGACTGGCCAGCAGGAAGGTGGGCTCTGAAAAGGATTGTTCCATTTTGCTGGAAATTCTGCAGTGCTGATGTTTCATTCCAATAAGGAACAAAATGAAATGTCGACAGCCTGGAATTTCCTGCAAAACAAAGATTTCCTTTTCCGGCCAGCTCTAATATATATCAGAATTATTAACTGATGTGTAATGACATCAGCCTTATATGTCTTCTTCCACTGTGTGGTATGGAGGGGAGCCAATCCTCAAAAAATCTTCTATTAGCACAGTCACTGGAGGGGCCCTGCAGATGGGAGAGGCAGCAACGTGGCAAACTCTTCCTCCGCAAAGTCACCTGGAACTGTGTACATTAGCCATGTGAACCATCTGCCACGTGGGAAAAGGAGTTCTGCTGGTCTGAGGATGTGGGCGAAGTCAAAGGAGAGTGAGTCTGCACAGCATGTTCATCTGTGTCTCAATTTCAGGACTGAGCATAAGAGAGAAGCATTAACATACAGCTTGGATGAGCACTCACACCCCTTCCTCTCCTAGGAGCACTCAAAGAGCACAAAAGGCCATGAAAGGTCTGCACACTACCACAGACAGACTGGCTCTACTGAACCTCTGTGTAAGCCCTCAGGGGAGAGCAATGGGACAGAGACTGCAGGTGACAGAAATACCTAAGCAGCAATCCCTTATGAACAACCACTGTCAATTGCTGAGAGAAACAGTGTGTGGGAGGAGAGGTTTATCTTTTGGGAAAGGCAGAACTGCATAGGCAAGTAGTGGGAGCTCTCCCCATATATTGACAGCTAAATCAGTCATTTTAGCCTGTGTCCTGACATAGATGCATATTTTGGGTACATATTTACATCAGTAATCTCCATTTAATTGTATCGCTCCAGTCTGTCCTAGATTAAAAAAAGAAAAAAACACTATCACAAAAGGTAATGGTGTCCTCATATTCCCTTTGTGCCCTCAGTCCCTTTCTGTAGAAAACACTTTAAGCAATTTATAGTATGAGCAACTGTTAGGTGGTATAATTCATTTGACATTTGCCATCTCTTCAGAGAAAAACATTTATTTGAAATAAATTAGTCTAACTACTTGAGGTGGTTATCAAAAGACACTGTATCAGTAGTTTACTGAATTCCAGATAAGCTTTTTTCCAGGACTTAAGGGAGGAAAATGCAATTCTACAAATCTATTTTGGAAAGCTCTTCAGAAGGGTTTTGTCTGTAACCAGAACTCACTGCTAAACCAGGAAATTATGCAAAGCAACATTTTGTATGGAAGTTTGAGAAGCATTCTTTCAGATAGAGGCCTGTTGTACAACCTGGTAACTATACAAAAGTCGTTTTAAAAGCCCCAAATATGAATTCCCACATAATCTTTTATTAAAAGCTTTTTATACATTTTGAAGGCTTGAAAATATGTCTGTCTTTGAAAGAACAGCTTAACATTACTCTGTGAGTGAAACAGACCTGTTGGACTAAGAAACCGTATTTGATTTCAGCACATAAATTTATTTCTGGCTTCATATTGCAAAGATTTGTTAATGCTCAATTTACTTAAATGCTTCTTCAGGCACAGCCAAGGTTTGTAGCCAATGAAAACATTGGTTTCATCTGAAATATACAGCAAACTAATTGATAAAAAATATGTAATAATAAGTGAAGACCCTGTCATTTGACTTCCACTACCAGCTCCTGTGAATTGTTATTATTATAAATAATATTAATTGTGGAAATGAAAATGCAAAGAACCAGATTTCCAGTTGTGCTGCAAGAGGCCTAATTCAGGATCTCTGTGAGCAGATATGTAACATGCAAGGAAATAAAACAGAAAGGAAACCATCTCCAAAGCTGCACCCTGCTGAAGACCCTGGAATTCACAGTAGAACAACATATGCTTAATTTTACCCAGGAGTGTTTAAATGGTTTGCCAGACTGGGGCCATAGCCAGCTAAAAGCCCTGAGACCCAATAGTGCTGTCATATGAATTGCATTGCAATGCACTGAAGTCATGGAATTACACTGGTGTATGAGAAAGCAGAATTTGTCCTTTGGCTTTTGACCACATAAATCAATCAATCTATTCATTTAAGCCAATGGAGCTGAAAGAAAGGTAACAGGGTCAGGTGCTACAAACTGCATGTGACATTGGGCAAGTTACTTAGTCTTACCTGGTCTAGTTCCCAGCTGTCAATTGGGGATATGAAGAATTCCCAGTGACACCGAGATGTAGTCTTCATGAATGATCATGAGACTCACAAGTACTATGATGAGGAAAGCCATGTATATCAATAGCCTCTGTGCTGTCCATTTACCAATATTTGAAAATAGAGCCTAGCTTCAAAATCATTATAAGAAAAGTGTCTACACACTTACCCTAATAAAATGTAATGAAATGTTGTTCTGAGTTACTCCAAAGTAAGAGGATATGGAGAGCAGAATCTGGTGGATGTGTTGCTGTATCTCTTTTATTACAGAGTTTGCAAAGCACAAGACAGAAAAGGAGCCCCTGGGTGTGTCTAAAAGTGTGTTAATGTGCTTTTGCTACTGTGCGTTAAATTTAGTACCTCTAATATGAAGTATTACATAAAAGCACGTTAGGCTGCCCTAATGCATGGTAGCAAAAATGGACACTTTTTTAGTGATACTTAATGCACAGTAGCCTATTTCTACTGTGTATTAATGTATTAGCACTGTTTTTGATATGATGCTTTAATGTGCAGTAGAATAGGCTACTGCACATTAAAGTGCACTAGTAGGTACACCCCCGTCTCCTAAACTACATAGATGTTTGCATCAGTGTTTGGGCTCAAGACCTTCTCTAATTTTAAAGTTATGGAGTATTTTTCCAAATACACAGGACCAGATCTGTAGTTATTTAGGTGTCTAATCATGCAGAAGGTCCCTAATGGACTTTTCAAAAGAATTTAGGCACCTTGAGTGAAATATTTAAAGGCAGTTAGGTACCAATACATGAAAAAAGGCACCTAATAGCATTTTCAATAGTGTCTAGGCATGTTTGAAAATCTCACATCTTTAGGCATAGCCTTTAAAACATTGGGTCAGATTCATCAAAGATTTTAGGCACTTTACCCCAGTTGGGAATTAAGCATCTAAATAAATGCCCTTAGAGAGCTAGTCACTGCCCTTAACTACCAACTGGTTCTAAGTGGCTGTTAAAGAGTTAGTCCTGAATAAGATGCAGCACATTGTGACTCTACCTAGGAGCAGGACAGGAGCAGAATAGCAATTCAGAGTCCTCATCTGGGTTGTGCTTTCTGCTTATTCCAGCTGGAGAAGTAAGCCATGCTAACCCTTTTCCTGACAGATGACTCCCCTCTCTACATTGATTCAGCTGTCTAGTCCAAGTCTCCATCAGCTCCACACATCCACTGGCACATTTCCCACCCACATAGGTGATGTGTAGTAGAGGCACAGGGGGGGCAAGGGCCCCCCCAAGATTGGCCACCGGCAAAGCCACTGCTGCCTTCTGTGGGTGGTCACTCCCCGCCCTGCCAACATGGCCACTAGCGGCTGCGGGCAGTCCCCACCCGCCGTTCACCACACACCCTCCTGCTGTTGACACCACCAGTGGCGCCTGCAGGCATTCCCTGCTCATTGCTTGCTGCCATGATACCTCCACAGTCACAGGAGGCACCAGTCATTCATGCCCACCCATCTATGAAGGAAGTGAATTAGCAGTAAGAAATGGCTGTTCTTCCCTCATGTTACCTTTCTGCTGTAGGGCCTGGGGATGAAAGTAGCCTGCACTGGGAGTAAAGAAGAGCTTTTACTCCTCTTCAGGGGAATGTTAAACAACTGAGCCCTTACCAATTAAACTGTAACTGAGGTCCATAAGTATTTTCCATGGGAACTGTCTTTGTTGCACCTTCTGCGATATAATGGCACTCTCTATTGCCTTTTGCAAAAAATATAGTATCAGGGCCAGCCACCAAAGCTCCTCTGTGCCTTTAGCAGCTTCTCACAGGCCTTGGTAAAGTAAGCACAATAAACCTATTCATCTCATTGCAAATGTCACAAGCAGTGTTGTGTGGAGACTAAAATTTTGGGGACAGGAGGTCATAACAAATGGTAGCTTTATTCAGCTAGAGGTTATGAGTCTCCCGGGGGCCCCAAAAGGGATCCAGTGGCAAAACCTTGGCAGGGGTTCCATCCTAACACTTAATTCAGACAAAAGCAGAGAGAGGAGGAAAAAGAATGAAAGTGGGAAGACATGCCAAGGGAAGACACTAAGTGTGTTGGGTATTATAGATTCTGACTAGAGGTGGGAAATGTGGCAGAGTTTAGGGTTCCTCAATTGGAAAGTGTTGGAGTGCACAAAGCCCAGAAACATGCATGGTGACTGCCCAGCTGAACCAGGACACAGCCATTCCTCTCTTCTTTTCCTTGTTTCTTTTTCCATTTTTCAAATTTTGGCCAGATGATGTGACTCAGCTTCTGAAATGGCTTTTCTGAAAGTAATGCTTCCTGCTTAAGGCACCATTTCTGGCATGATGGATTTCCTGGCTGAGATTTGCAAAACCACTTGGGGAATTTGAACACACAACTACCATGAATTTCAAAAGGCATTGTGCATGGAGGCAGCTCTGATGATCCCAGTCCTGTCTGTTTTAATCTCTTGTCTTACCATTTTCTTTCTCATTTTTGTATCACCTTTCCTTCTGCTGTTTTTCTTCCCCTTTTCCTAAATCTTTCAATCCTTCTACCTAGTTTCCACGCACAATTGTCTCACTTCTTTTGTTCTACTTCCTCCACTTGTCTTCTCTCTTATTACTGGCAGCTTCTTCTATTTCTTTACCTTTCCCCCAATGCCTCATACTCTCCCTCTCCATTCCCACTCCTTAGCCCATTATTGTGTTTCTCAAATCCTTTCTCCCATGACAGCAGAACTGGTTCGCTTGTACCCACCTCCCTCTACAAATGGGAAACACATTAAAGTGCTTCTTTTCCCCTCCAGATATATAGGACATGTCCAGGCATGCATGGATGTTTGGTTCCCCGGGGACAAGTAGCAGCAGCACACCTTGCACTGCCACTTCCTGTGTGGGTTCTACCCAGGGGTCAAAAAACCATGGGGAAAAAAAATAGGAGCAGCACACGCTCACGCAGCATGCCCTTGTAGCACAGAGCATTCCAGACTGTGAGTTATGTGGCACTGCAAATGTGTTTACAGCGCCACATACTGCACAACCACGTTCGTCTGGACGCACCCATATAGGGCATCCATATCAAAAACAGGACTGGCAGAAAAGCCACTGCAGTCTTCAGGAGCACCTGATGTATAATATCTCCTTCTCCGTGTCATTAGTCACCTTCTTTACAAAGCTAGAAGGGTTTTGAAGACTCATATGCATTGCTAGGGCATGTATAAAATAATGCAAGCTCAGATTTGCACTTTCTCTTTATAGATTGAAATAAAGCCTGTAAACTCTGCAAGTAGCATTCACATGTTAGATTAGCACTATTTAATGTACAATGCACAAACAGCAATGGAGTCAGGTGTAAGGGGCCAGGACCCACCTCGCTGACCATTTTCCCTTAAAAATCTGTTTAAGTGGCAAAAACGTATCTTGTGGGTCTACATTTAGGTATGGAAATAGCACATAGAGACATTTAGGCGAAACAGGATTTGGACCTACATCGTTAACGGAGTTTCCTAATTAAAAGGAAAACAAACCTTAATATAATTCAAGCTACATATTTTCATGTCCTTTACTTTTATTTTCAAAAGAAAAACATTCACTGAAGGTCTTTCATACATTATGTGATTATGTATTCAGTTATGTATGTACAAAACCCAGGACTTAGTAAAAAATGTGAAAAATGATAAAGACCAGAGATTAGTTTTAAATGTTTTCCTGAAAGTAAGAAATCATTTAAGATTAAGTATTTGCTTTATCTTGCCACATTCCCAAGAGATTCAATATTTTATTTTGTATATTTTATCTAACACCTAATATACAACACAATTTCTTACCTTAAAATACTTAGGTCTTTTCAGGTCAGGCTTCCTTTACATTACTTAGTAACAAAGAGCTGTTAGAGTCTGCCAATTCTATAATATAGAATTTATGGCAGTGGGTCAAAGGACAGCTCCTAGAGGAATTCAGCAGCCCTTTGTAGTAAATCAGCAGTCATGTCTTTGATAAATGTCTCCTGAGCCCACCAGTAACTTCTCTTCAGTGCTGAAAGATAAAACAGTGGACTCCATATGGGGTATGTAGTTTAGTGAAAGACATATAAGTGACAAGGAACTAGTAAACAATTTTCAAGCATGGCACAGTTAACTTAATGCTTATGAATACTGACTTAACTGCCTCTCCGAAGAAAATGGAAGTATATCTGCACACCTGAATTCCTGTCTGTTCTTTGGTCATAAAATACCACAGAGGATAAGGCGATTGTTACCAAGAACCTTCTCAGATGAGAAAAATATCCAGAGAGCACCCACTCAATCTTCACTGAGGATTTCTGAGCCCTCTGAGCTCAGTCTGTCACTATAATGTTGTACAAACATGGTCTTACAGACAAAGGACATTGTTTGCCAAGTTCTGTTTTAATGATCCTGCTGCTCTTTTATATGACTCTTCAGTAAGAGGGTTGGGCATTATAAATTCCGTGTTAGTATTACAAATACTCACATGTGGCTTGATCATGCCTTTAGCAAGCAGAGGTGTCCTGTGAGCCCAATCCAGAGCTCACTGAGGTCTTCAGGAGTCCTTTTATTGACAGGGCTTATTGAATGGGTCCAGCAGAGACAACTGGACTGGAGCTCTGCATCAGGAGTGCTAAGAAGTGATATTGGCTGACTCAGGCAGGTTCTTGGAGGCGTACTGAGTGGAAGAGTGGATAGCTCTGTTACCCTTAAAAGTGGTGTCACTTATACTGCCCTCTTCACCAAGGTATCCCCACTGGGCATGGCTGGGATATAGGGCCAAAGCCTTATTTTTACCCTGTGTTGTCTTGACCCATCAGAGAGTACCTCTGCAGATGAAAGAGTTGAATGGTTCATTCACTTTTCAACCACATCATAGTATCTGAATGTGAGGAGGGTCCTTGTGCCTTCAGCTCTTGTGTACTCAGAAGGATTTCTGTGATTGCAGTATTGTTTGATCACAATGTTTCATGACTTATTACTGAGTGTTACTGTAGAATATGCCAGTGGCAAAGCCAGAAAGAAAGTGCACGGTTCACTTAATTCTTTTGGCTGAGACTTATGAATGTGTCCCACTGTAAGTAAACTGGTATGGAGATTTACTGAAAATCAAAAGTCAAGACTACCTTGATGTGACCAGGTGAAAACTTTGGCAAACAAATAGCTTTGCTTTCCTGTTTATTAAAAACAAAAACAAACAAAAACACAACAAACCGCTATGGTTAAAAAGCTGGATTAACTCCTATCCAAACCATCAGATCATCATCCATGTAGTGGAGCCAAGCTAGCAAAAATATTATTTCATATTCTTTTCTTCCTTACTCAATATCTAGCATCTTTCCATGCAGGAAAAGGAAGGCCTCCCTCTGTGAGGGATGGCACCAGGCCTTCTGTTAATTCTTTTCACATCTTGGAAGTATGTTTATTTTAATAACTTTTTAGAGAGATTTCATGTTGGGTCATTTTGAGGAAAGACACCCTCCCAGTAGCATGAATCATTAAGAGCTTTCTGGACTGTGTCAGGATCTCTGGCACTTGCTTTTCATATCTGCCGAAAGGAGGGGTAGTCTTTGGGACTTCATCCTCAAAAGAATCGACCAGAATAGCTATTCTGAAACAGTGTCTCTACACTTACTAAACTAGAATTACTCCCATGCAGGCACTCTACTCCAGAATAAAGTCACTTTATTCAACAATACTGTCAACCTGGAAGTTATTCTAAAAGAACTAATTTACACCAAAATAAGAAATAGTGAAATAGTTATTACGCACAATTAAGGAGAAATCAATTTTTGTCCCTTGCATATGGAGTGAGCATCAAGACTGATGAACCACTGATATCTGCAGTGTCCCACTCATTGATTATCTAGCATGTGGCAATAGCTGAAGTGAACTAAAAGTTTATGTTCAGGAGGGATGGATCCATCAGGATATATATTTCACTGTCATATTCAAGTCATTAACATTTATAGTTATTTTTATATGTTCAAAATATTAGGTTTATTTGTGGACCTTAAATTATAAGTATAGGATAGGAGAATCTGGGCCTTTGGGGACTGGCTGCAGAGTTGCTTTTGAGAGCATCTTGATGGGTGTGGGAAAGAAAATCAGTCAGTTTTACATTTAGTTTTAGATTTAAACTTGGATAAGTAAGACCTTTGCAGATCTGTTATTCCAGTGCACGCTGGATTCTAATTTCGGCATACTATGTTTTTTTCTTCCTGAAATTCCCTTAAAAGCAAGAAGTCCAGAGTTACCTGGCAGTCCCTCTGGAATCCATTGTATACCCTATGTAAGAAAGATCAAGCCATAATCTTGAACAAAAGCCCAAAGGAACAGATTTGGGGTTTTAATCCTTGGAGACTGTGCTGTACCACTGTGCTCCAGAAAGAAATTCTGCCCAGGAGACAGTTCTTCCTTAACATGATAACTGAACTTCCCATACATCTGTGCAGCCTACTCCCTCTTGCATGCTTAAAAGATAGGGCAGGGGTGGACAGATAACCAGCATTCTTTGTGTGTTCTCTAGTTGTTTTGCAGCAAATTTCATTGGTTTACACAAGGAGTACTGGCTGCACTTGTCAATTTTCCATAGCCTTAGCACGGTGACAGCTGGGGGAGAAAGGCATACAGTAGGAAAGACATCTACCTTGCCTACCAGAGCATGCTTGGGAAGTAGTCAGGGGCAATTTAACCTTTGACATATATAACAGGAGAAAATTCTATTGTGAAAATACAGACTCAAAGCTCTGTTCTCGTGGCTTATGGTGCCATCAGAATCTCTCAGTGAAATTATAGCTTGGTTTTGCAGTAATTTATTATAGCCCAGTGCCACACCATCACTGACAAGCAGCCACCTCTGTTCAAGTTTCCTAATAAACTCCCAGTCTACTTCCTGGATTTTGGCCCTCAAGTAAAAACCCAACTGAGAAAACAAGCAGCTGTATCTCGATTCATGACCTGGCAAGGCAGCTGTTGCATCTCTGGACAACACAACTTACAAAGCTCAGGATCAACTACAAAAGTGCCAGATATAACATGTTTTCACTGAAGGATGTTTAGCTATGAAATGAGCTTTCAGAGGCTAAGTAGTCCAGTTTCTGAAGATCTCTAGGCATGCTAAATGAAGAATCTCTTCACCATAAACAGGATAAAATTGGACATATACATAAATTCCTAAAGCCAGGGGAGGGAGAAGAGAAAAGCCAAAGACTCCATGAAATCCACTATGGATCTTGCTATCCACATCTAATTGATCTCTTCACTACTGTAAATGGTGCTATTCAATCTATCCTAAAAGGGATTTGATTTCAGTACACAATTGATTATCTGTTCTTCATAATACAGGTGCTATACATATATTTTGCATGTCCAAAAATCCAACTGCATGCAAAAGAATGAAAGGATTGGACCCAAAGGCTATATATGTTTTATCATCATCACATTAAACATATACAGTAGGAGGTAACATATGGATTTTCTTTTTGTTTTGGTTCAATACAGTATCATACTGCTGTGCCTACAGGTTCATAATAAAGTCATGTCTCACTTAAAGAGAATAGAAAGGTACAGTGTTTCATTTGGTAGGCCAGGATTGTCCAGTGCTGCTAAAGCTTTCTTCAGTAACACTCACTGGTATCCACAGTGCAGAGAGAATAGGAACACTGAAGAATAGGTTCATTCTAGAAGAATGATAAAATACACATCAGACTAAACTCTGTCCTTACATTTATACCGTCATATTCATTCCAGGGCTGCTGTGTGTGGATAGCATTTGACTTAACACATTTTCAAAAGGAGAGGATAGATGGCAATGTTTGAACTGCTGTGTCTGAGAAATCATTACAAACTGTACTCTATAGCTGAATCTTCTACCATATGACTCTTGAGAACTATAGGAAAATAGGATGACTCCCCCCGAATGGAGCCACTGAAGCTGTACTAAGCTTGGCTTGCATCAGTGGTGGTATATCCTACACCTTTCTAACTTCCATAACATAAAGCTCTGTGTGTGACAGCTGCCACAATGTCCTCTTCCAGTTCTTGAGGACTTACAATCTGATTCATATACCTTTTTAATATGACTTTCCCTCTATTCTTGTTATGTCAAGGATTTACAGAAACTACAAGATAAACTAATTTAAAGCAGATATTTAAAAAAAACAACTTAGTTTCTATTTAAGTATCAAATATATAAGCAGATTTTCAAAAGAATCTGGCATACTGGGTGTTGAACATTCTTGAAAATCTGCCTCATATTTGGGTCTTAACTAGCAGATAAGCTCCTTAAAAACCTAGCCCTCACTGAGGATGCACAGCTCTTTTGAAAATCTGACCAAAAGTGACTATAGACAGGATATAATGGAAGGAACTATACACAAAGGCCTGGTAAAGTAAAGAAAAACTGGGGGAAATAAAGTTAAGTAGCATTTTCCTTACATCCCTTGCAATGGTATCCAACACTTGAAACAATAGTAAATTGCAAAACGTGAAAATCAATTAGGCAAAGATGTTCTTTTTTGAATTAACTGTGTCCCTTTAGGAACTTTAAATTTGTGACTGAAGTGCATTTTTACCTCATATTAGTTTCCATGCTAGTTCTAGTTCTGTAAATACTAAATGGCTAACTAGCAGATTTCCTAATGGAAGAACCTGGCTCTTTGTAGTGTATTTCTTTTTCAGTGGATGCATGTGACTAGTAATTCCAGACCCCAGCATTCAAAAATTGTGTGTCAGGCCCCAAAATGTCATGATGTCTGATAGAGAATCATAAAGAACTAAGAATGGAAGGGACCATGAGAGGTCACCAAGTCCAATCCCCTGCCTGTGGGCAGGATCATCCCTATCCAAACCTTCCCATGCAAATCCACTGTCTAACCTCTGAGCAAAACTACAGAGTCATTCGTGATACAATACAAGACATAACATCCAAGTCTGTCACAGATAAGGCATATGAACCATGTCAGCCAAAATCCTGCTGCTGCAAAGGTTATTAAAAATATGCTCAAGAGATTCCAGGAAGACGGCCATGCCCCCAGCTACAGAGGAAGGCAAAAAAAAAACATAGTCTACCCAGTCAGACCCCAAAAATGTCAATTGGTCTGACTCTGAGCAGTGGGGCAAGCCCCTCCAGCCAGGAATCTCCAGGTATAAGTCCCAGCAGGACCATAGATGCAACCCAGTCAAAATCCCCAGCCTTAGCTGCAGCCAACACCCAATGCCTCTAAGGAAGGCTTAGCCCTCCCCCTCCCCTCCCCCCCCCCCCCGAATATAGCAGCAGGAGGGGGAAAATTCCCTCCCAGCCCCATGTGGCAACCAGCAAAGCCCAAAAGCATGGGAAATACCCATAGTAGGGCATAGGTATAACTACTCCTAAATTATCCCAGACCAGTGCTTGCCAAACATCCTCTTGAACACCTTCAGTAATGGAGATTCAAAAACTTCCCTAGGCAGTCTGTTCCATTGCCTTACTATTCTAACCATGGAGAAGTTTTTTCCTGCTATCCAGTCTGAACCTACTTTGTTGCAACTTCAAGCCATTAGTCCATGTCCTACCCTGTGCAGCAAGAGAGAAAAGATGTTTTCCCTCTATGACAGCCCTTCTTGTATCTGATAATTACTATCATGTCCCCTCTTAAGTGCCTTTTCTACAACCTGAGCATGCCTATTTCCTTCATGCTCTTCTCATATGATTTGACTTCCAAATTCTTTATCATTTTTTGTAACCCGCTTCTGAACCCTCTCTAACTTCTCCATGTCCTTTTTAAAATGTAGAGCCCAAAACTTTCTACAATACTCTAGGTAAGGCCTATTGTGTCTGTGATCTCCTACGACTCCCAGACTCTTCCCCACAATACTGCCATCCAGCCAGGTGTCCCCCTTTTTTGTAACTGTATTTTTTATTATTCCTCCTGAAATGTAGCACCTTGCATTTGTCAGCATTGAACTTCATCCTGTTAACACCAACCAGTTAAGGTTTCCAATCTGTTGATATCCTTCTGAATTGATTTTCCATCCTCCAATGTGTTCGCCCTCCTTCCCAGTTTGTCTCACCTGCAGACTTGCTCAAGACACTCTTTATTTCAGCATCCAGATCATTAACAAACACACTGAACAGCACTGGGCCAAAGACAAATCCCTGTGGGACTCCAGTCAGAACCTCCTGCCATTCTGACACAGATCTATTTATAATTTATAACCCTTTGCTTGAAGCTATTGAGACAGCTGTATATCCACCTACTAGTAGTTTGTCTAGCCCACATTTCTCCAATTTGTTTACAAGAAGGTCCTGTCGGACTTTGTCAAAAGCCTGTTGAAACCCAGATACACTACATCTACAGAATTTCCTTCATCCACCCAAGTAGTTATTTCTTAAAGAAGGAGATCGAGTTTGTTTGATGTGATTTGTTCTTAGTAGATCTATTCTGGATGCTTGTGATCAACCTCTTCTCCTCCTCATCTTCACATCCTTCACCAGTTCTTCCCTATTTGTCAGGACAAGATTTAAGATAGATGATCCCTTAGTTCAGCAATTCCCAAACTCTAACAAATTGAGAACTTCTCAGAAAATCAACCCAACTTCACTTCAACAATATCACAGGGTCCAGCAGCATGTGTTTCCATCAAATTTTCTCTGACCATCTCTGCAAGTCTACCTTTTCCTCATGTTAGCTTAACTCAGGTACTACCTAGTCTCTGCACTTCCCCCTCCAGTTTGTGTATGGGACACCTGTTAACTTAATTATGGAGAGCACTGCACTTCTTACGTGAAGAATAATTAAAATCTAATCATCTGTCATTAAACGTAAGCTGCAAAGGGAAGAAAAAAGGATTGGTGCCTTTTTATGCTTTTAAAAATTATTCATAAATAATGCTAGAGGGGGCTTAGTTTTATTTTGTTACAAAAAAGTGTTTTTCCCCCAACTTATTTTATTTAAGTCTTCTGTACTCCACTTTTTCTAAATGCTTATATTTTTTTCCAAGTTGGTAAGTGAAAATTGTTATTAAATCATAAGGAAAGTGATTTTTTTCATAATGATTAAATCAACATTTTCAGCATTCGTGATATTTTAAATACCTATTTAATTTCAATGCCTAAGAAGTATTTGTGAGGACAGATATGTCCTCACAACATCTTACATCTTTACATCTTACAACCCTTACATCTTTAAACAAGGGTTACGAAAAATCAAAATTTATACCTGAGAGTCTTCCAGCAAAACCACTGAAGGTCATACTTGATGCGGTTGATATTTCTTAAGTATAAACAAACATAATGTATGTACAAAGGTCTCCTTTATAAAGACTCAAAAGAAAGTACACACCATTTTTTCCCACTTAGGAAATCACCTTTAAATGTAAGACTGCTACAATTTCCTCTTATTAACACAATGATAAGATAAAACAATTTATAGAGATGGGAACCTCACTGAATTTGCAATTACTACTAATTCGTCTTAGGAAACCTAACATTTTCCAATAAACTATTGTCTAGAGGGGAGAAGGATTGTTTCAGTTTCCTTATTCTAACAATAGCCTCAAGGCCAAAAAAGAAGCATTGATATTGAAAAATAATATTTTATTTCTTTCCTGTCCTGAAAGGTGATATGTGTTAGAACTAATGCCCCCTGGCATCAGAGTGTGTTGGAATGTTCTGTTTTACCATGGGTCAGTGATCTTAAAGCTTTCTTAAAGTGCGTGCAAATGTCAGCCCATTAAGTAATGAACACCAGAGAGGTTTGTTCCCTGTAGGACCAGTCTAAAATATGTATAAGACCACTAGCCCTTACTGACTGAAAATAGGCTCAGAGTTTATTTATATCACGCAATAGCAGTTTCTTCTGAAAAATAAAAAGTAATATAGGAAAGATCATGAGAAAGTGCATGGCAGGAATATGGCAGAGCTTAGCAGAGTGGGCAGAATGATTCAGGTGCATTCATCTGAATGAACACCACAAACCTGCAGAAATTTTTGCAGAAAGGGAAAGAAGCATCATGACTACTCAGTGGGCACATCTAAACGAGATGCTAACAGTGCAGTAGCCTAATCATACTGCAGAGTAGTGCATCACAGGACTAACAGGGCTGATACGCTCTTGCACAGTATTACTAGGCTACTGCACAGTAACATCACTTAAAAGGTGTTCACTGGCACTGCTGCACAGTAACTCTGTTTACTGTGCATTTATTTTAGCACCTGATTATACACGTATTAAATTAAACGTGCAGTAACCACTGTGCATTAACAAACATGTAGATGCGCCCAGTGCACAATTTGCAGAAGCAGCAGAAACAGTGTGTCATGGACCAAATCAAGACTACGAAGCCACCCACCCCACATAGACACATGTGCCCAAGTTGCAACAGAGTCTGGCAACCCCAGATTAGCCTCCTCTGACATCTTCAGACCCACAGGAGAGACAATCATGGAAGACAAACATCCTCAACTGCAAGGGATTGCCAAAGAAGAAGCACAATGTTATGGCCCAGAAGGATTTGCAGAACTGTCTTAAAAAGCTCTGTATGTGTTTAGGAGACCAAGACAAACAATGCCATGTGACTTAAGTGACCAGCCATCCACAATGAATAATTATGAATACTCTAAGCAGTAGTCAAAGTAAATGGTTTCTAAGTAATCCACAGGCTGAGATATGTTCACCTAGGCTCTGATCCAACTCCAGCTGACTTCGCTGACAGTTGGATCAGGCCCTGTTCCAAAGCCCATTGACATCAATGGGAGTCTTTCCAGTGATTTCACTGGGCATTGAACTTAGCTCTTTTTGAACAATTGAAACATTTTATAAAAGCTGAAGTTCATTTGTGAATAACTAAGGAGCAGAAGGAGAGACTAAATAAGTCAAATAAATCATTTGCTGCAAATAATTTACCCTAAATCTAGTGCTTAACTAATTTCCCACAGAACTTCTGTATAATATCTGCAAATGTAAACTGTAAACTTAGTGGAGGAAAACTGAATTCCAGCATTCCATGAAGCTCTCATTTTGACGGTTTTATATGATACATATACCATATTCATGCATAAAACAGCTGTTTAACATATGAGGACTTTACTACTTAGTTTACTTCTGCCATTTTTCCATTAATAAATTCACTGTATATACAGGTTTAAGAACACAGTTAAACAGACCCAAATGTTCTAAATCTTTGCTCAGTTCATTAATAAATAATATACCCTGGTAATTAAGGAGAGAAAAAATATCATTCATCTTTGTACGTTAGTTACTCTTCTTGAAAGATGGAAGAATGGGTTGATGTCAGGCAAGCTCACAGGCTAGTTAGTATTCAGGAAGAAAGTAGCAAAAACTTGTAAACTTCAGCCTGATTTGTAGTCTGTGAAAACTGTTGAGTCTAAAAAGAGTTTCAAGGAAATTTCAAGAAAAATTCCAAGAAAATAATTAAAGGTGAACCTTTTTTCATTGGGGTCTTTGATACTGTTTCTCTCACTAATTGTTCCTCCTGTCCATACAAAGTCCATTTCCAAAGATGTAAATGCATACCCTAAAATTCTCAAAACTACTAAGCACTTGCCCCATGAAAATTAAAGCTCTTTACAGTGCCTCAGAGTGAATACCTTAAAACTGAAGCATTCAAAAAGTCAAGGTGATAAAATAGCAGCTTTCAGATTCAGTTTTAATCCGGATCCTAACAGCCAAGTTTTGTAAAGAGCAGAGTCTGTGAAGTTTATCAAGCCTGCATAGACACGCTTGCTGTCTCCACTTATAATCAATGGCAAGCTGTGTGCTCCAGGTCTCCTCATTGTGGAGATGACAAACAGACGAGTTCCCACACTTGTATTCACTTGAGTTCCTTTTGGCAATTTTAGATGAATTCAGAGGTCACCGGAAAGTGAACCCTGACAGGACGGAATGCTTAAATTACAAGGAAAAAAGCAAACAAACTTGACCTCTACTCCTCATGATAGGTGTGCAATGTAAAAAAAGAAAGAAAAAGAAAAAGGAAATTACTGAAAAGGCCTAAAGTTAAAGGATTCTTGTTGTGAACCTTAGAAGTAATGTGTGCTCTGTAAAACACTGTGAGAGAGAGAGAGGTTTCCAATGAGATGTTCAGATATACTGTTTCATTGTCTCCTCCAAAAATATGTGGATTCAGAAAAAAGGGTGTGAGCATTCCAATTTCTTTTCACAAAGGTAATTTTTTAGTGGAAAATGTTCTACTGATTGCAAATGTAGTTGGTGTTGGCAAGAATGAAAGAAATGACCTATGACATGACCTGCTAGCTCAGTGAGGTCATTTTTTTTCTTCTCATACAAAAGATAAGAGGCTGAGGAACTGACTGCTTACAAAGTGTTCTGGCAAACAGACAAATTAGAACTGCCTGGACTCCAGCACAGATCATGCAAGGTATCAGAAATGAAGATAAGCGAAAGCTAGAAATATTTGGAAGAGGAGGCTGACTACAAGCTCTCACTCCTACTTGGAACAACTGTATTGCAGGGGAATAGTGCTGGACAAAAATGGCCTGCCTAGCTTAAGGTTTCAAACCTGATATTTGTATTAACTTTGAGACAGCAAAAAGGTAGAAAGAAAAATCTAGTAGATTGAATGCTGGACTGGAGCTATGAACAGGAGGTCTAGGTTTGACTCTTCCCTTTACCATAGAGATCCCATGAGACCTTGGCTAAGAGAGTTAATCTACTTAGGCTTAGGGTGTGGACAAACAACACTTAAATGGTTTCAAATGCTGTTTAAACTGCAAGTGTCCAGACATACAAATCAATTTAGAATGGTTGAAACCTCCTGGAATGTTGCAAAAGAATATCTGGATAATCACGTGTTATTTTGAAATGGTCCTCCTTGAACCAGGTCAGTGTTATATGCAGATATCAAGCTTACCATGATTAGTGTCTGCTTAGGCCTCCAGGCATCCCATGCTACACTGCTCCTAAACCCACTCCTCCAACCCCTGCACAGCAACTGGCTACTCTGGTACAAAGCCAGAACTCTACTGCCCCAACTTATATTGCCTGCACTTGACCTAGTCTGAGCTGTCCCAGGTTGCTTTGGGTTCGGGGGAGGGTGGTCCGGTGTGGAAAGGAGTTATCCTTGCTTCCGGGTGCTCTGAGGAGCTGCCCAATGCCTCTGCAGCTTTTAAACAGCACTTGTCCCCAAGCCACTGGCCAACTGCATTCATTCCTGGCAACTGGCATAGAGACCTTAGGCAGAGGTCCCAGAGAACTGGGCAGCCCCTTAGGAACCCAGCACCCCCCTCTGCCCACCTGCCTACCCCACCTTTCGACTCCAAATCATCCTGGGATGCCTCAAAGCCTGGTTAGTTGTCACACATGGAATAAAATCAATCAACAGCCTGGAGGAAAATGCTGTTTAAAAATGGAGACTTTGTGCATCCCCCAGCACAGTGGTCAGCAACATTTTGGGACAGATTCCAAAAACACCCCAGCTTTGACCCACACCTTGACTTGATGTGCCAGGGGCAAATGGCAGGGGAGGCATGAGGGGCCTGATCCTTGCTGCTGGTGTGGGGTGCACACATGCCTCTGGGCAGACAGAGGGGGAAGGGCCAGGGTTGCGCTGCCCTGGCCCCTTCCCCACCATGTGCCCCAAGGTGCATGTGAAGCTGCTGCTGACCATGGAGCCCAGGCAGCTTGCAGAAGGCAGGCTGCAAACAGCTGCACTGGGGTCTGGAGCCCTGGCCCAGCTTCGTGGTTGGTGGCAGCTGCATGTGCACCTCAGCACAACCCCAGCCCCTCCCCCACCATCCATCAAGAGGCACACATAGACCTGCCACCAGCAATAAGCTGGGGCTCCACAGACCTTGGTGTAGTGACTGACAGTCTCCTGGCTGCCTGCCACAGCTGGCCCAGGCTCTGGGCAGGTCCCTGCTGTCCGCCACAAGCCTGGGCTGCTTGCAGCAGGTGGCAGGGAGGCTGCAAACAGCTGCACCAAGGTCTGTGGAGCCCTGGCTCATTGCTGGCAGCGGGTGCACATGCACCTCTAGGCAGATGGCAGGGAAGGGGTCAGTGTTATCCTGTCTTGACCTCTTCCCCATCATGTGCCCTAAAGTGCTCACGTAGCTGCCACCAGGCATGAAGCCAGTCTGGGGCTCCAGACCCTAGTGCACTGGTTGCTCCAGACCCCAATGCTGCCTGCCACAGCTGGCCTGGGCTCTGGGTAGGCTGCTGCTACCTGCTGTGGAGCTTGGGCTGCTTGCAGCAGGGCTTGCAGCCTCCCCATTGCCTGCTGCAAGCAGCCCAGGCTCTGTGGCCAGCAGCAGCTGCCCAGAGCCTGGGCCAGCTGTGGCATGCTGAGCAAAATTATCTCATGTGCCATGCTCTGGCATGCATGCCAGGGATTGCCGACCCCTGGCCCAGAAGATCCTGTTCCCCAGGGACCCAGAAGCAGGGACCTAGGCACATTCCCACCTAGCCAACCCTAGGAAAAGTTTTCTTAAGGCAGTAGCCTGAGACAGAGACCTTGGGCATCTCCAGGGTCACCCAGCCCTCAGAGAAGGGAGAAGCAGAGGTTCAGGTAGCTCCCTCCAAACAACAAGCCACCTCCTCATCCCTAAATCAGCCTGTGATGCACTGATCCCAGGTGCATTATCAGGAATTGAATCAAATTGATGAGTGGCTTGGGAGTAAGCGCTCTGAAAAAGCAGTGAAAGCTCTGCCATCCCCCGAGCACCTAGTTCAGGAACCCAAAATCTCGGGATCTAGATAAGCCCCTCCCCCAGCATGCATGCCCAGTCAGGATACCACCAGAGAGATTTTGGTAAAGTGCAGGAATGGTCATTATTGAGCTCAATGTTAATGAGAAGGAGGATCAGAAAATTGCAGTTGCAAGTAATTGGCATCTTCTTCCTCTTCTGTGGCATCCTGCCAATCAGGGTCTTCCTCCCATACTTAGAGAATATGGGAGAAACTGGAGGGTGCTAGGCTGGGTGTTCACTACCAGCTGGTGGCAGTTTGACAGCACTTCAATGCCTAAACGGTGACTGCTGTACTTCAAACCCTTGGGAGTGCACTTGCAGACATCTCTAAACTGGGACAATTGTGAAGAAGTTCCCATTCCAATTGTGAAAAAATGACATTCTTGGAATGGTTCAAGCATTATGTCTGAACTCACCCTTACCATAAAGGTGGGGTGGGGAGAATAGTATTTTTCTCTCTGGCAGAGATGCTGTGAGCATATGATCACTAATGAGTAAGAGATGTTCAGGTACTATGGTGATACCTAAAATGAAGACTGAAGCCACATACAGGTATTACATATCTAACCAGAGGATTACCGCTCTTCCAGTGGAAAATAGGATTGTACAAACAGTCATTCAATGTCTCCCAGAGAAAACATGCCCCCTCCAGGAAAAAGAACTTTCAGGTAGACACCTGCAAGAGCTCCCCTGCAAGGAAATTTCTCTCGCAACAATGAATGCCTGTAGACCATTTGACTCCTCCATGATCTAGTCTGGAGTGAGAAGTGAGTGGAGTAGAAGTTCCCTAGACTGTGGTGTTCCCAGTCTGGGGAAGTGCGGGGAGCATTGCCCTGTTGCTCCACTCCCCTCCTGGCTCCATCTCTGGGAGGGCAGGGGGGGCAATGGGGAAAGACTCCCCTCCACAGTCTAGGGAAGCATGGGGAGTCTTTTCTTGCCACTCCAATACCCTACCAGGAATGTGAAGCAGCTACTGCTCCCCATGCCTTCTCTAGACCAGGATCACCCTGGCCTGAGGAAAGTGTGGGGAGCAAAGCAGGGCAGTTGCAGGCTAAATGTTACTACTGCTCGTTCTCCTGGAAAGAATTCTCTTGGAAATTTACACCAGGAATGAACACCTGTTCCTACCCATTGATACTTTTTATCAGACCTGGAATAAAACATTTTCTTTTGAGCAAACCCTTGGCTAGACCATGGGTTGAAGGGAGGTTTGCCTGGTTTCAACACAAAACTTAAAGGTTTTCACACCAATTTATTTTGAGATATGGGTTTTGAGCAATCTCAGAGCAAAATTCCTGGGACCAGACAAAAACTAAAGCCAGAAAAGGCCTTGCCTAAAACCTAAAAGCTGGTCATATCAACTCTTGTAAAGACTTTACAGTTCCAGAAAACCACAGAAAAGCCCAAAACGGTAAGAAAAAATTACAGGAAGAAAATGTAGTTTTCTTAAAATGCTTCTTTCTACCTATTGACAAGTTCTCTGATTTCTGTTTCATCTGTTTCAGAAATATATAACACTGATGAAGCTTCAGCTAAAGGTTGTCTGATATGCAGCTGATGCCAAATGCACACTAAGCAACTGTCCCACTGAGAAGCAGGGGTGACCAAGACATCAACCTCAAGCTGCCATAAATGGCACAGCTAGCCCAATCCTTATTACTGCTCAAGATATAGATGGTAGTTGTTATGCCTCTGCCACTGAGAGCTGAGAATTTAACTCCACCAGCTCTCATCAGAAACTAGACCAAATTCATGTTTCCAACTCTTTAGGGAAAAAAATTATTGAGGTGGTCAACAAGATTTGGCTTATTTATGGAAATTTAATATTCATGGGAAATGTTTGAAAATATAAATGAAAAATGTATCCAAGTTTCTCATAAATAAATCAGATTTGCCACCACTTGACAGGATTTTGCTGTCATTCATCTAGTCCCTGCTGCAACAGAGCATTTAAGATCTACTGAACTCTGAGCCTACAACCATTCTTGCTGAAGTCAAGGGAACAAATCACAAGTTTGGTTTAAAAACCCGCTTAAGTATTTTGAACTGGTGCTATGCTGTATGGTACTTGAGAGTTGAATCTCAACCAATCTGTCATTTCATATACATTGCTCCATTTTGTACCTCCCTTGCTGACAAACTGAATGAGTAAAAGTCCTTAACTGTGTCAAAAACAAGATTTATGGCAAAAGGAACAGGGTTACAAACAGTGGGGCAAAAATCTGCTTTCATAGATTGGTATACAGCTCTCATTGCCTTTGGTTGGAACTGTTATATGCATAAGGGAGGAGGGATTTCATCTTATATATGTGTCAGGCAAAGTTTTTTATCTGTGGCTGGTACAATGAAGATGTACAGCCTGGAGTTCATTTCCCTCAACACTGTCTTGAATGTGCTGATATTATCATGACATTGCAGAGCACCCATGCCCCCAGAGTCATTATTGTGTCACTGAAATATTTAGGCATAATTGCTCTGTGATTCACCATTGGAGGCTGACATGAATAAAGTCAAGTAGAGACTTTTATTGCCCCTTGTTTTAAGATGTAACAGAAAATACTTGACATCTGGTCTCTTTTAATGGCATCTGGTGTTGTGTCTAGACAGATACTGAAAATTTGCTTCCTTGATTCTATTCAAAATTATAATGAGCTGTTTCTCTTCACCATAGAACTGACAAGCAGGTACGAAGATACTCTCCAGGGCTCTTTTGGCCAAAAATCAGTGCCCCCTTTCGCCTATGTTACCTGAACGCCAAAGGATAAAGGGTTAACCTCAACTGACCACAGGTGCTTAGGAGCAGGTTTATAACTAGGCTTCTGGGGAAGACTGAGAAAGGAGAATCCCTTTGAAAAGGGTCAGAGGAACCCCAAGTTAAGGAGTTTTCTGCTTTTTTCCAGCATGTGTTACCAGATTTTTGCTTTCTGGATGGTTTTTGTTTTTCCCTTGAGAAAAAGCCCTGCCAGAGGCTTCTGCATTTTATTTCAGCCAAGCGCTTCCACCTGCTTACAGTCTCCATCTACTATTGCTTTATACACACCACGATTTGTCTAGAGAAGTGGTTCTCAGCCTCATTAGACTTAAGCAGGGGTGGATCCAAAGGGAGTGCAGCAATGCTGCCATGCCCCGCACCCCAACTGTGTGGCACATTCACACTGAGCTCTGACCTCACCAACATGTCATCACAGCTCCTGCATGTGCTTAGAGCTCCAGGCTCACCAAAAGATCAGCATGGGGTCTAGCCAGAGTCCCTGCTTTCATCTAGCTCTTGATCCCAGGATGTGAGTGCAGCTGATGTTCATCCTTCCCCTCCTCCTACCCTGAAGTCAGCAGTAGGGGGAATGAAGGGTTGAGCAGCACCATAGCTCAGCCCCTGGCTTTCAGAGCTTCATGAAAGCTGACCGGACCCCCGCACCAAACAGCTGGTGATCCCAGAGCTCTTTGAGCTCACTGGCATCCAGGATCATGGTGAGGAGGATGTGGCCACATTCCCTTTGGCATGTGACACACGTGCAGTGAACTCTCTTCACATCATATGCAGCCCAAGGGGATGTAGTACACCCCTCTTGTCATGGTTCTGGATCTGCTCAGGGACTCAAGGCACCCCTCAGAAAATGCCAGCTTTTAGCTTTCATTCATTTTTTGACTGCATAAAAATAATATAGCAATTCTTTTTTGAAAAGCTCTCAAAAAGAACACAAGGTCAGAATGTCTTTGATACTATGGATTCCTATTTGAAATCTCTGGGTATATCTTGTGAATCATGTGTAGGTGTTTGCCCATGTAACTGCTACAACATCCTGGCAGAGAATCGCTGATCTAGAGAGTTCTCTGTTGTTGGCATAGAATTGTTCCTAACAGGAAAATATAGGAACACATACATTGAAGAGCATTCTATTATCAATAAATAGACAATTCTATATATGTATGAAGGGCTTAGTCCATCTCTCTGTGGGTGTGTCTGTTTGTCTGTAACACTCTTGGAGCGCTCTGATTAGTTGTCTCAGCAGCCAATCACAATACTTACTGAAATAATGAATCAGAGTGCTCCGCACAGACAGACAGGAAGCAGCAGCAGAGGCAGAGGCAGTGGCAGCAGCAGCAGCAGCAGCGGCAGCAGCAGCATGGGGTGCTGGTGGAGGGGGACAGAGGGAACAGCGGGGACAGAGTGGGACAGTGGAGCACTGCCATGATGAGGGGGATGGAGGGCATGGAGTGTGGGGATGAGGCCAGCAGTGCTGGCCTTACCCCCCTAGCCCTGCTCCTTGGAAGTGGCAGCGGCATGGGGTGCTGGCAGAGGGGGGCAGAGGGGACAGTGGGGCAAGCTTCCCCCCACCCTGCTCCTGGGCGGCAGTGGAGGTGTGGGATGGTGGATGGCAGCGCTCCATCTCCTCCCTCCCCACCATCATTCTTGGTGGGCAGTTCACTAGTAAATAGAATAATGAGCTATTTAGGTCCAATGGAGCCTGATCTAACCAACCTTACTAATGGGAATATCCCTAATCTTAAAAATATTTTGACTACCTTAAATGAATCAATAAAAAAACTACTTGTGTGAATCAGAGTTCACGGGATCATACCCACAATGAATTCCCATTAGGTTGGTTAGATAAGGCTAATATACATTCTTACTAACATACTTTTTTACTTTTCTAATGTACCAATATATTTGGTTTGTAAGGCTTGAATCTTGTGACTAAACACAGGACACTCTACTATGTGCACTCAAGGATCAGGTCCATTAGTTTGGACCTCATTTGTCCCATTAATTTCAACTAGTAGACAGGAACAGAGAGCTGTGCTGTGCCAGTGTGAGCTACATCATCCCCCAGGAAGCTTGTCCCTGTAATCAAAATCCACAACAATTCAAAATGCCTTGTTCAGGTTTGGCTATGAGGATAGAGCTCTGGATCTCAAAGCAGTGTGTCTACTGCCTGAGGTCAAAAATGCTAAAGCACACTCATAAACCACTTTGTGTTGTCCAACTGTCAAGCTTCTTTGCATTAGAAGGGATTGTGTACCTGCATAAAGAGTTTAGCTAATATATATTGCTCAGCTGTATCTATCCCAAACTGGATCCAATCCAATACAGATATCCACTCTGAGTCTTTAATTGGGCTGATTATTTATTTTTTAATTCATGTCTCTGCATATTGTCAAATGGCTGGGGTCCTCACTTAAAAAATGTCTCTCCTGACCATTAGAGGCATTGTTAAGCTTTAGTAAGTAAAACAACAGGTTACAAAACCTTCTTGATGTGTTCAGGTACTAGAACATATCCTACTGTGTTCTAGTACCTACATATTATTAGTATACTACACTTTCTAGGAACATTTATACAAACACAAAAAAAGGCTTTAGAAAATTTAGGAAGAGAAGGCAGAATTGGCTTTTTGTAAATATATTTCTGCACTGCAAGAATGTCAGTAGGAATAGTTATCTTCTGAATCTCTAGTTAATGGGCCAGTTTCTGCTGTTTGGTATCAGTCCAGAGTTACTCCCATGGAGTCCATTGAGTGAATCCAGATTTACACCTGTGAAAGCAGAATTTGACTCACCATATGGAATCCATTTGGAAAATATCTTGTTCTGAATTTTATCTAGAGCTGGCTGAATTGTGAGTTTCTCTCATTTCTGTTTTTCTTGGTTTTGTTGAAGGTTGATAAGCAGTTTGAGAGCCTTTGAAGAATACTGCTGTTACTAAACTTCTGAAAGTAAAAGTATGTAGAGAAATAGCTGGTATATCCTATTTCCAAGACATCATCCAAGTTTCATTTCTTTTCCTACAGACTTTGGACCAGATCAGAACTTCCTCCTCCAGAGGGGTTCAGGAGTATTCACCCTAAATAAGAGCCAGCCATACACACAGTCTTTGTGCTCATGGTAATTTTTTCCTGCTCTGTATCCCCCTAGGTATGAGACACTGAAAATCAAGGGAGGCAAGAAGCAAGTCTGTTTCTTCTGTATCAACCTACATTAGGATGACCATCCTTTCAAAAAGCAAAGGCGCACGTGTGCCCCACTCCCTCGCTCATCTTGGGGGCCTCGATATGATCCCTCCCCACATAGGCTTACCTGCAGGCAGCTGGGGTTGCTGCTCTCCACCACTCCCTGGGGCTGTATCCTGCTGTGAGAGAGGGACACAACCCCTATATCCCAATATAGAGCTCCCCCTAGCCCCAAGCAGCCCCTTGCAAGCTGGAACTCTGCCAGCCTGTAAAGGGAAACCTACTGTTTCCCATGTTTTTCTCCTTCAAAGAAGAAAATCCAGGTTTTTCCCAGTAAACAGAAGACCCGGATCCCTGCACATGATACTGAGACCATAGCTCACTGTGTCAAGAGGAATCTAAGACAAATACTGTCCAGAATCATTCAGCCCATGACTGGGATTTGATGTTTATATTTCAGGATTGTCCTGCCCAGTTAGGGCTGGGTGGTCACCCTAACCTATATATGTTGTCTCCTTTAACCCGATGCATTTCACACTAACTGGGATGCCCATGGAACGACTGTGCTTCCCTAAATGTAGTTAAGCATTATCCCAAACTTAATGTCTACTGAACATTATTGACCCTTTGTGTACCAGGCTTCCAATATATTAGTTTCTGTTAACCAATAACAGTATGGCAGTATCTTAAAATGAACATTTTCCGTCAATGAGTTTTAACTATACCTCCTTGAATAACTATGTCACAGTTACTGTCTTGCACCACTCTGTTTGGACAATATGCCGATATACATCATTCTTCTGTTTTCTGGAGAGCTCAGTAGTAACAAGGCAGAAGGAATCCCAGTTCCCAAACTGTAGTGCCACTATAGAGCCAATAATCTCTCCAAGGAATTGTCATAGTATTTGTAGCCCTATTTTCTGTCAAAAAACTACAGCACGTATGAAGCCACTGCAGAGTGGTGTTGTACACAAGTTCTAGCCTAGGCACACTTAACAGTAGAACCACAGTTGTCCTTCTATATGGGGGAGATCCTCAGCGCCAGTAAAGGAAACCATCTCATTGCACAGGAGACCAATGTATGCCAGCTGGATTTCTGTATCAGGAAATAGCATGGAAATTGTTGCTATTATTATGCTTTGTTTTGATAGCTTTATGAAAAGAGAACAAAACAAATATTGTAGCATAGTTATGATCTAATTTGGAGGGATAAATCTGTGCTAGCCATTCCAGTGTAATGCTTAGGGTGTTATAAATGCAGAATGTCATCCATAACTACAAATGCTACAGAAATACAGTGCATGTCCATACACAGTAATTCAGACCAAATACATGCATGTGATCTATAATTAAGCAGATTACCAGCTTCATAGTTCCTTATTGCATGGCTATGATAAAACTGTCAACAATGATATTCAATAAATATTTCTGTTCTGTATTTGGGAAAAAACAGGAAAATGCTTTCACATCATCTGATAATAATTAAATATTTTTCACTGAAAAATAGCTCAGAAGGATGTTAGACAGCATAACATTCTAAAATCATCATGTCTGAATAATTTTCCTCTAAGAGTTTCAAAAGAGCTGTATGAGGAGTTCACTAAACTGTTAGCTTTGATTTTCTATACACATGTAACAACTTCAGAAGTTCTAGAAGACTGGAAAAGGTTAATGCTGTTCTGGATTTTAACAAGAGTAAATAGGATGACTCAGAGAATCATAGCCCTGTCAATCTGACATTAATCCTGGGAAAAATGATAAAAGAGATGCTACAGGACTTGACTTTTAAAGAAGAGTAATATAATTAATGCCAATCAGTATGAGCCTATGAAAAGAGTTATTGTCCAACTAACTTTCTGTTCTTTAATTATTATAAGTTTCATTCATAAAGGTAATAGTATTGATGTGATAAATGCATTTAGATGTCTATAAGGGTCTTAACTTGGTAACCAGCTGACATTTTAATTTAGAAAATATATCAGAATAAAATAGCATTCCACACATTAAATGGATTTAAAACTGACTAACTGAACAGAGCTCAAAGTATAATTGTAAGTGGGAAATCCTCATTTTGCACATATACTTCTAGTGGGGTCCTGGAGTGACTGGTCTGTGGCACTGTACAGTTGAACAGTTTTCATCAATTAACTGAAATAAAATATAAAGTCATCATTGAAAAAGACTACATGGCACACAGACTGGAGTAGTGGTAAAGAATGAAGAAGGAAGGTCACTGATGCAGAGCAAGTGGGATCACTTGGAAATTGGGCATTATCACGCAATCTGTATTTCAATAGGGTCAAATGTAAAGCCATACATTTAGGAATAGAGAATGTGGGTCATACTTACAGGATTGGGGATTCTATCCTTGGAAGCTGTGAGGATCATGATGTATAGCATGCTATGCTACGGCCACATGAGTTAATGTGATCCTTGGATATAGGAACAGGTGCAAGTTATGTTACTTTCGTATTTGGGACTGGTGCAACTGCTACTGGAAAATGGTACCCAGCTCTCATACCTGGCATTTAAGAATTTAAGAAAGTTTAGAAAAGAGCCTCAGCAAGCATTAAAATTGGAAGGCTGGAGAGGGACTCCTGGGCTAGAGACAGACATTACACGTAACCTCGTTTAAGTGATCAGAAACTGGTTTAAACCGGTAACAGAACAGAAGTTCAGTGCACAAAAACCAGTTTCAAAATGGCTGAAACTGGTTTAAGATAAACCTGGTTGAATGTAGTATCAGACTTAACTGATTTGGGTCAAACTGGTTTATGCAATGTCTGTCCCAGATCCTTTCCTGGTTTAACTTAAACCAGAGTCCCCCAGCATCCCAGATGCTTTTCAGCCCTGGGCTGGGCTCTCTGATGCAAAGAACAGGGCTGGCCCCACCCCTCTGCTCCCTAACCAGAGCTCCAGAGGAGACTGCAGGCACAGCAGGGTCTATCTGGCTTCCCTCACTGCTCAAGCAGGGATCCCCCCTCTCTCCCTCCCATCTCCCACAGCACGGACCCCAACCCCATAGGCCCTAGGCATGTGGTATGCTAGCTAATACTGAGAAGTGTCATGTGTGTGTCTCCAAATTCACTGGGACAGGCAAACAGAACAGTGTCTGCTTAGGGATTTTTGGAGCTAATCAACAGGTTAGCTGGTAATGTCCCTAAATTCCGTCCTTGGAAAAAGCTGTTTAAGAAGAGCTTGAACTAATAAGAGAGGCTTTTGTTTTGTTGATGGTCTGATAAACACTATGTTATCAGCTCCCTGTTGGTTTTTCAGCGCTGTCAGGTTTGCAGACAATATGAAGAAGCAGGGAGAGGGAGATTTGAAAAGTTCAGTATCATCATCAACAGATGCATGCACTGCATCCACCTCCCTACCCTCACCACCACCCCTTTGCCTCAGAGTGCTAGCTGGGGGCTGGGGGCTGGCAACATTCCTGCCCCTTAAGCAGTGAGCAGGGTAAAGCCTGGGATGGTACAGGCAGGGTGGGAGTTTACACTCCTCCTTAATCAGAGCATCCTGCCAGGGTCTGGCCTTGTCCCCCATCAGATTAACACTATGGAAAAGAAGAGAGGGCTGCTCTAGCACCCCCTTCCCCCCCGCAGCTTCTAGCATGAGCCACTGCAGACATATGCCTGCATAGTCCAGAGGAAATGTCTGTACAGTTGCAAACTGGTTCAACCTAGGCAGGTTAGACTAACCTGCAAAGATTGAATCAATTCAGGCTTTTTGAAAGTCTGTCCCTAACCCAGGAGCTCAATCCTATTAGTTTAGCCAAGAGAATATTCATTCATTCATAATATTGCCTTGATCACAATTTATTAATTACTAACTTGGAGAAACAGAAATTTGATAATAGACATTTCTTGAATATAACCAGCAATGAGACAGCAAGACAAGTGCCATATCTACACCAGGGATGTTGAACTTCTTAATGGCCAGAGACTGCACCAGTGAGGGCCACATGCCATGGGAGCTACAGCAACAGGGGCCACATCTCCCTCTCATGTCCTCGATTGAGAGCTTCACTGCCGCACTGCACCACAAGCTCCTACAGCGCTTGGTGCAAGTGGCTCCCTCCAACGCTGCTGCCCTGTGCAGGTGGCCCCTGCCACATCTGCATTATATACATGGACAGATAGGCAGAACTCCCTCCTAACTTCACCTTTATGGCTACAGGCTCCCCTGCTGTGGACTCCCCAGACACTGCAGGCTGCACCGCACTGCCCAGCACCCCTTAAGACAGGGAGAGAAACTGAAAGCCAGAGAAGGAAGGGGAGCCCAGAGACCCTCGCTGCAACAGCAGCAGGAGTGATGAGGGGAAAGCTGTGGCTTGGGGAGTCCAGGAGCTGCATGTAATGAGCATTAAAGTGCATGTACCTCAGAGAAGAATGCTCCACGCTGTGGACACACACAGCATGGCTTGCAGCACCAGAGGTTTGTCTCTTCTAAAGCACCATCAGGACCAGTGAATTTTGTCTCTCTGGCCAAATGAAAACCTGCCTTAGCAGGGACATCCTGGAAGAGGGAAGCCCCGGGTAGGAAGCTTCAAAAAAACAAAAGGATCCGTCAGTGAGCCTGTGGAAAATCCCATCCTCCTGTTCAGCTGGGAGGGCTCCTTAAAAAGCGGAGGTTTTTTCCACCCCTGGAGGAGAGAAGGTATGCACCAGAAGATGGCAAAGGGAGCCTTGCAGTAACAGAGGCAAACCTTGGTCCAGCTGTAGCTTGCGAGGGGACCTCTAGGGGATCAGGGAGTGTTCAGCCTGGAAGAACTGAGCTGGGGCTTCCAGATGTCCTGCAGACACGCCATTCACAAGGAGTCCTGTATGGGATGAAAGGGAAGACAAGACTGGAGGGAGTTAGTCCCACGTTGCCTTTGGCCATTTGTGAGAGGTCAGGTTGGCCTCAGGGGGAGGGGGTACTAAGCATCACACAGAGAAGCTGTGTGATGGAGAAAACCCTAGGAGGGTTAAGCAAAGGGCTATAGAAAGACCAAGAGGAGTTAGAAAGCATAGTGGCCCTTGTGTTGGTTTGTTCTGTGTTTGCACTTGAGTTAAGATTTGTATCGGGGTGGGATAGCACTGTGTGAGGGTATCAGAAGCCAGAGTCAGCTACCAGATGAGCCAGAGGGCATGGTGTCCTCTGCCCGCTGCTGCCTGCAAACCCAGCTGAAGACTGAATTGTGTGTGCTGAGCCTAGCGGACCCCGAGCTGCATCCCTGCTGACCACTGGAAAGACTGCAAGAGGCATTATATTGTCACCCTGAGCTTTATGGTATTAAGTCAGAGTACCCATGTATCTGAAGTGCCGTGTTACCAATGTGAATTATAGCAAGTTGTAGCCACATTTGTGAATGTTGGGTTGTTTACATTTGATTGTTAACCAGTATTATTACCTTAGTTATGCATTTTTCTTTTCTGTGTCATTTAGAAATTCAAGTTTCTGTAATTTATTTGTACACACACACGTATATTTTTGTATTAAAGTTTATATATATATAATATCAGTATTATTGCGTCTTGCACTGGATGAAGGAAACTCAGAGTACACTGCTGCTCAGCTGCTACCAATTCTTCAGCGGACTGGGACAAAGACCAAGACCATTGGCACCCCAGGGATCCAAAACTGGCAGCAGGCCACCCCTAGCATTGCAGACCAGGATTCCACGCAGATTAACTCCTGGTCTGCACCATGGCAGAAGCATGGTCCAGGAAGGAAGTTCCAAATTGCACCCCACCTGTTCCCTCTTGCACTCTACAAATATGAACATACATTTGTGAGGCCACTCTAGACTTGTCTCCAGTGGCTGCTGTTATGCATGTGGGTGGCTGAAGTTGGCAGAAGAGTCACAGACAGATTCCTGAGATTGGTCTCACCACCATATTTCTGAGTTTGACAAGTGTGAGCAGGAGGTGGGGCGTGTTTGTCCCAGCCGAGACACACTGCCATTATGGTGCAGACATACCAAAGTGTCTGGAAGTTTAAACAAGACAAGTTCAGAGTCAAAACATGAGGTAATTAATCACTGGGATGGCTTACCAAGTGATGTGATAGATACCCCTTCACAGTCAACTTTTAAATCAAAATTGTTCCCCCTAAAAATTAAGCTATTTGTCAAACAGAAATTCACTTAGGGGAGTTCTATGGCCTGTTATGCAGGAGGTTACATTAGATGAACGCAGTGGTGCCTTCTGGTTTTATAATCTCTGAATCTACAAATATGGAGCTATGGATACACCTCCAAAGGGGAGGAAGGAGCCTCCTGAAATTCCTCATAGCTAGCAGTTATTTGATAAGTGGCCTTTTCCGAGTTTGCCAAAACACAGTCTTAAGCACCAGTCTGCAGTGTATATTTTTTTAGCTGACTCCCAAATTTTTAACAATCAATCTTTTAGCAGTTAAGATGGTGTTCATATTTAATATACCTTATTAACAGCAGGTAAATCAGTGAAATTCCCTAGATTGGGAGGAAGGGTTGTATGCAAGATTAGATTACCATAACTATTCACAAAAAGGAAAAAAATAAAAGAACAATGCCATAACATGTATTAAGTCACTCTTTTCAATTCCTGCGCTTATTACTATTACAAATATTGACTCTGTACATCCTGCCAGGAATCTAACAAGATGTCTTTTACTAGATTTTCTTGTTGAATCAGCCTCAGCTTCAGATCTATATATGACTGTTATATTCATGTTTACATAGACCCTGGGCCAGTCAGTGATTAGCTCTGGCTGTTTTGTGCTGCTCCAGGAATATAAGGCAGCCAGAAACCCAGTTTCACTCAGTAATTACACCCATTTACAACTGTTTTGTATCATCAGAGTAATGCATGACAGCCAACCTAAACTGGTGAATCTACCCTGCTATTACAGATATAACAGACCCAAAGATTCCTATATAGTCCTTCTTACATCAGGGAAAACACTGCAAAATTTGTGCTTACCAGGCATGCTACTTCTCCATTAGCAATGTTTTTTTGATGGAATTAGTGTCCATTTTTGTTAGGAACAGGAATGAATCAAAACTCTTGATTCAAACATTCTGAAAGTTTGGATACAGCAAATAACAGCTGCTCCTCTCTCTGTAATGGACTGATCTTAACCCCTCCATTTCAACATCTGCAGACCTCGTGAGTTGGGCCTATCTGTAGTCTTTTCTGAAGGTGTCTCTTTCATTTCCTGGCTAAAAATCTAATTCATGATCAGTAACTGTTTTTTTTACAGTGTCTAAGCATCTCTGGCCTCCATTACCATCTTACCTATCTTGCATTCCAAATTAATAGACTCTTATGCAATTTATGTCCTGGAAGCAGGCAAAACATTTCTGAGAAGCAGTACACATGAAGGACCTCAAGGTTTAATACTATTGCCACAGAAATAAAGTGCAAAATTCCTCCAGGGCCTAATTCAAACGTCCGTTCTAGTCATATGAAGTAGAACACGGTGCATTTTTGCTGGGAAAGAGTAAATTGACTGAAAAAAATGCACTTTCATAGTCACATAGTTGTTAGGGGCTGGAAGGGACCTTACAGATCATCATGTCCAGTCAGTCCCCCTGCATTTTGGCAGGAAAGACTGCTGAGGTCAAATGACCCCAGAGAGATGGATGTCAAGACACTTTTTGAAGATTGCCAGGATGGGTGACTGTACCATCTCTGAGGGGAACCTGTTCCAAACCCTTGGCACTTGACTTGTAAAGAACTTTTTTCCCTGTGTCTAGCCTGAAGCAATCCTCAATCAGCTTGTGCCCATTATTTCTTATAGATTCATAGATTCATAGGTTGTAGAGTCGGAAGGGACCACAGTGGATCATCGTGTCTGACCCCCTGCCCCTGGCAGGAAAGAGGACCGAGGTCAGATGCCCCTGGCCAGGTGACTACCTAGCCTCTTCTTGAAGACCTCCAAGCTAGGTGATAGCACCACCTCTCTTGGAAGCCCATTCCAGATCCTGGCCACCCTTACTGTGAAAAATTTCTTCCTAATCTAACCTAAATCCACCCTCAACTAGTTTACATCCGTTATTCCTCGTCACTCCCTGGGGCGCCTTAGTAAACAGCGCTTCCCCTATTCCCCATTGACCTCCCCTAATAAATTTATAGGCAGCCACAAGATCTCCCCTCAGTCGTCTCTTGTGAAGGCTGAAGAGATTCAACTCTCTCAACCTCCCCGCGTAGAGTCTATCATGAAGGCCACTAATCATGCGAGTGGCCCTCCTCTGGGCCCTCTCAAGATTCCCCGTGTCCCTCTTGAAGCATGGTGCCCAAAACTGGACCCAGTACTCCAACTGCAGCCTGACCAGTGCCGCATAGAGGGGGAGCATCACCTCCTTTGTTCTGTTAGACATGCACCTGCTAATGCACGACAAGGCGCGATTGGCCTTGTTGATTAAGGAGGCCATCCTTAATGGACTGGCCGACGCCAACATCTTAAGGGATAGCCAGCACAGGTTTGTTGCGGGTAGGTCTTGCTTGACCAATCTCATTTCCTTCTACGACCAGGTGACCTATCACCTGGACAAGGGAGATGAGATTGATGTCATATATCTTGACTTCAAAAAAGCCTTCGATCTGGTGTCCCATGATCGTCTCTTGGAGAAACTGGCCAATTGTCGCCTTGGGTCCCCCACGATCCACTGGCTGGAAAATTGGCTCCGGGGTCGGACCCAGAGGGTAGTAATTGATGGAAGTCACTCATCGTGGTGTCCTGTGACCAGTGGGGTCCCCCAGGGCTCTGTCCTTGGACCCATACTGTTCAACATCTTCATTAATGATGTGGACACTGGAGTCAGAAGCGGACTGGCCAAGTTCGCCGATGACACCAAACTTTGGGGCAAACCATCCACACCAGAAGACAGGCGGATGATCCAGGCTGACCTGGACAGGCTCAGCAAGTGGGTGGATGAGAATCTGATGGTGTTCAACGCCGATAAATGCAAGGTTCTCCACCTTGGGAAAAAAAACCCGCAGCATCCTTATAGGCTCAGCAGTGCTATGTTGGTTAGCACTATGGAAGAAAGAGACTTGGGGGTCATCATTGACCACAAGATGAACATGAGCCTGCAATGCGATGCTGCGGCTAGTAAAGCGACCAAAACGCTGGCTTGCATCCATAGATGCTTCTCAAGCAAATCCCTGGACATCATTCTCCCCCTGTACTCGGCCTTAGTGAGGCCGCAGCTGGAGTACTGCGTCCAGTTTTGGGCTCCACAATTCAAAAAGGATGTGGAGAAGCTTGAGAGAGTCCAGAGAAGAGCCACGCGCATGATCAGAGGTCAGGGAAGCAGACCCTGCGATGACAGGCTGAGAGCCCTGGGGCTCTTTAGCATGGAAAAGCTCAGGCTCAGGGGTGATCTGATGGCCACCTACAAGTTTATCAGGGGTGACCACCAGTATCTAGGGGAACGTTTGTTCACCAGAGCGCCCCAAGGGATGACGAGGACGAATGGTCACAAACTACTACAAGATCGTTTCAGGCTGGACATAAGGAAGAATTTCTTTACTGTCCGAGCCCCCAAGGTCTGGAACAGCCTGCCACCGGAGGTTGTTCAAGCGCCTTCATTGAACACCTTCAAGATGAAACTGGATGCTTATCTTGCTGGGATCCTATGACCCCAGCTGATGTCCTGCCCTTTGGGCGGGGGGCTGGACTCGATGATCTTCCGAGGTCTCTTCCAGCCCTAATGTCTATGAAATCTATGAAATCTATGATGGCCTCATTACACTGCTGGCTCATGTTCATCTTGGAGTCAGTTATGACTCCAAAATCCCTCTCTGCCTCCGAGCTGCTGAGAAGGACACTCCCCAACCTATAGGTGTGCTGGGGGTTCCTCCTTCCCGGGTGGAGTACCTTACATTTATCTTTATTAAATCGCATCCTATTTCTCTCTGCCCATTGATCCAACCTGTCCAGGTCAGCCTGGGGGGCCTTGGTGAACAGATGGTCCCCCAGGCCCTGATGTACACCCTTGATATACTTACAGGTTGCCACCAAGTCTCCTCTGAGTCTTTTCTTCTCCAGGCTGAACAGTCTTTCAGCCTCTCCTCATATGACCTGGTCTTTAGGCCTCTAATCATGCGTGTGGTCCTCCTTTGGACTCTCTCAAGCTTCTCCACATCCTTCCTTTCAGGAGAACCAAAAGCTCACAAAAATGGAGAAAAAATTCTGAAAAATCAAAGCATTTTTTCTTGGCATTTTTAAAAGGAAAAGCTTTTAGTTTTGAAATATTGTTTTCATTCTGAAACTGACCTAAACCTTATAATAGTATTTTTTGAAAAATGTAATAACCTTAAAATAGAAATGTTTTGTTTCAGGTTTTTGGATCACCCCATTTTGATTTTTTTCTCTTAATTTTTCAGTTTAGCTACCAAACTGAAAATATTCCATATTCTAATGTGAAGTCAAAGTAAATTCTCTGAAGCCAATGGATTAATGCCAGTATAGTTTAACTATACACAAAGTCTTCACAGACTGGGGGGAGGGCTGTACCCTAACTTCAATCTGCATTACTATAATTGTGGATGAGATCTGTCGTGTATTGTGTGGTGTGGGATATATCCCAACATCCAATTTCATTATAGAAGTATCAGTTACACCCCATATTTAATGCTGAGTCTTCTATTCTAACCTTGTGATCTAACCATCTCTAACATGGACTGGAATAACCCATTTCCTTACAAATTGAGACACTTTGAATCGGATGTGGACATGATTACTTGTTTCCAAATATTTTCAATGTAAAAAGTCAATTTGTTTAAGGGAAGATTGCATCTTTTATTTTTGTCACAATGTCCCAGGAAGTTTTGATTCCTGTAATCTCACTAGTCAGTTTTTAGTGGGTGCATCTACATGAGATACTTTACTGCACAGTAGTGTATTTTACTACACAGTAAGCATGTGTATCTACATGTACACACACTTACTGAGCAGTAAATCTCACTAATCATGAGTAAATTTGCAATGCAAGTATCAAATTTGTTTGCGATTACTTACTGTGCAGTAGTGCTTGTATAGAAGCCTGACTGGGAGCAAATCTGCTCCCAGTCAGCCGGCCACCGGGGGGGCAGGAGATTGCTCCCTGCTCCTGGGATATGCCTGCTGCTGGAACAAGCTCTGTTGTGGCAGCAGGGAGCTCCAAACATCCTGCTCCATGATTGCAATCCCGCTGATAGCTGCCTCACTGGTGGATTGGGGCAGGAGGCTGGGACCTGTCTATCCTCTGCAGCTCTTTCCAAGTCCTCTGCCCCCAATCTGGGAGTCAGGACCAGGAGCTCCCTGCTGCTGGGGCAGGGCGACATTGTCCCTGTCCCAGTAGCAGGCAGCCCTCAGGGAAAGGGTGTAATGTTCCAGCCTCAGCCAGGAGACAGCGGTATCCTAGCCCAGTGCTCCCTGCCAGCCCCTGGGATAGCACCCAGGGGGAGCCTAAAGCTCCCCCTAGTGGTGACATGGGCCCATTGCAGGGCCCCCCAGAAGCAGGAGCAGTTTGCTGCTTTTAGCACCAAATCTGCTCCCACTTACCTGCACGTGTAGATGCCTGCCCAGGAGCATTTACTTGCAAGTAGTTTAGTCATGAGTAAACTGCTCCCACATTAAATGGACACGTAGACACACCCAGTGTGTGTATTTAATGACACATCATCCTGACAAGCTTAAACGTAATTCATAAAGCTCTTTGAATTGGAATAAAGACAACTGAGCAAAAATTATTTTAGAAATTGACTTCAATCAACCAGATCATTAGCTGGGGAAATTGCCAATTTATACAGACTGAGGATCTGTCCCATTGTGTTTTATGTACAGTAGCTGTCCTGGCCTAAAGACAGCTTCAAGAAAGTCACTCTGGGTGCTTCTATACGTGCCCCTGACTGCACACTTGGTCCTGCTTTAGTAAATACTAAATGACTGCACAGTACCAGCCAGTACTGCAGAGTCCCAGTGGTGCATGGGTCATTTTCAACACTACTGTGCAGTAGCAGCAGCATCACAGTTAGTGCCCACTCACACTATGTCTCCATAGCAACAAGCTAAGTCACTATAGTTCATTGCTACAGTGACATAGCATCTCATGTTAACACGCTATGTGTACAAAAGTTTGTATGTTGTGGTTATTAATTACACAATGTTGCATTTTTATATTGTCAGGGTTACTGGGTTTTAAGGAATTAATCGTCCCTTCCTCCTTTCTCAACAGAGGTGCCACTGCTCAGAAAGGTCAGCACTGCTCAGAAAGCATTTAGTAATGTCAATCACTGTGGAAGTGGAGTGTGTAATAGCGTGTTAAACAGAAGTCAGAGTGTACATACTTAACATTGTTTAAAACTCTTTTGTGTGAACTTAATATGAGCATGCATAAGGGTTTTATTTTACTTACTGTTTTTCCCCTCACTTTTCTTCCAAAGACAGCAGAAGAGTTTCCCAAACCTACCTTATTTTTTTTATTAAAGTAGTACTCATTCCCTCCCTCCCATCACCACAATATCTGGACTTAACATAAGCTTACTGACTTGTATTTGATTTCACACTCAGCAGGGAAGTAACTTTTCCTCTGTCAAGGCTGTTAGTTACCTGCAGTGGTGTAACAAGCAGAGTTTGCACCCTGGGCAAACCCAGCAGGAGAGCCAGTAGTAGAGCAGGAGTCTTACCTGTGCCAGGAATTCTGAAACAGGCCCCGGCTGTGCTGCTGAAGATGTTACTGCCACCAGCATATGTTCTGCCTATCCTGTCTCTTGCTCTTAAAGCAGCAGCAGTAGATTGTCTGTAAAGCCAGTTGCTGCTGCCAAAGTCATGCCATGGGGCTGTTCTTAGTGCAGACTCCATGGAGGTGGACAGTTCTACAGATTAAGGAACATCATCCTTTGCATCAATAGATACACTTCATTTGTATTTCTCTGGGTACATACAAACATTACATCTAGCTCTAGGTGCCTGGGTGTACAAGCATTTGCAGGGCTTAGGTCACCCTAAAAATGGCATCCCCAATATAAAGTTCCTCTAGATCAGCACTGGGTTGACCCAATCTATTGAGGTTTAGCTTGAATGCTTGCACACATTCACAGCACAGCCCACCAACATCACCCCCCACACACTTTCCAGCCCCCCTGTGGATCCACCAGTTTCCCTCTCCCCCCCCTCCCATTTGTATGAAGCAATCCCAACTCAGGTTCAGGTGGCTTAAACTAAGCCATTTAAACCTGAGCCAAGTCCCACAGATGCTTGTTCACACTGTCTTTGGGCATGCCTACACATGCAGTTACTCCAGCTTAAATTTACTGCACAGTAAACAGGAATAGTCCACTTTCTACATGTGTAGGTGTTAAAGTGAATTAACACTAAAGATAGTCCCACGTCAGTCCACACACACAGTGTTACTGTGCAGTGAGGGGTCTACATGTGTGTTACTGCGCAGTAACTATTCAGGCATAAATTTGATACCTGCATGATGCAGGTATCAAATTCACACTCAACTTGGCATAAGTCACTGTATTTACTGAGCATGCACATGTAGACATGTACCCGTACCACGCAATAATTTTGGTTACTGTGCAGTAAATGTGCACATGTAGACACCCTCTTTGTGTACCACCTTGGTACTGAATCTGCACATTTGACCACAAAATATTCAAATGGTCCAAGTTCACCATTGTGATTTGGTAAGTGCTTGATTATTGAGCTTTGATGTCTTTAGCTTTTGCTTCATATTGCATGTATTAGTTCAGGGAGGTAATATTTTAAGTCATTTGGATCAACAAACAGGGCTACTCCCATATAAGCTACTGCAGTCATCCTAAACTACTCCTTACATTGCCTGTAAAAAGTATAAACGTTTAGAAATATGTTAGAAGAAAACTGCCAGCAAATTCCATGCTTTTTACATTTCATTTTTTAGTGTTTTAATGTTCAACTATCCCTATGTCTGAGCTATTTCATTTAATAAGATGTTATTAATTTTGGGAACACTACCAGATCCGACCTTCTTGCCAAGTAGACAGGCCTAGTAATGAATAACACCTTCAGCCTTGACTGTTACTAACTTTAATAATGTTAAGTTGGCATAATTTTCATGTTCTTAGGTACTTCATTTCCAGACCAAAAGAATGAAAGATTTTATCAAGGCATGAAGTACATTCCAGCAATATGGACAATTTTGTCACTGCTTTAAAATCTATAGATCCTACTGCTGAACAAATTCCATATCCAGCTGTAGCATGTTGTCTCCACATTTGTTTAAACACAGGAGTCTGGCTAAGGAATATACAAATGATTCATAAAAACATGCCTATGTTACACATGTGTGAACCACATGAAAGTTGTATGTGAATTTCAAATTTAGATCATAGCTTTCTCTTTTTATAGCTATCTGAAGTATGAATATATGGACATTATTTCAATTATGTAGTTTTGAACTGTGAAATTCAGAGAGTATCAAAAATTTCTCTCACAAAATATAAAGCTGCACATCTTACAGACAGCTGTTTGGAAATGTTAACATGCATCTGAAAAATAAGGGAAAATAAATAATAGCCAGTCTCCACACCGCAAAGCTCCATTTCTCTCTATTAGGATTGATCATGCTTTGGAGGCAGAGCAGAGGTACCTTTTCTTCTTCACTAACTTCAGTTTTAATATTCAACCCAGGTGCTCACTGTTAGAATATTCCAGCACTTGCAGTGTCTAAAATAAGTCACAAGATAATATTTGTTAATGCTTGTGATTGCTGGGAATGATAAGGAGCCTCATTTTCAAATATGGTGGCTATGGACCTGATCCACAGATTAATGAAACCAATACAATGTATTTCCATTGACTTCCCTGAGCTTTGGATCCGGCTCTATAATTTTCAAGTGATGCAACTGGCAGCCCCACCTGGACCAACTGGCCAACTAGGGTGCTTTAGGCTGGCTATACCTCCTGATTGACTGAAAGAGGCAGCAGATCCCCTACTTAAGCCCACTTGGGCCAGTTGTCTGCAGGCTAGAATGCTAAATGCTATGGCCTAAGACAAGCTGCTCCAGCTTCTCCTCTGGCAGTGTGAATCTGGTTCCAGCATCAACTCTTAACATTGTGTCTGAGTGACACAGTTGGGAATAGATCCTGAAATACTGGAAGCAATTACATATATTTCAAAACAAGGTTTCTACCCCCCTAAATGGGTAATGCTATGTTACCAGCTTGCAATTTTATAAGAGTACCCAAAAATTTAGGGATTGGTTTGTGCTGATTATGATCAAGCAAGCAACTATTACCAACCTATGAGTTTTTATTTTTTTTTTGCTACAGTCAAAGAACCAGCTCTGTGAGGAACCAAGTTGTAACTGACCTATGTTCAGTCAAGGACCAGAAGAGAGACCAAAGGTTCAGCCCTGGCACCTGTGTATGGCTAGTAATGGTTCCCAAGAGCCTCTTATTTCAGCTAGGGGTTGTCTGAGTATAGTATATTCTCTCTACCAGTCACACTTGTGAAACAGCCAGACCAATTCCAAGGGGCCATAATAGTCTGGGTATCAACCCAGGGACCTTACCTAATAGATCCCATGCCCTCCTTTCCCTTAAAGTTGTTGTAAAAATGGATGCTTTCTCTACCTTGCATACACACAGAGTACAGATGATGCTTTTAAATGCAATAAAGTGCTATGTTCCCTCTGTTCTCACTGATGTCAGTGATGGGTGAAGGCTCTAAGCCACTCACATGAGGTGTATATCATTATGCAGAGCCAGATTGCACATAGTTCTCTGTGTACAATGGACATACCTATGGGGCTATAGAAATCCCAAAAATAATAATATCTTTATTAATAAATATAGGTTATACTAGACTTTACCTCTCTCAACCCAGCAGGATGAATGCAGGAAAAGGAAAGCTGATTTCTATCCAATCTTCTCTCTCATCAGTTATAAACTGTTCATTATTCACAGGCTGAGATGCAATGTTGTCTTCATAGACAATAGAATCACAGGCATAAATGAGGATTTAATTTGAGGATGGTTGGATGGCACAGATTTAACTTTCAGATCTAGAATTTCTACTGTAATTTTATATTTTATGTATGTTTTAGAAATATATCTATGATCAGTTTTTTTAATTTCATTAACAATCTTTCACTTTAGGACATTCTCAGAAAATAAGATTGTTCCATTTTATCCAGTGTTTTGTTGAGAAGGTTTACTTCGATAGGTGAGAATCCCATTATTTTAATGTTTACACAGACTTTTCATTCCACAAACTATTCTTTTGGTTTTCTTTGATGTCTTTTCTCCTGGCAAAATGTCAAGGTTTTTCCTTCCATGAAACTGCTACAGCTGAAAGTTATCTGCAGTTCATGTAACAGTTAAACACTAAGGTGGCCTAATCAAGCTGTCAGGTCCCAGTCATAGACTCACTGGACTCAATCAAAGTTTTTCAAGTTACTTCAGTAGAAGCAAGAGCAAGCTCTCAAGGACTCTGTATCATGGTGGTGAGTGTAGACTAGAACCTAAATATAGAACAAAGGGAAGGAATGACCCCATTACTTTCATCTAGTGTAAACGAGATCACAATCTTTCTTCAGTGATCTAGTATTTTCTGGTCAGAATGTATAGGTCCAAGGTAAGGCTACTGTGGACTGTTCACTGAACAAAAAAGGCAAATTGGCAAAAAACGGCAAAACAATCAGTTTGTATGTTTCTGATGAGAATGGAATTAGAGCATCAGACCTCAGTGCCTTCTTGGACTTGTTTATGTAGCTCCTAGGAAGAGATATGCAGATGAATAAGAATAAGCTAAAGCAATGCGGCAGTGCCACATATCAAACCCTGAATTTCATTTTTGTCACTAAAAATTGAGATAAGACCTAGTTAAAAATACAATCTGCATTTGTTTTGAGGCCAATTCTAGCAACAACAGCTGCTTGAGGAAACTTACCCCATTCTCATCCAAAGATAAGGTCTTAATCACCTATTAGTGTCCGAAGCCAGGATAACCAAAGTGGTGGCAGATCCCATGTGCCAAAGCTAACCTGCCTTGCATCATCAGACAGGAAGCTATGCATGCTCAGATGGAGACAATGTGCAATATACAGGCCACATATGTAGCTGTTATCGTGCAAAGTACACATTCACATTGGCTCCACTGTCAGATACTCTGAACCCATGGAAAATGCCACAAGAGATAAGCCATACACCTCTTTGTTCATTCTACAAGTTTAAATTGTTGTCAGCTCTACTCTATGCTCTTTATCAGACCCATTTATACAAAAGGCAGTCTGCTCCTGATAAGTACTGCTGGTGCCACTACTAGCAGAGTCTTCCTAGGGTCATTTTTATTTCTTAACAGTGTACAATAGGCAATCAAAGGCATGCAATCAGTGATTTGTTCATTTGTATGTGGAAAGGTTTTGTTAAATGTGGGTCACCCTGTGGCTTGTACCTGGCTACAATATACATTATTGAGGCACAAAAACATCTAAAAACTTGATTCTGCTTTGCATGAACACCCTGAATTCTTGTCTGACTTGAATAAGGTACAGGATCCAGCCCCTAAATTATTCAACCAGATTAGGAAAAGTATGGAGTTTTTTTTCTTCTGTTACTCTGGATACTGGCAGCACAGGGCATGTGGGGCAGAAGTTGGAGAAAACTCCTCTGTTGTGAATTTTAACAGTACCAGGAAAACCCATACTAAAATGGAGTTTCCCTCTGATGAAATATTCTTTTGTATCTAAGCCAGAAGCCTGTTCCAAATTCTGTAAACTGAAGAGACAGACTCCTATTCATATCTGTCACAGTTAGATTGGATCCTTTGTTTGCATGCAGTTTTTAGCAGTTTGTTTGTTTGTTTTTCAAGGGTCTGTCCTCTCTGATTTGTCATGTCTGGTCAATTTGCCAGTCTCCCAGTAACTGATCATGAACTTTAAGTCGATCCTCACGGACTGCAGGAGAAGAGTCTCAGGAACATACATTTTAATATCATCAAGAAGGCAGTGCTAATACTGTACCTCATAAAGGGACACCATGACATTTTTAAAAGGTAAAAGACATTGAAACAGAAGACAATGAAAACAGAAGACAACTTCAAAGCATTGACATACACTCCTAAATTCACTTCAGAAAGACTCTGTTATTGGAGTGCCTGGATATATTTTCAAGAAAATGTTCAGAAAAATTTTAAAATATCCTTTCTCTATGATGAAGGATTTAAATTAAGCCTGTAAACTCTCATCTACAAAAAAGGATATCGTGTGTGCATGCATATATGTATAAAGCTTAACTGCCCTGAATACATAGTGACAAGCAATGCAGTGCTAATGCCAGGACCAATTGAGATACCACAGTCCTGATTCCAACACCAGATAAAGACAGTAGAAAGGCACTCATTCAACTCAATGGACTTTGGATAAGGCCTTAAGCATTAAAGTATGAACAAATTTCAAACCATCAAGATTTGCAGGAAGACTGTCTTTGGGATCAGGTTATTTATTTATTAGGTTATCCAACATTTTCTTACTGAGTGTTCCTACACATCATTCTGAAGATCAGGTACTAGAAAATGACAGAAGCAGGATACTGGAGCAAATGGAATATCAGCCTGAGAGAGCAAGGGAATCATAGGATCATAGGGCTGGAAGGGACCTCACAAGGTCATCTAGTCCAGCTCCCAGCTGAAGGCAGAATCATCCCTGATTAAACCATCCAAGCCAAGTGTCTGTCTAAATAGCCCTGAAAATTTCCCAGGATGAAATTACTAAGGAATGAGATTCCATAATGTCTCTAGATAGGCTGATCCAATACTTGACCAACCTCAGAGTTAGAAGGTTCCTCCTGATCTCCAACACAAATTTCCTCTGCTGCAGCTTCAGGCCATTGTTCCTAGTCCTGACTCCTACAGCCACAGAGGAAAGCCCATCTCCATCCTATCTGTAATCACCCTTCAAGTATTGGAGGACTTGTTATCAAATTCCCCCTCCTTCTTCTCTTCTTCAGACTAAATAACACTAATTATTTCCTCATAAGTCTTGCATCTGAGGTTCCTAATCATTCTTGTTGCTATGCACTAAACTCTTTCCAATCTGTCCACGTCCTTCTTGAAGTGTGGGGACCAAAACTGGACATACAAGTGACATCTCACCTGTGCTGAATAGAGCAGAAGAATCATTTTCCTTGATTTGCAAGCAATACTCCTGCTGATACAATCCAGTATGCTGTTGAACTATTTTGCAACAAGATCATACTGTTGCCTCATATTCAGCATATGGTCTACTGAAACCACCAGCTCCTTCTCTGCAGTACTGCAGCCTAGCCAATCATTCCCTAGTATGTATTTGTGCATGCAATTATTTCATCCCAAGCACAGGGCTTTGCATTTGTCCTTGAATCTCATCTGATTGATTGTGGACCATTTTTCCAGTCTATCCAAGTCATTCTGGATCCTAGCCCTACCATCCAGACTGTAACCCTCAGGTCCTTCTTTGCAATACCCAAGTTGCCATCATACACAAATTTAGTAAGGGTGCACTCAATCCCATCATCCAAATAATTAATGATGTCTGTGTTCCTAGCATCCTGAATAATTCCAGAGAGTGCCGTGGTACCAGGGAAGTACCAGGGAACTGGTTGTGCTTTGTATTTGAGCATGAGACTATCAGCAGTTGTGAAGCTCATGTAAGGAGTGAATGGACCAGTCCTACACTGGTTTGGCAGTCAGGAGTATAGTTTAGGGTATAACTTTCCAAAAATTATGTTTTGATACAAGTCACTAGCTTGATGCAATAATTACTGGGTTATAAAGGAGCTCATCCTCAATGATCATAGGATCCCTTCTAGCATTAACAGCAATAGCCCTATGAATATATTGCATCACTGAAGCTGCAGTGCATCAAGTCAGTCCTATGGCTGCCCTGAGGGAAAAAAATATTGTAAGCCCCCTGTGCTTATGTTCACACAATTTAGCTTAGCACAAGAACCATAGTCTTCCTGAATTACACTGTGCTGCCAAAAAAAAAAAAGAAAGAACCTAGGCTTTTAGGCATCAAGAGAATTTGTTTTTTGGACAAATACTTTTAAAGATATTTAGGTCTCCTCTCCATGTGGCAGGTATCATGCAATTAACTGGTTAATTGCACAATTACCTTGAGACCAGCAACACGTTAAAAGTAGCTATCACACAATAAAAAGCTCCAATCAGCTATAAAGTTAGACCTTGATAATGTGTACTAACTTTATAGCTGGTTGCTATCAAGCTTTAATTTGCAAGTGTAGCAGGGTCTGCCCTGAGGCTGGGAGCTGCATCAGCTAACAGGGTTCCCAAACACAGGGGTTCAACCCCTGAGCCCTGAGGATTGTGGCTTCTGTGATCCCCAAGGCTCAGAGGTGCACAAAACCCCCAGGCCAACATGGGGGCTCTTAGTCCTGGATGTGCCTCACTTACAGCTAAGACCAAGAGTCCTGTAGCTGACAAAGTTCTGGGTCCCAGCTGCTTGTGAGGCATAGGTAGGACCCAGACCCCCATTAGCTATGGGGACTCTTGGTCCCAGCTACATATGGCCCCCATGGCTGGGAGCCCCCTTAGCAAAGGGGGCTCCCAGGCATGGTGCCTGCTTTTTGCGATGCAGGGAAACCCCGGGATTGGACTCCCCATACACCAGCAATAAGACACGATTGGTTCTAATGCACAATCCCACATTCACACCTCCTGCCATTCACATTCAGCACGGCAAAAGATGCAATTGTGTGGATCGTGCATTAGACCCAATTGCGTCTTTACCTGCCTGTGCAGAGGGGGGCGTTAGGTACCAAAATCTGAGACATTGGCACCTGGCTCTCAGCCCTAGTGTAATCATGGTCTCTTACTGCATTCTATTTGTTACAGTTAAATAAAGCTAAACATTGCATTAAAACAAAGACCTGAAGAAGAATGCACTGCATTCAAAATCCTAAGTCTATCCTTACCATTCCAGTGCCATACAGGGCCCACCGCAGCTGCCATGTACCACTGCTGCCAAGCACTGCCAGCTCCACTACTGCTGAGCGCTGCTGGCTCCAGCCACTCACCACCACCACCCCCTGCCACCGCCAACGCTGCCACCGGCTTCTGTGGGCAGTTGCCACCCCCACCCCCCAGCTCCTCACAGGCTAATATACCCCAGGCCCTGCACACCCCTAGGGACGGCTCTGAATATGGAAAATATATTACCAAGCAGTGGGCCCATTTCACATAGCCCTTTACCTTTTATAGCCACTTTCAAATCAGAATGGCAGTATTTTACACATACTGTGCACTGATATAAATATAAAATATACAAGGCAATAGAAACATAACCCAGTTTATGCTGCAAGTCAACAATAGTCTGTGACGTGCCAGAACCCCCTCATAAGAACTAACATGGATAAAACATAGTTCACAATCATAGTACATACTCTTAGCTTCCCTTCCACAACTAGATGTTTTTTCGTTATCTTCAGATTTATGAAAAAATAGAGCTAGGTCAAGATCATGTTTCTGAATTGCCTCAAATTTTAAGAGTGAGAAATAGGGCATGGAGCCACTGAATTGACTTCTGCTTTGGATTTAATTTTACCAAATCACACAAGAGCAGCTGAACGGATGGTAATAAGCTTCATGTAGTGCCAATAAGTGCTCCATAGTTGATAACTAAGATCCCACTGCAATACCAAGTTAAGTCCTTCCACTAACTTGAAAGTCAGTTGATTCAGGCCTTTAGTGAACTACTTGGAATCAATTTTCTATGGTGGATCTGGTCTGCCATGCCTGTGACTTCTAGCTAACATAAACAAATTGTTCTTAAGCTTGACTCCTTCTCCAACTTGTTTTCTTAAGGACTCAGTGAGAATAAGTACTATTATTTGGAAGGGACAGAAGTAGGCTTGCCCACTCTCGATATTGTCCAAATAGGATTGTTTGGTTTTCATCCATGCTTTTTAAAGAGATGTTACCTTCAGCATCATTAAAGAAAATATATTATCACTTGCTCTTTATGTAAGAGTAAAACATCAGCCTAATTTTGAAGGAAATAAATTTATAGTGGAGATTCTCAAGGAGGCAAATCCAGTTCTAAGCAGGGTTTTCCACCTGGCCTGAAATGCATTACAAACATCTGGCAGAAAAGGTTCACTTTTTGATCTCCGTTAAAAAAAAATCCCTTTCCCTCCCAAACTTGGTTCATTAATCTTTACTACTCTAGGAACAACTCATCCATTAGCAACAGGTCCTTTAATGCACTTTCAGGAGTAGAAACTGATTAATGACCTGTGGGAGGTAATGCTGGTGATAATTATGTAGGGCAATGGTAGCTGCATAGTTTAGGTTACCTTTATAAACCTGGTTTTCAATTCTTTTTAACTGCCCCCAAAGCAAACCAGTTCCCTGGGAATGTGACACTACATATCTCATTGGAAGGCAGGATTTTCTAGGGAAGTTTATTTAAAACAAATCAGAAAAGGAGTTTTAGAAATATAGGCCCAGAACTTAGCCTTTATAACTGACCCTTCAGTAGCACAGGTCTTTAGCCAACCCAAACTGGATAAATGAAGATACCTCAGCTGGTTTAGAGCCAGAGGTTTGTAGTTGCAGGCAGGGAGGTAAGCCAGAGTTTGCCTGTAGCACATTGTATTCTGGCAACTTTTAGCACAATAGCCCTCAAGGAACTAGTGCAATTTAGAGCTAGGACAATTAAGAGCACCCTTGAGGCTGCCTTTGTGCGCTTGACTTAAACTCCAAAGCCTATAAAAATACAGAAATAGACCAATACAGGGACTAACCCAAACATGCTGATTTCACTGGGAATTTTTTTACGCTGATGTCAATGGATTTTAGATCAGGCCCCTAATATATAATGAAAATGTGCCTGCTATTTGCGGTGTCAATCTATTTTTAAAATACACTTACGGTATTCTTTATTTTTCTCTGTCTTGGACATAGCTTTGTGTACTAGCCGAAGAGCACTTGTAGCTCAAAGAGGTGTAAGATCAAATAAAGCCTGTAAACTTTAGCTTGGTTATCAGAAGACTATTTTGTGCCACTTACATTCAGAGGGGGTGAATTGAAAATATAACTGTTAATGTGCAACAGAGACTCTGATCTCATTCTTGCCATAGTTGTACAGGACAAAGAGTCGTTACAGTCACCTTGGTTAACTTTACCTAGTGACCCTCTGTCTGACTAGAAAAGTAAAAAGTGCAAGTGAGAAAATAATATAGAAATAATTGTAAAATGTTTCTGTTGGTTTCATGTCATACTAAGCATCACAATAGCTAGCGAGTAAGGTTTTCTAAATCTTATTGATTTTACACAAGAAACAGGGGTGTAAATACAGGAGCAAACTTTTATAGCAGATCCTGCATTAGTGTGAATTGTTATTAGCACTATATCAGCAGCAGTGGAACTGTGACAATTCATACCAGCTTTATGCTTCTCAGGAACAACTCTCTATACCTGCCTTCCTCAACTGTTCTCTGAACCATGGGCAAAACCCCAGTGTAACCAAAGCCAATGGTAGGTGATCTCAGTGGGCTATAATCCTTATACTATCCTTGCAAAAACCTTACTTCCCAGGTTGCCCAGGTTAAATCATGTTTTGTGTAAGCAAACTATCACTCATTTATTTTTTATCATGATGAAGCAATCTTCATGATAAACAAGAGGTCAGTAAATTTACCAGTCTAGATGGAATTATACCCAAGTTACATGATGAATGTTTCAGCTTTGGCTTTTTTATCAATTTTACTCCTATAAAGTACATTCATTGCGGTGTGATCCTTAATTCAGGTGCCTCCCTGGAAAAATGTTTTGTCCTGAAAGTGTTTAATATTTTTCTTGCAATTGTCAGTTTATAATATTTGATATAATGCAATGCAGCTTACAAAGATGTAACTTCACCAATATTTTTTCTTACTGGACAGAAGTACTAAAAACTTTACCAGTGCTCTGTGTTCTGTTTTAACAACTGGTCATTAAAAAAAAGTAACATTTTTTTTTTAAATTTTTCCCAAATTTCAAAAAGTAACATTTTGAAATTCAAAAAGTTTTGACCAGTCTAGAGCTGATTGAAAAAAATGGAGGCTGGGGAGGGGAGGTGGGGGGTAAATATGTTGTTATTTTTTCATGTTTCCTTGCTTTTTTAAATTTTTAAAATGGCATCAACATTTTGAAATTCAAAAATACTCAATTTATCCTAGAGGTTTTCAAAGAGAAATGAATAAAGTGAAATTGTAATTCTGGTGAGAATCAAAACCATTCTTACAAAGATGTGCATGTCTGCACTGTTTTTTTAAGTCTATGTACTTGAAAGCAATATGTAGTTATCAGGAATACCGCAGCTATTTCTAATTATTATTGTGGTTGACATGAAGCAAATGTTTATGGAATAATCAATGAACAACATGAAAAAGCAATATTTTTTGTTTTTGAAACAGTGTTTACATCAAAGTGAAACTTATCCATGATAAAAGAACAAAGTATGAATCCTTGGTTGCTGCTTGTATTTGAAAGACTATATGTAGGAGATTTACAACCATCTTTTGTGTGGTAAAGCTCTGCAAGTCATGATGATTAATTAACAGACATGAAAAATTAAAGAGCTATAATATACTTGGGGTTAAGGAAAGTGTAGTAGATATTAGTGCTAATAGGCTGCAGTGAAAAGGAAGTCCATCATTTGTCATTGCCTTATCTCTAAGTTTTATTATTGTTTGAAATGCACATGGGCCAAAAGCACGGAATGAGAGCAATTTTAAAAATCAAAATAAATAAATGATATGAAAGGATTATGACAAATAGGATTGCTCGAAGGACTAAGAGAGGGACTTGGAGCTTTATTTTCCAACCTGGGTTAGCAGTGACCAAGATTTGGGTTCATCAGAAATAAAATGAACAGACGTCCAGGGGGAGATCTAGACAGGGTACAACAGTACAGTCAAACCCACCTTTAGCTGTGCTGCATGTGAGATCTCAGCACAGGGTCTGGCCAGAGTCCCTGCTTTCAAGTGGTTCTGGAGCCCAGGAGTAAGCTTGTCCCCCACTTTTCACTGCTACTGAATTCAGCAGGGAGGAGGAGCAAGGGGAAGGGCAAACAACAGAGTTCACCCCCGCAATCTCCAGTACCCTGTGAAAATGGAAACTTTGGCTGGAGTGCACCCTAATCAGCTGGTAAGCTCAGAGCTCACTGCTCATGCAGAGCTCCAGCAGGAGCCTGCACTGACCAGGCAGTGAGCTCAGAGCCTACTATGCACACACAACACAGCCAAACTGGGGAGCTGCACTCCCCTTTCTCTGTTCCTGGATCCACTACTGCAGACATCCCCACTCCAAAACCACCAACACCAGCCAACTCAACTGGCACAGACTGGCATCCCTGTTAGTCACAGATAGAATACCTAGGCTGAATGGGCATGGAAATATGGCCTCTTGATGTGCTTGTTTAAAAAAATGGTTGGCTTAGGAAGTTTAAGGGACCCACAGAGATACTGCCTGCTTTTAACTAACCTGGAAACAGGCTTCCTTTAGCACATTTTCAATTTTTCACCATTCCTAAGCAGAAACATTGACTCAAGAATGATGAAAGGCCTGTTCAACTCTCAGTATTATAAATCAGGATGGAGGCACTCCAGTGTCAAATCCAACTCAGACCATGTATTGTTAATCAGATGGAAAAAACTGTGATCAAGAAAATCCCATTTTCTTGATAATCCATGACAAATAGCAAGAGTGTTAGGCAGAGGCACAGTAAGGTATTTCAGCACTTGGGGCCAAAGGGGGAATTATGCTGACCACTGGTGAGCAGGATGAGAGAGCAGAAAGAGCGGGGAGCGAAATTTTACCTGCTCCTGCTCTCTGCACTCTGGTGGTGGCTGTTACAACTCCTGCTGTAGCAGTGTGAGCTTGGCTTCTATACCTGAGGGATGGTTTTGCTGCACCCTTATGCAGCAGCCCAGCTGGCATAGACTCCTTAGGCCCTCTCCTGGACCCGTGTTCACTCCCTGCCTCCCCATACCCTTCCAGGCACAGGGCTGCACATCCCATGGCAAAGTCTGGGGGGCTGGGGCATCTTCCACTGGCTTCACTCATCCCCTCTGCCACAGATACACTATGGGGCATGGGGCTGCACCTGCCTGGCTCCCTGTGGTCAGGCTATGTAGGGCTGCCTCTGCTGTGGAAAAGACTCCAGAGGGGGAGGGGGGCCATACCAATACCTGCTCTAAGTCATTCCTCAAAGCTGGTGCCTCCTTACCCCTTACCCTGCCTTAGTTATGCTAATGTTGTTAAGTTTATCCATTCTTACCTACCCACAGGGTATGTCTATATGTTCATTAATGTATAGTCATTACTGTGCATTTAGTTTAGTATGTCCTTAATGAAGTACTAACTAGATGTGCAGTAACTACAGTTACTGCGCAGTAGCCTAATAATACTGCGCAATAGCTTATTAACACAGTTTTTGACCTGCACGCTACTGTGCAGTGTTATTAAGCTACCACACAGTAAGCATTTCATGCAGACATGCCCACAGAAATGTTAATCTAGTTAAGTATAAGCATATAGTCTTAAGAAATGCCCTGACTTTCCTTTCAATAACTTCAGTTTCACACTTCCTATATTCCTGAGATTTCCTACAGGGAACAGAGGAACTATAATAGTAACAATCTAGTTAACATAAGTGACACAGTTTTAAGCATCACTACTGTATCCCTAGAGAGTGGTACCCCTTCTCCCCATGCCACCCAGGCATACAAGGAAAATGTATAGGTACATAAAAAAAAATTGTTACCAATTTCAACCTTTAAAATACTGAAATAGTTGATACCCCAGACCATGAATTTATAAACCTAAGCAAGACTGTCTAATAGTTGAAAACTTTGTTTTGGATAAGAGCCATTTTTAGGGAAAGGACTGTTTACTTAACCAGGGAAGTTTGCCTGTAGTGCATATACATCAGCATTGTTTATTATTGAACCCCAGATGCACATTAATTATGTGATTTGACTGACTGGATAACATCAGCCCCTCGGGCTTTGCATGTCAGCATGTCATCAACGTGTATGGCATAAACTGACCCATGAAATGCACGTTCATACACTGTAGGTTAAAAGAAGACTGTCCTCCATCTTCAGTGTAGCCTTGCCACAGTGGCTACCCTTCACACTTGTGTCTCAAGTAGTTCCTTACACTTCGATATACAGAACAGTGCAGCAGCATCACTTCAGTTTCACTTACATGTTGTGATTGCTTCAAAAAGATCATCTGTCACCGAGAGTTCTTGTAACACATTTGCAAATAAGGTCAAACAATTTGTTCAAAGGCGAACACGCAAGCATAAACATGCTGTAAATATTTGAGTATGAGTTTAATGCCATTTGAGAGGCTTACACAAAGATTCACAAATGTAATTGCAATATTTAAAAACAAATTAGAAATATGCACATTATTCTAGCCATTGGTAGGTTTTCATCATCGTTATGCACATTTCTGTTTATTTTGGTTTTTCATCAAGAAATACAAGTATTTGAAAAGTTCCAGCAAATTGGATATATTGTAGCAATTCAATACTTTGCTAGCAGTATACCTGATGGAACATGGGTCTGACTACAGTCATTACATGCGTAAAACTCATGGTAATGTGTTCAAAAAGGAACAAGGGCAGGACCAAGTGCTAACAACAAGTTCTACCATATAAATAAAAACCCTGCTACACTCCCCTTTCAAGAGTCAAAAACATGCTTTCAGTGGTGAGTTATTATAATCACAAAACGGTTACCTTGTTGGGCTATTTACATGTAAGAAATTATAGGGAAAGGGTGATGAGGTTCAAATCCAGACTTCCATCTATTGTGCACGCATGGTTTCATATAGTTCTCATTGAAACCTCTCTGTTTGACTAGGATAGGATAGAGTGGGAAGAGGCATATAAAATAGTGGGTAAGATTTTACGTTGCACAGCAGAGAACTTGCATCCCAGGGTTAGATGGGACTAACTTGGCTTTAAGCTAACTTTGCACCCTCCTGATCCTGGGGAATTCTTGGGGCTGAAAAGGACCCTGGTGTCACTCAAGCAATCTTAAGTTTGAACTGCCACGTAGGCACAGCATTGCACAGGGGTATTGAAATAATTCATATATAAGTAAGATGACCAGGCTACTGGAGATGCTGAAGAGGCAGTTGAAGAATTAGGAGAACCCAGAGAGTGGAAGGATACAAAAGACAAATGAAGATGGTACATCAAGGAATGGACATTGTAAGGAGCTTAGAAATGAAGACAGAAAAACTGTAAATGTAGAGCCACCTGTATCTGAGTATTAGTTCTTTCTGAATGGGGAATACTAGAGCAAAGTAGTATGGGGGAATGGAGGATATTAGAGTGTAGAGGAAGTAGTCAAGTGAAAGGAAAGAGGAGAGGTTGAAAATGAGGGAATAAGTAATGTCAAGTTAGCAAATTGAAGAAAGAATAGAAACATATTGGAGAGCTAAGAAATCTCAGTAGCACTTTCTTTGTAAAAGGCATGAGTACTATTGTCCTATGGCTGCATCATTATCCTATATCTTATTGACCTATGACTGCAGAGGTTCTCAGAGAATGTAAAAGCAGATGGCGTTAATAAGAAACAGAACTGCAGAATCTTTACAACTGAATCATGTCGTCATGCTGGGCCCTGTCTGTATCTGTGCTGTCCTTCTTCACTGTCTTTTGCCTATTGTCAATAAAACCTGCTTCTGTTTTGGAGTAGTGCTTAGCTCAGTAGGGTCCTGGTTTTGTCTATGGAACTACTGAGGCGTTGTACCTGCAGAGTATATAGTAACCAAGACCAGAATCTTCTGGATATAGCAAAGCTTGAATACTAACATTTGCTTTTGTGTGGTTGCATTAATAAATGTATGTGTGACCACTTCATCTCCTTAGCAACTCCACCTTAGAGGAGGCTGCTGCTCAATCTTTTATTTCACCTGAGGGAAGATTTGACTGGTTCACATGAACTGACCTTTCTGTCATCCTCTAAAACAATATAAACTGAACTAGGAGTTTTATCAGGCTTAAAATGCTCCTTTTTGGCCACAACCACACCTTATTGGAGAGTTCTTCATCCCAGTACAAAAGTGTGACTGGTTAAGTAATTCCACCATGAATGAGATCCTTTCTGTATCAGCCAGATATTTTTGCATCTGATCTTCAGTGCCTTGACTTACTGTCATACTAGGAATTAGCCTTGCAAAGGCAAGAGCCTGGAAAACTGGTCATTTTCAGCAAGGAAGGCACTAGAGTCCTTAAAAATGGCTTTTCACCATGTATTTATCATTACAGAGAGGTCAGGTAAGTAAGTATCCAGCACATTATTTATGATTAATATTGCTCACATTCCAGGAGAAAAGCACAAACACCATTCAAAGGCAAGACATCATTGTTTTAGGTGGAGTTCAAACATATTCTGCAAGGTTCACCTCTCAACAAACAGCTGAGGCCCCAACGCTACAATGAATTAGCAGACCCCAAAATGAATTCAGTGGTGCTCCAAATATGTGCAGGATTCTTCCCTTGCCAAGCTTGCAGAAAGACTGGGACAGCAACAAGGCCCAGATGTGATAGGAATACAGAACACAAAAGGGAAGGTGAAAGTGAGCTAATTCAGGAAGCAAATGAGGCTTTTTATAGCAATACCATGTGTTCACTTCTTTCACATTCAGTCATTTTCCAAAGCAGGCAGCCATGAGGTCACATGGATGCAAATGATGGCAGTATTTGGCATTAATGGCCTATTCCCATTTTTCCCTCCCACTGGGTTGCAGGTCATGTGTTAACGTAAGTTGTATTAATTCATAAATGTCGTGCATGGTCATTTTATATTATATCCATAGAAGTGAGATAATGTATTGTTACTTTTTCATAACATCTAAGGCAAAGTTAATGGGAAAAAAATCATCCTGTCCCTGCAGGAGCTGTGAAACTTTAGATATTTAAAAGAAACACATTTTAATACAGTTCCTAAGTGTTTAATGTTTTAAAAAATTCCCTCAGCCATGGAGGGCCTCTGAAATTTTTTCTTCTAACTCAAGCACTCCACAACATTATATATCATGCACAAAAAACTAGGTTAAAATAACATAAACCATGAAGAGCTGAGGCTGAAATCCTGTCCTTCGCTTATCCTGTTATGCTTAGATTTTGAGTCTCTCATGGTACATAAGGTCATTCTTTGTTCTCAGGCCCCCTGATAGGGGACTCTGTCAACAGCAAGATCTAGGGTGAGTTAAAGAGTTGTCTTTAATTCTGGATGTATTTTGGCTTTTATTGGTCTATACTAGACCCTCAGGACCCTAAGCCAGAATTATAAATGTTGCACCCTGGCCTAGGGGATATAAAGACTAGCCTCACTCCCTTTAGAGAGATGAAGGTACTCATACTGAATTTGGCAAAAAGACAAAAGTTACACCATACAAAATATAGACATAGTCTCAGCTCCTGACACGGGCTCTAGTATTGTAATTGCTGTTGCCCTTAGTAGGTTTAGGATACTAATCAATATTTATTGTTTGCATCTTAGTGAGAGTGTCTACAAAAGATGCTTTACTGTGCAGTAGACCAATCTACAATGCAGTAAATCATCACCGTCTACACATGCACAGCATTTACTGTGCAGTGAATTAGTCTACTGCATGGTTGGCTACTGCCTGTAGATACAGGTAGTAGATTAACTGCACAGTGGGTTCATCTACATGAAACATGTTGCCGTAGCAACAAGCTACATAGCCTCGGCAAACACAAACCATGATGCCAGCACTACTACGCAGTGTAGTGCACAGTAGCTCATTGCTACTTCACAGTAGCACTGGAACAACCCATGCAGCCCTGGGACTGTGCAGTAACAGCAGTTTACTGTGCAGTCATTTAGTACTTGCTTAAACTACTGCACAGTAGTGCATATATAGAGACCTGACCGAGCAAATAATTGCTCCAGCTCAGCCCAAGCAGCAGGAGGCAGGGGAACTTTCGCTTCCCACAAGCAGCTGTTTCCCAGCATGGAGCTGGGAAATATCTGCTGGGGGAGGAAACAGTTTCCCAGCCCCGCCTTGATTTGCTGATCAGGTTGTGGGGCTGGGAAGCAGCTGCCCCAAAGGCGGAACAGCTCTTCCTGACTCCAGAGCCCAAGCCTGACCCTGGTTCTCCCCCCGCCAGCCTCGGACTGGCACCCAGGAGAGCCTGGAACTCCCTCTTGTTGCTGAAGGCAGGCAGAGCAGGGCTGAAAATTTTCTCCCGGTGGGTGCACATGTAGACTCGCTCCTAGAGAAACCTTACTGTGCAGCATTTTACTGCACAGTAAGTTTACAGTGCATTGATAGCATGTATAGATGCACCCAGTGACACCTAAATGCCTCAATCAAGTTTGTTACTTTTTTATATTGGTACAGCTGACCATTTGCTGTGTAGGAACATAAAAGACCCAATCTTGAAAGGGCATTCACTCAAAATATATAAATCAGACTAAAAGTAGGGAGAGAGGGGCTCAGTGTGTCAGGCATAACCACTGGAACGCTAGACTGAAAATGTCCTAATGCATTATTGGCTTTGCTCTGTTTTCTGGTTTTGCTCTCCTTTTGTGCTTGTACTGGGAAGTGGTAGGAAGGAATCAATAGGAGCATGGAAGTGGGAAAAGAAGAAAATGGTAGTGTTGAAAAATCAGGGAGAAGGGGAGATGGGAACTGGATAGGGGAAAATGGAGGGAAGGGAGAATAAAAAGGGTGCAAAGTACTGACATGACTGAGGGGAGAGAGGAGAATATGAGTGACCAAAGAGGAAAAAATGTCCATAGCTGGGTGGCCAAGACCCTGTGACTAAGTTGATTCTTCCTTTTGCTTCTTTGTGAAAAAAGTAAAAAGGGCTCCTGCCTTTTTCCTGGTAAAAGTGGACCTAGCAAAACTAGATCATTCCCATAAGAAATAAGCTGGACTTGCCAGCCTTACATTTTTTAAAGCCTTTGCCTGACATTTGAGACTTCCTAAACTTTCTATTCTCTTCCTCCCACTCCATAAACTATAAGGTAATTTTTTTGATTTTTAGAAGTTTCAAGATAATAAATTTAAAACTGCTGGATCTCCCATGCTTATACTTCTTGGTTGGCGCCCCCTTTGAGTAATAGCTCATGAAGTTGACATTCCTCTGATGATATATTACTTGCTACTACCATGTCACTGGCCAGGGTCAAAGAGGGTTTTCATTGAATCTTTTACAGCTATGGACAGGGTTTCTATAAAAATCCCAAGATAAAGCAATTTACATTGTTCATGAGTGGGAGGCAGAGGACATTGTGAGTGGAAGGCTTCTGGAGTTACTGACAGCTACACTTCAAGAGTAAGAGCAAAACCAAAAATATCCTATGGAAATTATATAGAGGTTCATTAGATTTCTTCATTTTATGAAAGCTTGACTACAGTGGCTTTAAATAGCTCCATCCAAAACATCCCTTATAGCAGACAGTAGCAGAGAGATAGCATCTTCATAGTTAAAGTTGAAAAATAGGTTTGCTTTCTGGTGTTTTGGTTAAGATCTTTTTCAAAAAGATGATATAGCTCTCTCCCTCCACTTTTCTCAGGGTCACATACCCAGTTATTGTCCTGACTGTGTCCTTGGCTTTTCTATCCCTGCTTCTTCCCCTCAGCTTTTTGGGTTTTTTGTTTGTTTGTTTCTCTCTCACAGAAGCACAAACCTTCAAAAAAAACAAAAACCATCAAAACTCATCCCCTAACATGTACCATACCTATGTTCTGGCATAGGCTATGTGGAGTAGAAGCTGCCATTGTTTCAACTATCTTGTCTCAAAAAGATTAACTGTTTCTTACAATTAGCTTAAATGGAGGGTCATGCTTATGTTCAACCCACCCCAATGTTTTTGGTGTTTCAGTCTTCCCTAGTTGCTTTTCTCCTTACAAGAAAAGTCAGAATTTCACATTTCCACTGTTTTGTAGTACAATAATAACTCTAAGCTCTGAGAAGCAAATTCTAGGTTTCAACTCCAAACAGTCAAAGACTATGTGTTGGGACCCAACATCAAGGGGTCTTGGTGTTGATTTTGTTTCTTTTTCTAAAAGACTCGTGTTTTCTTTGCCTTCCATTTTCCAACACTTCCTGGTGACTTGTTCCATGTTTTCAAGCTTGTCTCCACAACCATGAAGGCTAGAAAATGACAGTTTTAAGGACAAGAGTCTTGTGGTTAAGGCATTTGCCCAGGGAGAAGAGGACCCAGGCTCTAGGGCCCCTCACCATCTAGAGAAGACTCGAATCTGCCTTTCTCTGCCTTCCTAGCACAGTGTTCTAACCACTAAGTAACACACTGTTCCTGTTAGCCTAGCCTAACCACATGACTAAAGGTGGAAATGGTGTCCTCCTCCAGGTCTAACACCCACTAGTTACAGTTTTTGTCTGATTAAAAGTTTAGGACTTGCCCAGCAAGTCTTACATGTCCAACAGCCTTACATACTTAGGTGACTCCATTTCTCCTGGTGGCTTTCTAGCTAGGCCGCAACACTCAGTAGGTTAGCACAAGCAATGCTGAAACTGTGTGTAAGTGCCAAAAAAAGTAACATGGGTTACATATGTGCCACTTAGGCACGTAAAGTGAAATAGGATCTGGACTATGCTGTCTATGTGTGAAAATGGAAAACAGATGAATGACCAATTCAGGAGAGAAATTTTAAGCAAAGTAAGAAAAATGACATGTACAGAGCTAAGAGAAGTAATTCTGGCTTATTTCACTATTGTAGCATAGCCCTCATGAGAATCACTAATTGGCATTTATAAAATGACATCTGCTGCCTATGAACATGTATAATCAATCTTCATGCTACTGCAGCTATTTGCATAAAATATAGTCAGTGACAGTGAGTAAGTAGACCAAAGTATGTACCATTTATTCCTGTCCATTTACAAGTACAAAACCATAAAATCAGCAAGGCAGAAAAGTAGTCAGGAGCTTTTTATTCCCAGGTCACATTCATTGTTTAATATGGAGGTTAAAGATACAGCACTAAGAAGGGCTCATCTTACACACACACCTCATTTTATTAATTTGATATGCTTAAAAGACAAGACAACCTAACTTAAAACTAGCCAATGGCAACATTTCACTATTGCATTTGTAACTTTGTACTGTGACACAGGCTGCAGTTTAAGAAGATAAAGAATGATTTTTTAAATCAAATTTTGGGTCATAAAGATAGATATATCAAGGCCACCAGGATTCTTCAGTTCATTTACCACACAGTTCGCAGCTATAGAGAACATTATTTCATTCTGCCCAATGATGTTAGACAACAGTCATGTTGACACAGTTATGTCACACAGGACATAACAGTTAAGGACATACTTCCTTAGGCTAGAATAGGTATATACATTTTAGGGATAGAAACTAATGCTTCATATGTATGGACATACTGGAAGTGCTTTCTGAAGCAGATAGCTATAGTATTCCAACAGAAACAAATGGTGGATGCTCTTATAATTTTACACATGCAGTTAATTTTAGAAACATTGGAGTTGTCATGTGAAATCAGACTAAACCAGTTTCCTACCTTTAATCAGTACTTAATGATGTACAAAAATGAATTCTCGGCATTCCCTCTATACACATAGGGCATAATAAATCTGGACAATTGTGCACTGTATATCAGAGTAAGCTTTCTTTCCTGACTCATCCAATTGGCAAGGTTTGATTATTCTTCTAATATGGGCTGATCATACTTTCTTAATTGCCATGCAACTGTCTGGATTTTATAAAGCCCTGGAACCCTTCCTTAGCTACCGCAAATCAGTGGACTACTACTAACGCTGGTGGAACTATGATGATTTACATTCACTTTGGATCTGACCCCCCTCTTCTATGAGCCACTTGTGCCCATGACCAGGCAAAGTGATATGTCCTTTAGTTCAAATAAATAAATGTCTCAGTGCCTTCTGATTTCATCAAAATGCCCTTTTGTTCTCACATCATGGGGTAGAGGAGAAGGAGACATGGAGCTGGTTTTCACTCTGCCTTTCATTACTTTGTATAGATCATTCAAAATCACTCCTAGGCCCTGATTCTACCAAGCTGTAGCTTAACCTGAAGCATGTAAGTAGTCCTGTAGACTTCAATGGCAGTAACTTGTGCTTGAATTTAAATAAGAGCTTAAGTATTTTTTTGGATTAGGGCCTTAATATTTTCTTTTCTAGTACTAATAATCCTGGGCTAGTAATAAACAATAATAATATAACAAACCTGCAAGTCATCACTCACTTATTTTTAACTATTTTTTGTTATCTGTCTCTGTACATTTCCAGTTCCTACCTTATCAGCCTATATTGAGGCAACCAAACCTGAAAAAAGTATTCCAAATGAAGACACATCTTTACTTATTGGGCACGAAGTGTATAAAATAGAAGCCTTCTCTTTCCTAATTTGTTCTGGACAGGCATATTCATTAAGCAAACATACTTAAATGATTCATATCTATTTTCTTAGGGAGCCATTCTAGAAGAGAGTCCATCAGCATAATGAAAAAAGTATTGTTTCCTAACATGTATTACTGTGAAACAGAATTTCCAGAATCCTGAAGAATAGATGGTTGGGTCTTTTTGGATTTTCTAATGTGCCTCCCTAATATTTTACGAATCCAAAACTTCCAAGATTTCTGGCTTTGGCAAATTTCACAGGTAGTCTATTTCTTTTTCCAAATTGTCCACTTTATTAAGAATTACAAACTGACACCAGTTCCTTTTGGGGACCTGACTACCAACTGTTCTCTGCATTAAAAATCAACTATTTCTTATAGCTTTCTTATTTCCTTTGGCTTTCACCTCACACAGGGCTTGCTATTTATTTTCCTACATGGTCTCTTAGAAGAGACCTTGTTAAAAGCCTTTTGAAATCCAAGTAAATTATGTCCACAAGGTTCATTCTGTTAACTATTTTATTCACTCTGAAAGAGTTCTTACAGGTTAGAGAGGCATAGTTTACCCTTTACAGAAGCTGTGTCAGTTGGTCCTTATCATATCTTGCTTATCTTAATGTGTAATCAAGTCTTGAGAGAGATTCCATTTGGAACCTTATCTTTTCCAAGTATAGATAGATTAAAGAGCAAAGCCTTTATTCATTGAAGTGCTGTGACTCACTGATTCTTGAATCCTCAGAATTCAGAGACTCAACCCCGCAAGGTGATAAGCATTCTGGGCCTGATCCACTGTAGCACGTAAGCACAAAGCAGGGTATCAGTGCACCATATAGACCAGGGGCTTTCAACCTTTCAACCTTTTTTAAGGAGTATACCTCTTCTGGTGCCAGCAGCTGCACATGGAAGGGAGGGGAGCGATGGTGCGGGTCAGATGCAGAGCAAGGGGCAGGGGAGTGGCAGCAGCTGGATGTGGAGCTGGGGGGGGGGGCTCGCATATGTCAGTGTGGGGTGGTGGATGCAAGAGGCGGCTGCCACGTGTGAGCTCCCCACCACATATGTCTGGCTGGCTGGGCGGCACCTGTACGGCCCACAGAGAGGAGCCGCTGCCCTCGTGCCCCCCCACCCCGCCCTGATCCTGGGAGGGGGAGTCATGGTATAGGGTGGTGGTATTCCATCCCCACCCACCTGTGTATACCCCCTAGCACCTTTCCAAGTACCCCCGGTTGACAACCCCTGTTATAGAATAACTGAATGAAAGATGCTGATGCAGGGGTGGGCAAAATATGGCCTGCAGGCTAGATCTGGCCCACCAACCTATTGTATCTGACCTGCAGGCAGGCAGCAGTCAACTCATGGGATTTGGCCTGTGGGCAACCAGCAGATCCAGCTGCCATCTGGTGCCAGGTGGGCGGGTGGGGCTGCTTCTGCCATGCCAGAGGGGAAGCCGGGATGGCTTTTGCCCAACACTAATGCATCAGCATCAGCTGTGGACCCAGGCAGATACCCTGATCCCCACATAGAACTTGCTGGGCACATCCACAGTTGACACTGGTAGCCACCTGGGGGTGCTTCCACCATGCCAGGTGGGTGATGTTGTAAGCTGTGCATCATAGGCAATGCATGGAGAGGTACAGGCACATGCCTCCCCAGATTTCTGCACTGAGGGTGGGGTACAAGCTACAGCCCACCTGGACCTTGGGCCCTGCAGCAGCAGGAGCAGTGGTGCAATTTCGGTGCCAACAACAGGGCATAGGGTGCTGTAACCTGACTGGACCCAGCACCCAGCAACAATGGTACAAAGTTGTACCTCCCCCCCCCCAGTGTCCCCTCCCCACCACCACCGCACACACACCATCAGCACTTATGTGTTGTCTATACTTCAGATGGGGCTGGCAGGTTCTGTGTCAAGGATGGGGATAGGGTGTGCTACAGTTCTGGGTGGGAGGGGTGCATGTGGGGAAACAGAGAGAGACAGATGTGGCAGTTGAGAGGACACCAAAACTCCAGCCAAAATAATTGTCCATCCCTGTGCTGATGTCAGACTAACACATATAACTACCTCTCTCTGTGTTAGGCACAATGGTAGTCCCACTGGGTGCATCTACATGTGAAATTAATGCAACACAATAAACTCTAGAGCAGTTTGAGTCAGAGTCAACAGCTCCTGGGCACAGCATCTACACATGCAATATGGTGCCTGGGACCACAGCAATTTGAGTCAAGGCAGAGCAACCCCAGGCTGGCAGAGAGCATGGAATGTCATCCTGAGCTCTGGGTGGTGGCAGAGGGCAGCAGAGGGGCTGGCAGGAGCTGGGGCTTTGGCACCCAGCTAGCTAGGCTGACTGGGCTCAACTTGCACCTGGCAGTCACTGTCTATACATGCATTTAATTGCACTTACAGACTCCACTGTAAGATAGTACTGTCCCCAACAGTACTATTTTACAGTGGAGTTAATTCATTTACTAAGCCCTAACACTGGTGCATGTGTAGACTGTGACACTTTACTGCAGAACTAATTAGTCTACTCCACAGTAAAGTGCATATGTAGATGCACCCACTGTGGCTAATGAGACACTTAACAGCTTAAAGTTAGGCATCTCCTCAAATATTTTGCTCATTCAGGATGAAAAGGTTCAACAAATTATGGGATCAGACCTCAGATGAAAAAGAGAGCAGAATGCACTGATTTTGGGCAGTCAGCACCATATATTTTTTCTTTTCAGTACATTTTCTATATAATATATACACCACTCTTGGCATTTACAGAGATAGTATTTAAACATCCAACTTCTCTGGCTCCAGCTTCCTTAAGCTCTTCTGTCATAGCTGAGGAGTTGGTGAGTGTTTCCCAAAAGGGGCATGATGAGAGCATTCCTTGGTGTGTAAAATGAAGAGAAAGCATGCTCCAGAATTTTCTGAAGCTGTCACAAATTCTACCTAAATATTGATACTTCCCCCACATGTTGCACTTTGGAAAGAATTCTTCACCTAGTACTAAACTGACTAAATTTGCCTTTCCTATGCTTTCCAGTGGCTGGTAAAAAAAAAAAATACATCTCCCATTCACCCCCTGCTTAAGGTGTAACTTGTTTGGTTTCATAGTGCCTGTATCAAGTGCTGCTTACTGCATGGCTGTGTCTTTTAACTGTTATATGCCCTTTGAAGTTTTCTCTTCTGCCAAGAGGTCATTGCAGTCTTTCTTTTGCCCCTTCAAAAGGAGCTTTCATTCACTTCTGTGTTTAGTCAAGTAACCATAGGTTCTGCCCTTGCCTGGCACTATGACTCACCCTGGACAAGCAATTGCTACTCTAGATGCTACTGCTGTTTGCCCTTCATACAGCTTCTTTCATTTATCTTCTCTGACACACCAAAGAAAAGAGGGGGTAGGAAGGGAAAGAGTTTGGTTGTAAGCTAAATTGATTGCACATTACATTCTGTGGAGGTCTGGCTGCAGGCTGCATCTGAACCAGGCAGTACTACTATCTCAGTCCCAAGAATATTTTCATTTCTCTTAAGCAACTCTGTCAAGGCAAAACTCAGCATGTTCCCCCCACCAGCCTCCCACAACTGCAACCCAGTTTACATTCTCCACAAAGATATGGTTTGTAAATAGAACAAAAGTCTCCTAAGAAGAAACCATGTCACTTGATAGGTCAGTGTACAACCATCCAATTCTGCCTAACCTCCCACTGAGTTTAATGACATGCCTGGGTAAAGCAATGGAAGGAAAATAAGTAAATTTAACTAGAGAAAGGGTAGGAACAGAATCACAAGTATTCTTTAATAACTTGAGATGTTCACCTCTTCTATTTGATATTAAAGGCATGGAGGCCTCAGGGATTGCTAGATATTAATTATTTTCATGTACAAGTATCTTACACTTTACTAATGAAAGATTCTAGTCACTTTAGATTTTTGTAGTCAAATTCTCCTGGGTATCTTTTTTACTCCAGTGTTAATTATTTTAACAAAGCATTGTCTGAGGTTTTATTTTGATATTAGGGTCTTATTATCCACTGACTTAAGTCTGCTTTACAGTTTTCCTTTTAATGCAATGCATCTTAAAGCCAGCAAATGCAGACATATTAGAAAAGGGGTTGTCAAATGGCTTAGAAACATGCTACCAGTCACTCTGCTGGGATCCAGTATGGTGCTCAATCCAGTAGATAACACGGCCTCCACTTGAAAAATAGTGTCCCCTGAGGTCAAGGTACCTGTTTTAGGCTGAACTGTAAAACATCCTGTCTACTCCTTTTTAAATAAAACTCTGAACCTTGCCTCTCTCTGGTTAAATCTAGGAGATAACATGGCTTTTCTAAATTGACACCCATGGATTTCTGGCAATTCTGGCAATTTAGCTTTGCACCAATCTCAGATAAGAAAGTATTCCCCTTCACCATCACTCTCAGCAAACCCACCTGCTCATAACTTCATGTGACCTTAAATTCTGGCATTATAGGTAAGATTTTAATTTCATCCCTGAAAATGTAGAGCCAGAAATAATGACTTCTCAGTCTTTCCTAGTAGATGCAGAGCCCTAGGCTAGTTACAGAACATAATGCCATATAATGTGTCACTACTCTAAAAATGCAAAATAAATCCAAAGGAGCACTTTCCTGTCAGTGTCATCTGAATTAACACTGGCTTTGGAGACCTTTGTCACAAGTAAGAACTGACAAAATGTTGAG